>NC_135349.1:11248711-11555836 GCF_023851605.1 Tamandua tetradactyla | reverse complement strand
TTGAGAATAAACTTGAAATATGTCATTGATAACAGAGTCTAGCAGGAGTTAGAAACAGGGTAAGATAATGGGTAATTGGAGCTGAAGGGATACAGACTGTGCAACAGGACTAGATACAAAAACTCAAAAATGGACAGCACAATAATACCTAATTGTAAAGTAATCATGTTAAAACACTGAATGAAGCTGCATCTGAGCTACAGGGTTTTTTTGTTGTTGTTTTTTACTATCATTACTACTTTTATTTCTTTTCTGTATATTAACATTTTATATCTTTTTCTGTTGTGTTGCTAGTTCCTCTAAACTGATGCAAATGTACTAAGAAATGATGATCATGCATCTATGTGATGATGTTAAGAATTACTGAGTGCATATGTAGAACGGTATGATTTCTAAATGTTGTGTTAATTTCTTTTTTTTATTTTTCTTTTTTTTCTTTTTTTCTTTCTTTCCGTTAATAAAAAAAATAAAAAAAAAGAACGACACTCTATCATGCTAAAAGGGTCAATAAGTTAAGGCAATGTAACAATTATAAACATATGAACTTAATAAATACATGAAACAAAAACTGAAAAGAATTGAAGTAGAAAATAAATAATTCAACAATAATCGACGCTTCAATACCCCACTTTCAATAATAGATAGAACAAGACAGAAGATCAGCAAGGAACGAGAAGGCTTGAACAATGCTATATACCAACTAGACCTACCAGCTATCTGTAGGACTCTCCACTCAATAACTTCAGGCTTCACATTCTTCTCAAGTGCATTGAACACTCTCCAGGATAGAGCATATTTTAGGCCATAAGACAAATCTTAGTAAATTTTGAACAATTGACATTGTACAAAGTATGTTCTCTGACTACGATGGAATGAGATGAGAAATTAATAACAGAAGAGAATTTGGAAAACATTCAAATATGTAGAGATTAAGCAATACACTCCTAAATAACCATGGGTCAAAGAAGAAATCCCAAGGGACATTAGAAAAATACTTTGAGATGAACAAAACAAAAACAAAAACAACTGTGTGGCTTGGAGTGACGTACCGCAGAAAAACATGTCTTACACTTAACCCATTCCTGTGAGTGTGAACCTATTGCAAGTAGGACTTTTCGATGGAGCTTCTTTGCTTAAGGTGTAGCCCACCTCAGTCAGGTTGGGTCTTATTCCTGGGGTCCTTTATAAGCAGAACAAAATTCAGAGAGAAAGTCACAGAGGGAATATCAACAGAACCCGGAAGAGAAGCGAGAGATCAGGAAACATGACACCGCCATGTGCCCTGCTATACGACAAGCTAAGGATCAAGGATCAATGCTGGCAGCCAGCCCCAGAAGGCTACAGTCTTTGAGGAAGAAGCATCACCTTGATGATGCTGTGATTTGGATTTTTTTTCCTAACCTCAAAACTGTGAGCCATTAAGATCCCTTTGTTTAACCCAAACCCATTGTCATGGTTAGGGACATGTGTCAAGTTGGCCAAGGTGTGGCACCTATTTATCTGATTGGGCAAGTGCTGGCCTGTCTGTTGCAATGAAGACATTTCATAGGATTAGGTCATGATCACGTCAGCTGCATCCACAGCTGATTCCATTTGTAATCAGCCAAAGGGTGATTACACCTCTAGAAAACCCTAACTAATACATCTTGGTACCAGAAGTGGGGTTCTTAAGAAACAGAATCAACAGGGAACATTCACAAATATAAAATTTATAAAGTGTCTCACACAACCACAGGAACACAGAGTCCAAAATCCACGGGGCAGGCCGTGAAGCCAACGACTCCGATGGATGGTCTGGATGAATTCCACAGGAGAGGCTCACCAGCTGAAGCAGGAATGGGACCTGTCTCCTCTGAATCCTCCTTAAAAGACTTCCCGTGATTAGATTTAGCATCACTAATTGTAGAAAACACTCCCCTTTGGCTGATTACAAATGGAATCCGCTGTGGATGCAGCTGACGTGATCATGATCTAATCCTATGAAATGTCTTCATTGCAACAGACAGGCCAGCACTTGCCCAATCAGATAAACAGGTACCACAACTTGGCCAAGTTGACACATGTCCCTGACCATGACACCCATTTCATGGTATTTGCTTGAGCAGTTCAGGAAACTAGAACAACAAATTACCAAAACTTATGGGATGCAGAGAAAGTAGTGCCCAGAGGGACGCTTATAACTATAAATGTCTGCATTAAATAAGAAGAAAGAGCTCAACATGATGGCCTAAATCTCCACCTTAAGAAACTAGAAAAACTTGTGCAAGCAGAAGGAAGGAAAGAATAGATTAGACCTTCTCAACCAAAAGGGGAAAGAGTGAAATGAGACAAAGTGTCAATGGCTGAGAGATTCCAAACAGAGTCCAGAGGTTGTCCTGGAGGTTATTCTTATGCATTAAGTAGATATCACCTTCTTATTCAAGATGTAACGGAGAGGCTGGAGGGAACTGCTTGAAAATGTAGAGCTGTGTTCCAGTAGCCATGTTTCTCGAGGATGATTGACTAATGATACAGCTGTCACAATGTGACTGTGTGATTGTGAAAACCTTGTGTCTGACGCTCCTTTTATCTACCTTGTCAAGAAACGAGTAGAACATATGGAATTAAAAAAAAATGTTAAAATAAATTTAGTTTGAAATACTAGTGATAAATGAAATTTAGGGGTAAGGGGTATGGTATGTATAATCTTTTTTTTCTGGTATTGTTTTATTTCTTTTTCTGTTGTCTTTTTAGTTCTTTTTCTGAATTGATGCAAATGTTCTAAGACATGATGAATATGCAACTATGTGATGATATTGAGAATTACTAAATATATATGTAGAACAGAATTATATGTTGATGTTTTTGTTTGTTCTTGATTTTTTTAATTAATAAATAAATTTAAAAAGAAAGAATAGATTAGAGAAAAGTATATGAAAACACAACAGAGAAAAATCAACAAAACCAAAAGTTGATTCCTTGAAAATATCAGCAAAATTGAGAAATCTTTACCAAAACCGATCAAGAAAAGAAAAAGAGAGAAGATTTAAATCATTAAAATGAAATGAAAGAAATTATGGCTACCAGCCTTGTAGAAATGTAAATTATTACAAAGGAATACTATGAACAATTGGATGTCAACATATTAGATGAAATGGACAAATCATAGAAAACGCATTTGCCACAAAACTGACTCAAAAAGAAATTAAAAAATCCAAATAGATGTATAGCAAGTAAAGAGACTGAGTTAGTAATTGGAAACTTCCAATGAAGACCAATATCAGATACTGAAGACCAGAATCAGATAGTCACACTGGTGAATTACACCAAATGTTTAAAAATAAATTAATGCAAATCCTTCACAAACTCTTCCAAAAACTGGAAGAGGAGAGGATGCCTCCTAATTCATTTTATAAGGCCAGTATCGCCCTGATAGCAAAGCCAGACCAAGACATGACAAGAAAAGAAAGCTGTAGACCAATATCCCTTATGTAATACTACTGCAGAAATCCTCAACAAAATACTAGAAAACTGAATTCAGAAGCTTGAAAAAAGGATTATGCACCATGCAGCAATGCATGATTGATTGATACAAAAGTCAATGAATAAAAATTTGATGGGGCGGCCCACAGTGGCTCAGCAGGCAGACTTCTTGCCTGCCATGCCAGAGGCCTGGATTCAATTTCCGGTGCCTGTTCATGCAAAAAAAAAAAAAAAAAAAACAATTGATGAAAGAAAAACAAAATAAAGAAGGGCAAAACCATATGTTCATTTCAATAGATGTTGGAAAAGTATTCAACAATATCCAACACCTTTACATGATAAAAATGCTAAACAAATTAGGAACAGAAGGGAGCTTCCTCAAACCAAAAACAGTCGTTTATGAAAATGCCACCACTGACATCATATTTGACGGTGAAAGACTAAAATTTTCACCAAGATCAGGAACAAAGCAAAGATGTCTCCTCTAGCAACATCTATTTGACATTGTATCAGAGGTTCTACCAAGGTGAAAAGGCAAGAATATAAAATGAAGTCATCCAGACTGGAAAAAAAAAAAGAAGAATAACTTCTTTTATATCCTCTATTTGCAGGTTGTTCTAGTTTGCTAGCTGCTGGAATGCAGCACACCAGAGACAGATTGGCTTTTAATAAAAGGGGATTTATTTAATTAGTTCTTCAGAGGAAAGGCAGCTAACTTTCCACTGAGGTTCTTCCTTACGTGGGAAGGTACAGTATGGCTCTGCTGGCCTTCTCTCCAGGCCTCTGGGTTCCAACAACTTTCCCTGGGGTGATTCCTTTCAGCATCTCCAAAGGCCTGGGCTGAACTGCTAGTGCTGAGATGAGGTATGGTGAGCTGCTTGGGTTGTGCTACACTGAGCTCTCTCATTTAAGCACCAGCCAATTAAATCAAACCCAATTCATTGCAGCAGGCACGCCTCCTAGCCGACTGCTGGTGTAATCACCAACAGAAGAGGTTCATGTACCATTGGCTCATGTCCACAGCAACAGAACTAGGTGCATTCACCTGCCTAGTTGACAACTGAATCTAACTACTACACAGGTGATATGCTCTTCTATGTTGAAAATCATAAAATAGCCACACAAAAGCAACAAATTAGAACTAATAAACAAGTTCAGTAAATATGCTGGATTGAAGCTGTTATGTACCCCAGAAAAGCCATGTTCTTTTAATCCAATCTTGTGGGGGCAGACCTACTGTTGGGTGGGAACTCTTAATTAGGTTGTTTCTGTGGATATATGGCTCATTCAATTCTGGGTGGGTCCTTCTGATTAGGTTGTTTCCGTGGAGATGTGACCCTACCTGTTCAAGGTGGGTCTTAATCCTTTCCTGGAGCCCTTTAACAGAGAGAACTAACAGCCGACACTGAGGGCAGAGAGATGAGACCAAGAGATACAAACAGTTTGAGATGTTAAGAAAGAGATGAAACCCAGAGTTTACCTTGGAGAAGCTAAGTAAGGACCACAGACACTTAGAGAAAAAGCCACTGGAATAAAAGCTGAAAGCAATGGACTGGAAGCAAAGGCCAGTAGATGCCAGCTGTGTGCCTTCCCAGCTGACAGAAGAGTTCCAGATGCTGGCAGTCTTTCTTCAAAATCAAGATAGCTTTCTCTGGATGCTTTAATACGACATTTTCACAACCTTAGAACTGTAAATTTGTAATCTAATAAATCCCCTTTGTAAAACCCAATCCATTTCTGCTATATTTCATTCCAGCAGCTTGAGCAAACCAAAGCAGTAAACTTTCAGGCTACTAGATCAATATCCAAAAATCAGCTGTTTTCCTAGACACTAGCAATGAACAAGCTCAAAATGAAATTAACAATTCTGTTTATAATAGTATCAAAAAGAATAGAATACATAGGAATAAATTTTCCCAAAGAAGTGCAATACTTGTTCTGAAAACTACAAAACATTGTTGAAAAAAATTAAAGAAGCTCTAGGTAAATGGAAAGACATCCCATTTTCATGGACTGGAAGTCTTAACATTGTTAAATTGGCAATAGGCCCCAAATTCATCTACAAATTCATTGCAATCCCTATCAAAATTCCAGCTACTTTTTTGGCAGAAATGGACAAGCTGATCCTAAAATTCATATTAAAATGTAAGGGACATATATAGTCAAAATAATCTTGATCAAGAGGACTAAAATTGGAGAACTCACATGTCCTTATTCCAAAACTCGCTACAAAATGAGTGTTACAACATAGTGTGACAGTGGCATAAGGAAAGACTTAAGGATCAGTATCTTAGGATTGAGCATCTAGAAATAAGCCCATATTTTTATTATCAACTGATTTTTGACAAAAATTGCAAGACCATTCCATAGGGAAAGAATAGTCTTTTCCAGAAATAGTGCTGCTCCAATTGTATATTTGCATGCAAAAGAATACATTTGGACCATACCTCACACTATATACAAAGATTAACTTGAAATGGATCATAGACCTAAATGTAAAACTAACCTAAAAACCTGTAAAAAAAAAAAATACATAGGTGAAAATCCTGTGAATTTGAATTAGACAAAGATTTAGAGATGACACCAAAACTATGATACATAAATGAAAAAAAATGATAAATTGGACTTCATTGAAAACTTAATTCTTAAGCTTCTGGTCTTCAAAACTTAAGAGAATAAAAAAAAAGACAAACCACAGACTGGAAGGAAATATTTGAAAATTACATATCTGAAAAGGACTTGCACCCAGAGTACATACAGAACTCTCAAAACTCAATAATAAGGAAGCATAGACACAATTTTAAATGGTCAAAGATTTAAATAGCTCTTTCACCTAAAATGGCAATGAACACATGAAAAGAAGTTCAACATCATTAGTCATTAGGGAAATGCAAATTAAAACCACAGTGAGATACCACTACATACCTATCAGACTGGGAAAACTCAAAGGCAGCATACACTATGATTTCATTTTTATGAAATTCTGTAAAAGGCAAACCATGGAGTCAGAAAACAGATTAGTGTTTGCCAGGGGCTAGGGACAGGTAGAGAGAATGACTACAAGGGACATAGGGAATTTTTTGGTGTGAAAAATTATCCTATACCTAGTTGGCGTTAGTGATCATATGACTATGAATTTGTCAAAACTTATAGAACTTCATACTAAAAAGAGTAAATTTTACTGTATACAAACTTACCTTGTAAAGAAAAAGGAAAAAGAAATTAAGTCAAGATAATAAAGGAACATTATTAAACACTATATGCCAATAAATTTGACAAGATAGATGAAATGGAAAAAATTACTTGGATATCACAACTTACAAAAACTAGCACATGATGAAATAGAAAATATGAATAGCCATATATCAATTAAAGAAATTAAAATCTTTATCAAATACCTTCTCATGAAGAAAACTCCAGGCCCAAATGGTTTCAATATAGAGGCATATCAAAAATTGAAGAAAGAAATACAGTTGATCTTAAAAATTCTTTCAGAAAATAGAGGAGGTGGGGATAGTTCCAAATCATTTTATGAGGTTAGCATAACCTTGATACTAACATCTGACAAATATTCTAAAAGAACAGAAAATTATAGACCAGCATCTATTGTAAATATTCATGCTAAAATCCTTAACAATATATTAGTAAATAGAAGCCAACAGTTATAAAAAGGATAAGACACCATGACTAAATGGGATCTATCCCAGGAAAGCAAGATTAGTATAATACTCAAAAATAAATCAATGAGATAGGCCAAGGTGGCTCAGCAGACAGAGTTCTCGCTTGCCATGCTGGAGACCCAGGTTCATTTCCCAGTGCCTGCCCATGCAAAAGAAGAAAAAAAAATGTAAATAAAGAGAACATATAATTAGGGCGGGCCATGGTGGCTCAGCAGGCAGAGTTCTCACCTGCCACGCCAGAGACCCGGTTCGATTCCCGGTGCCTGCCCATGCAAAAAAAAAAATCAATGTAATTCACCATATTAACAGACTAATAGAGAAAAGCCATATGACTATCTCAATGGCAAAAAGTAAAAAAAAAATTTCAGTGCCTATTCATGAGTAGATAAAAAAGAAAATCTTTAAAAACTAGGTCTAAATGATTTTCTAAAAAATGATTAAGAAAATCAGAGCATACTAGGTGAACATTTTTTAATCATTTGTATTTCTCTAGCTAGCATCAAACAATTGGAAAACTAAATTTTAAAAGCAAGCATGTCAAAAAATATAAAATAATTAATATTTTAAAAGACTAAATTATAACAAAGGTTACCCTGGGAACTACAAAACAGTGCTAAAGAAATTAAAGAAGGCATAATAAATATAAATAATATTATATTATATATGAATATAATAAATGTATTATATTTGTAGGTTGGAAGACGCAATATTTTTAAGGTGTCAGTTCTCTTTCATCAAATTAAAATTTTTACTCTTCAAAAGACATCATTAAGAAAATGATGCTAAGAGGGAAATTTATTGCCCTAAATGCCTATATCAGAAAAGAAGAAAGGGCAAAAATTCAGGAATTAACTGTCCACTTGGAAGAACTGGAGAAAGAACAGCAAACTAACCCCAAAGCAAGCAAAAGGAAAGAAATAACAAAGATTAGAGCAGAAATAAATGAAATTGAGAACATGAAAACAATAGAGAAAATCAATAAGACCAGAAGTTGGTTCTATGAGAAAATCAACAAGATTGATGGGCCCTTAGCAAGATTGACAAAAAGAAGAAGAGAGAGGATGCAAATAAATAAGATCAGAAATGGAAGAGGAGACATAACCACTGACCTCACAGAAATAAAGAAGGTAATAACAGGATACTATGAACAACTTTACGCTAATAAATATAACAATGTAGATGAAATGGACAAGTTCCTAGAAAGGCATGAACAACCAACTTTGACTCAAGAAGAAATAGATGACCTCAACAAACCAATCACAAGTAAGGAAATTGAATCAGTCATTCAAAAGCTTCCCAAAAAGAAATGTCCAGGACCAGACGGCTTCACATGTGAATTCTACCAAACATTCGAGAAAGAATTAGTACCAACTCTGCTCAAACTCTTCAAAAAAATTGAAGTGGAGGGAAAGCTACCTAATTCATTCTATGAAGCCAACATCACCCTCATACCAAAACCAGGCAAGGATATTACAAAAAAAGAAAACTATAGACCAATCTTTCTAATGAATATAGATGCAAAAATCCTCAACAAAATTCTAGCAAATCAAATCCAGCAACACATTAAAAGAATTATACATAATGACCAAGTAGGATTCATCCCAGGTATGCAAGGATGGTTCAACATAAGAAAATCAATTAATGTAATACACTATATCAACAAATCAAAGCAGAAAAATCACATGATCATCTCAATTGATGCAGAGAAGGCATTTGACAAGATTCAACATCCTTTCCTGTTGAAAACACTTCAAAGGATAGGAATACAAGGGAACTTCCTTAAAATGATAGAGGGAATATATGAAAAATCCACAGCTAATATCATCCTCAATGGGGAAAAACTGAAAACTTTCCCCCTAAGATCAGGAACAAGTCAAGGATGTCCATTATCACCACTATTATTCAACATCATGTTGGAGGTTCTAGCCAGAGCAATTAGACAAGAAAAAGAAATACAAGGCATCAAAATTGGAAAGGAAGAAGTAAAACTATCACTGTTTGCAGACGATATGATACGTCGAAAACCCAGAAAAATCCACAACAAAACTACTAGAGCTAATAAATGAGTACAGCAAAGTAGCAGGTTACAAGATTAACATTCAAAAATCTGTAGTGCTTCTATACACTAGCAATGAACAAGCTGAGGGGGAAATCAAGAAAAGAATTCCATTTACAATTGCAACTAAAAGAATAAAATACTTAGGAATAAATTTAACTAAAGAGACAAAAGACCTATACAAAGAAAACTACAAAAAACTGTTAAAAGAAATCACAGAAGACCTAAATAGATGGAAGGGCATACCGTGTTCATGGATTGGAAGACTAAATATAGTTAAGATGTCAATTCTACCTAAATTGATTTACAGATTCAATGCAATACCAAACAAAATCCCAACAACTTACTTTTCAGAAATAGAAAAACCAATAAGCAAATTTATCTGGAAGGGCAGGGTGCCCCGAATTGCTAAAAGTATCTTGAGGAAAAAAAACGAAGCTGGAGGTCTCACACTGCCTGACTTTAAGGCATATTATGAAGCCACCATGGTCAAAACAGCATGGTATTGGCATAAAGATAGATATATCGACCAATGGAATCGAATAGAGTGCTCAGATATAGACCCTCTCATCTATGGACATTTGATCTTTGATAAGGCAGTCAAGCCAACTCACCTGGGACAGAACAGTCTCTTCAATAAATGGTGCCTAGAGAACTGGATATCCATATGCAAAAATGAAAGAGGACCCGTATCTCACACCCTATACAAAAGTTAACTCAAAATGGATCAAAGATCTAAACATTAGGTCTAAGACCATAAGACAGTTAGAGGAAAATGTAGGGAGATATCTTATGAATCTTACAATTGGAGGCAGTTTTATGGACCTTAAACCTAAAGCAAGAGCACTGAAGAAAGAAATAAATAAATGGGAGCTCCTCAAAATTAAACACTTTTGTGCATCAAAGAACTTCATCAAGAAAGTAAAAAGACAGCCTACACAATGGGAGACAATATTTGGAAACGACATATCAGATAAAGGTCTAGTATCCAGAATTTATAAAGAGATTGTTCAACTCAACAACAAAAAGACAGCCAACCCAATTACAAAATGGGAAAAAGACTTGAACAGACACCTCTCAGAAGAGGAAATACAAATGGCCAAAAGGCACATGAAGAGATGCTCAATGTCCCTGGCTATTAGAGAAATGCAAATCAAAACCACAATGAGATATCATCTCACACCCACCAGAATGGCCATTATCAACAAAACAAAAAATGACAAGTGCTGGAGAGGATGTGGAGAAAGAGGCACACTTATCCACTGTTGGTGGGAATGTCAAATGGTGCAACCACTGTGGAAGGCAGTTTGCGGGTTCCTCAAAAAGCTGAATATAGAATTGCCATACGACCCAGCAATACCATTGCTAGGTATCTACTCAAAGGACTTAAGGGCAAAGACACAAACGGACATTTGCACACCAATGTTTATAGCAGCATTATTTACAATTGCAAAGAGATGGAAACAGCCAAAATGTCCATCAACAGAAGAGTGGCTAAACAAACTGTGGTATATACATACGATGGAATATTATGCAGCTTTAAGACAGAATAAACTTATGAAGCATGTAATAACATGGATGGACCTAGAGAACATTACGCTGAGTGAGTCTAGCCAAAAACTAAAGGACAAATACTATATGGTCCCACTGATGTGAACCGACATTCGAGAATAAACTTGGAATATGTCATTGGTAACAGAGACCATCAGGAGTTAGAAACAGGGTAAGATAATGGGTAATTGGAGCTGAAGGGATACAGACTGTGCAACAGGACTGGATACAAAAACTAAAAGATGGACAGCACAATACTACCTAATTGTAATGTAATTATGTTAAAACACTGAATGAAGCTGCATCTGAGCTATAGTTTTTTTTTGTATTTTTCTCTATATTATCATTTTATTTCTTTTTCTGTTGTCTTGCTACTTCTTTTTCTAAATCGATGCAAATGTACTAAGAAATGATGATCATACATCTATGTGATGATATTAAGAATTACTGATTGCATATGTAGAATGGAATGATTTCTAAATGTTGTGTTAGTTAATTTTTTTAAATTAATAAAACAAAAAAAAAAAACACCATTAGTGCCCCAAAACACACATCGTCACTTCCCTATCCTTTCCTCTCTCAATCACTTCTCTTTCTGCCTCTTTTCCTCCAGCTCTAATCCATCGTATATCATTCACCCTTTTCTCCCCTTCCATAGCTTCCCCCAACCTACATTCATTCCTTCTTATCCTTTCTCCTCCTTCTTTCCCAATTAAAAAAAAAAAAGAAAATGAAAAGCCCAGTCACAGAATGGGAGGAAATATTCATGCTATACATTTGATGAAAAACTGTTAGATATACGCTTTAATAATGAGTCAAATAACCTACTTAAAAAGTGGGGAAAAGATTTGAATAAACACTTCTTAAAAGAAGTTATACACATGAATAAGATATGCCCATGAAAATATGCTCAACATTAGTCATTAAGCAAATGCAAATTAAGACTACAATGAGGTACGACTATATACATGCATGCAAGAGAATGGCTACAAATAAAAAGACTGATAATACCAAGTGTTGACTAGGATATGGAGCAATTGAAACCCTTGTCTATTGCTGATGGGAATGCAAAATGATGCAACCACTTTAAAAATAGATTATTTTTAAAAATAAAACATATACCTAACATATGACGTAGCCATTCCACATTTAGCAATTATGCCCACAGGAAAACTTAACTACAAATGTACATAGTGGTTTTATTTGTAAGAGCCAAAAACTGGAAACAACTGAAATGTCCATCTACAGGTAAATGGATAAACAATTGTGGTATATTCATATCAGCAATAGCAAACTACTGAAATATGCACAATGCAAATGAATGTCAAAAACACTATTCTTGCAAATGTTTAAAAAGTTTAAAAAGTGATCAGACTTCAACTAGAGATATGAATGAAGCTGACTTGACTAGGGCTAAGGTCAATCAGAATACAGGGTAAAGGATGATGTGTTCCATATTTTAAAACTTCAACTTCTGTGTGAGACAGAGGAAGGAATGTTTATTTGATGCAAAATTTATATTTTTGGTAGTGCATTATCTAGTTTAACTTTGTATGATCATTTATATAAACAACATAATTACATGGTGTTCTAGCTTGCTAGCTGCTGGAATGCAGCATACCAGAGACGGATTGGCTTTTAAATAAAAGGGGATTTATTTCGTTATTTCTTCAGAGGAAAGGTAGCTAACTTTCAACTGAGGTTCTTCTTTTGTGGGAAGGCACAGGGTGATCTCTGCTGGCCTTCTCTCCAGACCTCTGGATTCTAACAACTTTCCCCGGCTGATTTCTTTCTGCATGTCCAAAGGCCTGGGCTGAGCTGCGAGTGCTGAGATGAGGTATGCTGAGCTGCTTGGGCTCTGCTATGTTGGGCTGTCTCATTTAAGCACCAGCCAATTAAGTCAAACATCATTCATTGCAGCAGACACGTCTCCTAGCCAACTGCAGATGTAATTACCAACAGATGAGGTTCACATGCCATTGGCTCATGTCCACAGCAATAGAACTAGGCACCTTCACCTGGTCAAGTTGACAACTGAATCTAACTACCACATGTCCACCCCTTGTCAACTTGGCAACTACATGCATCACCTTAAACAATATTAAGGTGCAAAAAATTCTCTTCTGTTGTGGACCTATGAATCTTGAAACAAATTATCTGGTGCCAATATGCAAAGGAGGATATTCACAGGATACAGGTTTGCATCTCCATAGGGAAAAATTGGAAGGAACATAGATGTAAAACATGCAAGGCAAACACCATTGGATTTCAAAGTCTGAAAGTCATTCATCCTTTGAATGACTTAGAAAGTGGCAGTCCCACCCTTTCCAAGTGCCTACACAATGGCCCGCCTCTTTCCCAATCAACCTCAGGGAACATTGAAGAGACCACCTTTTTCTCGACTCCACTCTCTCCAGGCATTGGGGCCACCCCTGGGCTCTCTGCCATTTCCGGGGCACATGTTCAACCCCTCTGTGTGGTGGCAGCCAGGCTCTCCCCAGTCCCCAAAGAGCATACTACACCTTTTCCAAGGCCTGAGGCAGCACAATGCTTCCACTGCAATGAGATGAGAGACTCATCCTCTGCCCTCAGGGCAAACTCACCCTCTCCATATATATGGGTAGGTCCACGCTCCTGGCCGAGATTTCTTGGCTTCAGACCTGAGCTTCCACGGTTCTCACTCTGCAAACTCCAATTTGCCCCTTTTGTGTCCCCCTTTGTCCAGATTGGCAGTGGTTCCGTTTACACAAACAATCTCTTCAAGCACTCCAGGACCTCTCCATCATTCTCTTCACAGTTCCTCAAAAATCTTCCCCTTAGGTATCCAAAAAAACATTCCAACATAACTGGTATTTGCAAACTGCAGCAGCAGCACCCCTCTCTCCAGTACCAAAATCTGTTCTAGTTTGCTAGCTGCTGGAATGCAACACACCAGAGATGGATTGGCTTTTAATAAAAGGGGATTTATTTCATTAGTTCTTCAGAGGAAAGGCAGCTAACTTTGAACTGAGGTTCTTTCTTACATGAGGAGGCACAGGGTAATCTCTGCTGGCTTTCTCTCCAGGCCTCTGGGTTCCAACAACTTTCCCTGGGGTGATTCCTTTCTGCATCTCCAAAGGCCTGGGCTGAGCTGTGAGTGCTGAGATGAGGTATGCTGAGCTGCTTGAGCTCTGTTACGTTGAGTCTCTCATTTAAGCACCAGCCAATTAAGTCAAACATCATTCATTACATCAGGCACGCCTCCTAGCCGACTGCAGATGTAATCAGCAACAGATGAGGTTCACATGCCATTGGCTCATGTCCACAGCAATTGAACTAGGCACCTTCACCTGGCCAAGTTGACAACTGAATCTAACTACCACATGTCCACCCCTTGTCAACTTGGCAACTACATGTATCACCTTAAACAATATTAAAGTACAAAAAATTCTCTTCTAGCTGTGGACCTATGAATCTCAAAACAAGTGCCAATAGGCAAAGGAGGACATTCACAGGATACAGGTTTTCATTTACATAGGCAGAAATTGGAAGGAACACAGGGGTCACAGGACCCAAACAGTTCTGAAAACCTGCAGGGCAAACACCATTGGATTTCAAAGTCTGAAAGTAATTTATCTTTCAGTTTTAGAAAGTGGCAGTCCCACCATTTTCAAGGGCCTATGCAGTGGCTGCCTCGTTCCGAATCAACCTCAGGGGACAATGAGGACACCACCTTTTTCTCGGTTCCATCCTTTCCAGATATTGGAGTCACACTTAGCTCTCTGCCATTTCTGGGGCACACGCCCAACCCCTCCATGTGGTAGCAGCCAGGCTCCCCCCAGTCCCCAAACAGCATGCTGTACCTTTTCCAAGGCCTGAGGCGGCACAACTCTTCCACTGCAACAAGGTCGAAGACTCACCCTCTCCATGTATATGGGTGGGTTCACTCTCCTGACTGAGGTTTCTTGGCTTCAGACCCGAGCTTCCATGGTTCTCACTCTGCAAACTCCAATTTGTCCCTTTTGTGTCCCCCTTTGTCCAGATTGGCAGTGGTTCTGTTTACACGAACAGTCTCCTCAAGCACTCCAGGACTTCTCCATCATTCTCTTCACAGTTCCTCAAAAATCATCCCCTTATCCATCCAAGCAACTGGTCCAGCATGTCTGGTATTTGCAAACTGCAGCAGCACCCCACTTCTCCAGTACCAAATCTGTTCTAGTTTGCTAGCTGCCGGAATGCAACACACCACAGATGGATTGGCTTTCAATAAAAGGGAATTTATTTAGTTAACGTATAGTTCTTCAGAGGAAAGGCAGCTAACTTTCAACTGAGATTCTTTCTTATGTGGGAAGGCACAGGATGGTCTCTGCTGGCCTCCTCTCCAGGCCTCTGGGTTCCAACGACTTCCCCTGGGGTGATTCCTTTCATCTCCAAAGATCTGGGCTGAGCTGCGAGTGGTGAGATGAGGTATGCTGTGCTGCTTGGGCTGTGCTACGTTGTGCTCTCTCATTTAAGCACCAGCCAGTTAAGTCAAACATCATTCATTGCAGGAGGCACGCCTCCTAACCGACTGCAGATGTAATTACCAACAGATGAGGTTCACATGCCATTGGCTCGTGTCCACAGCAATAGAACTAGGCACCTTCACCTGGCCAAGTTGACACCTGAACCTAACTACCACAACGTGGGACAGAAATTCCGGTATTTGCCAGGACCCAGCATCATGGGATTGAGAAAGCCTTCTTGACCGAAAGGGAGAAGAGAGAAATGAGGCAAAATAAAGTTTCAATGGCTCAGTGTCGAGAGGTTATCCTGTAGGTTATTCTTATGCATTATACAGATACTTCTTTTTAGTTTTTGGTGCATTGAAGTGGCTGGAGGGAAGTACCTGAAGGGAAGTACCTGAAACTGTTGAACTGTGTTCCAGTAGCTCGATTCTTGAAGACGGCTGTATAACTATATAGCTTTTATAAGGTTACTGTGTGGTTGTGAAAACCTTGTGTCTAATGCTCCTTTTATCCAAGGTATGGACAGATAAGTAAAAATAATCGTAATAATAAGGATAAAAAATAAATAAACAATGGGGAGATAAAGGATAAAAAATGGGTAGTTTGAAATATTAGTGGTCAATGAGATGGAGGGGTAAGGGACATGGAATATATGAGTTTTGTATTTTTTTTCATTTTATTTCTTTTTCCCGAGTGATGCAAATGTTCTGAAAATGATCTTGGTGATGAATACACAACTGCGTAATGATATTGTGAGCCATTGATTGTATACCTGTGTGGACTGTATGTGTGTGAAGATTTCTCAATAAAAATATTTTTGAAAAACCCACTATTCTTGGCAAAAGAATGTAGACACAAAGAGTACATACATTATGATTCCACTTATATAAAATCCTGGAAAATGGAGATTTAATCAAGTTGTGAGAAAAAGCAGATCAGCAATTGCCTATGTCTGAGAGTGGGGGAGAGGGACAGGAGGGGTGTAGAAGGGAATCTTTTAGGGTGTTAGAAATGCCCGATACCTGCATTGCAGTGGTGGTTAGAAGCCTGTAAGGAAATGTTCTTTACCTTGAATGGACTGTGGGTCACACAAGGGTATGCATCTGCCAAACCCATAAAATCATACACTTAAAATATGTGCATTTTTAGCTTTCACAATGTGACCGTGTGATTGTGACAATCTTGTGTCTGATGCTCCTTTTATCTACCTTGTCAACAGACGAGTAGAACTTATGGAATAAAAATAAATAATAAGGGGAACAAATGTTAAAATAAATTTAGTTTGAAATGCTAGTGATCAATGAAAGGGAGGGGTAAGGGGTATGGTATGTATAATTTTTTTTTTCTATTTTCGTTTTATTTCTTTTTCTGAATACATGCAAATGTTCCAGGAAATGATCATGATGATGAATATGCAACTATGTGATGATATTGTGAATTACTGATTATATATGTAGAACGGAATGATCAAAATAGGAATGTTGGGCGGGCCATGGTGGCTCAGCAGGTAAGAGTGTTTGCCTGCCCTGCCCGAGGACCTGGGTTCGATTCCCGGTGCCTGCCCAAGTAAAAAAAAAAAAAAAAAAAAAAAAATAGGAATGTTTGCATTTGTTTGGTGTTTTTTTTTGGTATTTAAAAAAATAAAACAAAAAACGATGAATATGTATCTATGTGATGATATTAAGAATTACTGATTGTATATGTAGAATGGAATGATTTCTAAATGTTGTGTTAGTTAATTTTTTTAATTAATAAAAAATAAATAAATAAAAATAAAAGAAAAAGAAGGAAAGAAAGGAAAAAATATATGTGCATTTTAATTTATTAAATATTATCTCAGAAAAAGGAACTTTAGAGCACTACTGAAATCTAGTTGGTAAGTCGGCCTGTTACGGTAGGTGGGTTACCAATTCTGAAACTACTGCCTTAGATTTTTGAATTGAGTGAGAGTCAAAAAATGAGAACCAACTTTCTCACTGGTGGAGAAGGGAATTACTTATATAGAAAGGGGACACCTAGTCTGTACCATGGATGGTTGGACGGTAGGTTTCGGTAGAAACTCAAAATTTTTAATGCTGCGGGGGGAGTCGGACAGAGGGAATATGATTAAGCAACCGGGGCAATATGTAAACAAGTGGTTAAATCTAGGTTAAAAAATACATATGACACAGGACTTACTTGTACTATTCTTGCAATTTTTCTATGAGTTTAAAATGATTTCAAAATGAAAATGAAAAAAAATAATAATAATAAAGCAACCTGGCAGTGCAAGCTTTCAGAGATGCAGAAAACAGATGCTTTTGAGACCTGCCGCGCCCAGCGGTGCTCAGGAAGGGAAATCCACTTTACACTCACAGCCACGTGATCCCACGCTGCATTATCCCCTCCAGAACCCAGGAGCCATGCCACGTGGATTTTCCCATTTGGAAGAGGCAGCAGGGGCCTGGCACTGAGCGAGGAAGGCAGGACCAAAGCCAGCATACCTGGGCCCGCTTTCCAGCTTCACTGCAGCCCACGGCGACGGCCCTGATCCTGTGTTCCTCGCCGTCCTGTCCACACCGTCAGGCGGCCAGACTCTCATCCACTCTGATTTCACCACTCCGATGGCCCCAAAGCCAGAATGGTGCTCGCCAGACGCTCAAAGACCTGCTGCAGCCCCCCGGGGGTTTCCACTTTCCAAGAATCCATCTCTCAGCCTGCGCAGGCTGCCTCTTGGAACGTCAGCCTCTCGGCACTCTCCCTGCCTTGTCCGGGGGCCAGCTCCAAGCCCGTGATGCGATTTTCCGTCCTCTCGGAGCCTCCGACTCATCCCCGCGGCGTCTGAGGACAGCCGGGGGCCCCCAGCTCCCGGCCCCTCAGCGCGCAAATGGGCCATGGAGGCAGCGGGGGGGGGGGGGGGCCGCTCTTGCCCGAGGCCCAGCTTTCCGGGTGCTGACCACAAAGAGAAGCCTGACCTCGGGGGCCCAGTGCCCCCCAGTCTCCCATGCTCACCAGACCCCAGTAGTCAGGGCTCACCTGTTGGCCCCATCTATCAACAGCTATCTGTCTTCATTGGTGTCTCGGAGACTTCTTCTGCAGGCTCCAGGCTCCCCCAGGCAGGGCGAACGTTCCTTCGTTCATGGGACAATTCTTATTGCGTGTTCTGAGTTAGGGCGGGCACCACCCCCAGCAAGCTTGCACTCCAAACAGGCCTGGTGTGTCATTGTGAAGGAGTGGAGGAGCTCAGCGAGAGAAGACACTGGGGATACGAGTACTTCTTAGGCTTAAATAGGGGAGATGGGAGTTACAGTCAGAAGGCACAGCAAGTGCAAAGGTCCTGAGGTCATGGGCAGGCTAGAAGAATGGAGAGAGGACAGTGTGGCTGGGTGGTAGGGACTGGGTATGCAGGGCCTTGTAGGCCAAGACAAGGATTGTTTTTACCCTAGGAAGCACGAGAGGTCGGGCATAGGGGACTGAGCAGTCTGCCTGCAGATGCCAACAGTGCCCATCTGAGCCATAGCTGCAACTCCCCCTCTATGGGGGTCCAACCCACAGTCCCTTGCCAAGCACCCCAGTTCTGTGACCTGCCCTGCTCCCCACGCTCTATATGGGGACAGGTTTAGAGGCTCCAGGGCCACTTCCGAGCCTGCCCTGCCCTTGGGTGCCAGCTCATGACCTACTGCTCATTTCCCGGGACAACCTTTTAGCTGGCAGCTCCCCCTGCCCCACCTGCCCTGCCCAGGCTCTGCCCGGTCGCTGCCAGCCCAGTACTGCCAGGGGAAACAGCGGGGAGGGGTGACCTGTTCTACCACCTGCCCCAAACCCCAAGTCCAGGTGGCCCTTGGACCTCAGTTAAGGGTCTGCTGCCTCCCCTTCTCCCTGACCCCCAGATCCCTGACCACGCAGCCAAAGCCTGCATGTCATCTGCCCCTCTCTCGGGGGCAGGGTGCAGAGGGCCTTTGCACTCTCCACATGCCCCACCCCGTGTCCACCCTGACCTTCCCAGAGTCCTTTGGGGGCCACACCCTGTCTCAGAAACACGAGGGGCAGCAGGCAGTACCAGCACGGGGAGAGGGTGCCCAGGGTTGCCAGTCCTGGGGCCTCATTCCCTTCTCTCAGCAGTAGAACCTTTTTTCCCATGGAGACTCCATTTCACCCACTTTGGAAGAGCTGACCCTTCCCTGTGCCCCTCAGGGCGGGAAGCATGTGACTCAGGCCTGACCAATCAGAGGGAGAGAGACAGAGAGACAGAGACAGAGACAGAGAGACAGAGAGAGGCAGAGCCCCAGAGGTGGGTGGCACCCATGTGGAACAGAGCTACCCACAAAACCGACAGCCGGTCCCTTGGGGTCAGAAGGCACCGTGGCGCTAGGTTCAGGGATGGCCTGCGACCCAGTAGGGACAATTAGCGTCCTCTAGGAATTGGCATATGGCAGCCAGGAGGGAGAGGATGTTTCTTCGTTTCATGCTGGAATGTCAAGGACAGCGCCTGGGGCTGCCAGAAGCCAGCCTTGCCGACTCACAGAGGGAGATGCCACCACACACGGAGGGGCAAAGCCAACAGCTGGGAAGAACCCAGTGACACCATCCCTACCTCGGACCCAGTCGCACCTTTGGACTTCCCAGCTGCCCAGTCAGTAAATTCCACCACCCCCCCCCCTTTTTTAATGTCGGTTTGAGCTGAGATTCAGTCCCCAGCGACCAAAGGGTGCTGAGCAGCAGAGGGGGTGCTGGCTTCCGATGGAAAGCTGGGTCAGGGTGACCTTACAGTCCTTTTTAGCCAAAAGCCCGGGCTATGGGTGACCCCCGGGGAGCCAGCCTCCCCTCACTGTACTCTCTCCTGGGACTGCCCGTCCATGACCCCGGCTTCAATGACTGTTGGCCGGCTGCTGATCCACTCCCAAACCCTGTGGCCACCTCTGTGTCCCTGACTTTGTCACATCCTCTGTCAATAACTACCACGGGGCCCTTTTTTAGGGGGCTGCCTTGGGTGGCTGGAGCACGTGTGTAGAGAGCCTCAAATGCCGGGAAATTTCCTCGTCCCACCCCTTGCAGGCACCTACATCAGTAGAAAAGCCCAGGTCTCAGCCAGGCTTCCTCCCCTTTCCAGTCCTATGTCCCCCACTTCCTTTCCCATCCCCCGGGGAAGCCCTTCCTTAATAAATCATTTGCACGGGACTTTGCATCTCAGGGTCTACTTCTGAGAACCCCAACTTCAGACAACTTCCAAGACTGGATCTCCGACTCTAGAAATCTCTTTTGGAACTCAGCCTCCCCTTGGGCAAGGCCAGCTGGCTAGCCCAGCTCAAATTCCATAAACCCCAACTGAGATCACACTTTACAACGCCAGATTTTCTCCTCATTCCCTGCCCACCCCATCTCCTGATCCCAAAGTGTGAGGGTCCCTCTCCACCCCCACCCCCCCCTCCATCTCCAACGCCCAACATGTCACCCATGGATGCTGCCTCTTGAATATCGCTCGATTTTCTCCCTTCCTCCCTGGTTTCCTTACACTCAGCACCGCCCCACCCAATCCACGGGTTGTGTTCAAACATGTGGCTGTGTCCTTTCCCTGGCTGCCCCCCACCCCTTCCACAGCTCCCCCCTGTCTGAGGTCCCCCAGAGCCTGCCCGCTGCTTGCCCTGCCTCACCTCTGGGGGAAAGGGGGGTGACCCAGGGCCCCTCGGCCAGGGGGCCCACTCAGGAAGCCATCCTACCCCCCGCCCAGCCCTCTCCACCGCATCAGGCTGCCCTTTCCCCTTTATTTTCAAAACACGAATTTTTCATAATTCAATTGTTTAAAGTTTCCTGGCACCCCCTTTCACCATCCGATCGGCGTTCTCTGTCTACCAGAGGGTGTTTATATTTTGACGGTTTCTAGCTGGGCTTTCAGCAACCCAAGGCTTCGATTGCTTTCCTCTTTCAATGATCAGACATGTCCTCTGGTGTCCTCTGGCTGCGTCTCCTTGGACGTCTTTTCAGAGCCCTCATGTCTGGCAACGGGCTTCCTGGGTAACGGCTTCAAGAGGCCATCTGGTCGCCTTTAGCCTGAGAGCGGGGCTGGAAATCGCTCCACGAGGTCGCCACGGCCACCTCCTCACTGGCGCTCCTGCAGCTCCGCTGGCCCCCAGCAGACAGGGCGGGGGCTCCTGGGCCTGCTCCCCACCTGGACAGAGGGGGCTTCCCCGGGTGGTCCCGCACCTGAGACCACGCCCACCTGGCTCGACCACCCTCATTTGGCCAGAGGAAGCAGCTTCTCACCACCAGGAACCTACAGCAGACGAGAAGCAGAAAGAATGGCATGACCAAGTGCTTTTTATAGCTGACCAAGTGCTTTCAGATGCATGCGTTCCATTTGCATCCCATAATAAGTCTGGGAGGGAGGCATGATTATTACCATCTTCACTTCTAAGTGAGGAACTGGGTGCTGGGAGAGAGCAGGCCGGCTGCTTCCAGAGTCTAGGGTGGAGAGGGTGGCAAGGCAAGCAGTCAGCTCCAGACCTTGGTTCGCCAATGCTGTACTTTGCTGAAATAAACAGATGCATAACTATAACCAGGTGTGAATGGTAAGTGCTGAGTGAGGGCAATATGACAGGCACACGTGGGGGGTGACAGCAGTGCAGGGAGGTTTCCTGAGTGTGTGTCCCAGAATGGGTAAGAAGCTGGAGAAAGCAGAGGTGAGGCTCGAACCCGGGACCAGCAAGGCAGGACTGGGGTTAACTCATGTGCTGCTGTCCCCCATCCCATCTTACCTGGGCCTGCTACACCGCACACCAGGGGTCCCTCCTGCTCTCCCCATTTCACCAGCCAGGAAACTGAGGCTCAGAGATGCAAGGACTTGGCCAAGGTCTCCCAAACAGTGAGGGAGGAGCCAGGACTTGAACCTTTGGCCCAGACAGGAAACCAGTGCTCTCAGGGCAACGCCCAAGTGAAAGTCAGGGAACCACTGGGGAAAGGAGAGGGGGACGAGGGGGAGTGTTGGGGCCTGGGGTCAGGTGGGAAACTGGAGCAGGGGCTTCAGCAGTACAGCCCTCCGGCTGAGCTTTGGTAGACCCTGTCTTTAGCCTCCCCTGATGAAAGGGGAGGTGGGACAGAGGGGCGGGAGTGTGACTTTGGAGAGACCCCCAGATGGGTTCAGCAAAGGCTGGGATGGCCTGGCTCCCTCCATCCAAGAGGATGTGGCCACTCCGCTCAGCACCTGGAAGTCCCTGCAGGGAAGCAGGTCCTCAGCCCTCTCTGTGTTGTGCTTTTTTAGCTTTTGGCCTCAGTGGAACCCGGGCAGGGGCAGGGAGGGCAGGTTTGTTTCCAGTTGGTCTCAGGAGGCTGCAGTGACCAGACCTCTGTTTTTCCAAACTGAAGTAGAGACGGTCTGCATTAGGGCAGGGAGCATGAAATCCACTCTAAGAGGTTCCATGTGTCACGGGGGATGGGGGCCAGTTCTCAGCACCCCACCCCACATCCGACTGCAAGGGAGGCTTGCATTGCGCCCAATTCCCCACACCCCATAACACGGCAAGTTGTACCAGGGCGGACCACTGGGGCACCGGTTACCAATTCCATTTGACATTTATCTTCTCTGGAGCCTCCTCCAGGAAAGTGAGTTGTCGCTCCCATCCCACCTCCTCCAGGAAGCCTGCCTTGACTCCCACCACTTACAGGATCTCACAATGCTGCCTCAGCACAGCTGTGGCTCTGGGCAACATCATTCCTGATGAATGCTTAGTCGAACACCACATCTCATCTGCCACATTTTATATTCCTCTTCTCCTGTTACAGGTTTTTAAAAAATCATATGTCATGAATTCTTTCCATTATTTATTCAACAAACAGGTTATCTGGAGCTAGATCCTAGGAGCAAGGAAATGGTTTATATGCAGTCTTGCCCTCGGGTCTCAGTGGCTGGCAAGGAAGCCAGACTGATAAAACAGATGTGAAAAGTAAAAAAAAAGCAAGTGTTGGTGCAACACAGAGAAGGGACCCTTCGGTTGGGGAAGGTTTCCCAATGGAGGTGACTTTTGAGCTGTGTCTAAAAGAGAAGCAAGTGTTCCTGGGTCAGACAGAGAGGGCAAGTCCCAATGTCCCACCATGGGGCAGTTATGTGCAATGGGAGAGGCAGGCTGATGTAAGTACAATCATAACAATGCAAACTTTTGTTTAGCTTGTACTAGGTGACAGGAATTGCCTGGAAGTTTTACTTGTGTTAATATGTTTAATGATCACATTTATAGATGAGCAGATGAAGGCACAGAGAGGTTAAGTAACTTGCCTGAGGTTACATAGCTAATAAGTGGCTGAGCTGGATTTCTGCCTCCTCCAGTCTGGCTCTCTAATGGTGATAATCTACTACCTCGCTGGGTTAAGGCCTGGAATTACTGCATTTCTTCCAGTGCTGTGGACATTTCAGCCAAATCAATTAGCATTCCCATCTCTAACGATCAACCCCATGTCCCCCCAAAAAGTCCCACCGATCTTATTCTCTCATTGTTTCCCTTGTGAACTCCCTTTCCCCAATGATGGCACAAGCCTCTCCTGGTGGGGTCAGCCTCTCAGGGTTCCCCACGGAACCCCCAGTTTGTGACCCATCTGGAGGGGACCCCAGCCCCTCAGAACTTGCTGGGGAGAAGGGTTGACTGAGTCTCCACCACAAGTCACCTGAGCTGCCAATCCCTTTTAGTATGGCCAAGCAGCAAGCTTGAGTGTGAAATTTTCCAGCTCTCCACTACAGCCGGCTCAACCAGGCCGCCCCGGGAAAGATGAACTCACGCAGAGCCTCCTGCCCCGCGAAGGCTCTGAACTGCAACCAGTCCCGGAGTCCCTTCCAAATCTCTAACTAGAAAAACCTGTCTGCAAGCCTTGGCTGCAAGTGTGTCTGCCGCACACAATTGGAGCTAAGAAATGATGCCCGAGGCTGGCTCAAGCCCAAAAGCAGAGCCTCAAGCATGGCCATGCTGAGGGGGACACGGCCAGGGCCAGCCCTGGGGTCTACATCTGGAGCCAAAAGCCAAGTTGATTAGCAAAGGTGAGGCTGGAGGTTGAGATATCCACAAGGAGGCCAGTGAAACTGTGTCAAAGGCCACGGGGCTGGAGGAGAGAGGAGGCTCCCCAAGACATTCGAGAGGTGGCATGGACAGAACTTGGGTTCTCCTGCTTGGTGGCTGGGGGAGAGGAAATGGACAGAGTAAAGGAAGACCCTAAGTGGCTGGAGAAAAGGTGGAGCAGTCACTGAAGGAGGCACAGCAGAGGGAGAGGTCCATCCGGGGAGGAGACGGAGAGGGCAATTGGGAAGGTGTAGGGTGTAAAGCACCTGAGCCTCTTAAGCAGAGATGCCCATCTTGCTGCTGAGCTTTAGCAAACTCCTAGAAGGACAGAAGGCAAAAGCTAGGGTACCATCCTGCTGGACTGAGGATTAGAGCCTTGGGAGGGGATGAGATGGCCAAGGAGGGTGGCCAGAAGGGGAAGGCACCAACTGGGATTTAAGAAGAGTCAAAGGAGTGACAAATGAGAGGTCAGAGGGGTGGGGAGAAGCCAGAGCCATGGAATTTGTGGGAGGTGTGGGGCTTGAGAAGTAGGGCTCTAACCAGAGTTCAGGCTGGTGACCACGAGGAGAGGCCATGGAACAGCGTGTCCTCCAAGGATCAAACCACCCGGCAAACCCTCTCCTGAATGTGCATGAGAGAGAAATGATCCATACATCACATCCACCAAAAGACACATGCAGGACTGATCATAGCAATGCTGCAGCAGCCCCAATCTGAAATATCCATCAACATAATGTCCGTCAAATGAAGACCGGATAAACAAACCATGATCTATTCATACAGTGGAATTGTCTCAGTAATAAAAAAGGATTAAACTTCAGCTAATGCAACAACATGGATGAATCTCAAAAAGCCTTAGGCTGAGCAAAAGGAGCCAGACTCAGAAAAGTACCCACGGCCTGGTTCCATTCATATAAAGTTCTACAAGAGGCAAAACTAATCTAGTGTTAGAAATCATCATCAGGGCTGGCTGAGCGTGGGTGTGGCCTGGGAAGGGAAATGAAGGAAACTTCTGAGGAAATGAAAACATTTTATGGCTGGATCTGATTGGTGGCTACACAAGCGCATGCATATGCAAAAATGTATCAAACTGTACACATAGAATTTTCGTATTTTGCTGTTTGTACGTTTCATTTCAATAAAAATGCAAAGTTAAAAAGAAAGAGAAGGGTGTGTGCACGGGTGGTTCAGTGGTTAGAATGCCCGCCTTTCATGCGGGAGACTCGGGTTCGATTCCCAGACCATGCACCACCCCCCCAAAAAAAAGAAAGAGAAGAGGGTACGTGGGTGGTTCAGTAGTAGAATGCTTGCCTGCCATGCAGGAGACCCGGGCTCAATTCCTGGCCCAAGTGCCACCACCACCAACTCCCCACCCCACACACACACGAGAGAGAGAGAGAGAGAGAGAGAAGAGCATCTAATGAAAAACCTACAGCTCAGACTAAACTCAGCAGTGAAACTTGTACTTTCCCCCTAAGATCGGGAACAGGAAGAGATATCCATTCTTACTACATCTGTTCGACGTTGTACTGGAATATAAAATACTGCAATAAGATAAGAAAAAGAAATAGAAGGCAGAGAGATTGAAAAGAAAGAAATTAAACTGTTTGTCTACAGGTGACATGATTATGTGTGTTGAAAAGCCTAAGGAACATATATATGCACTAGGGTAACTTTCCAGAAACCTATGACCTCCAGGTGGGTCTCTGGACCAGGTAAGTCCTGAGATTTAGAGAGGCCAGTCTCTCCAGAACATCACCTAGTTCCATCCCCCTATCCCATATTGTAGACACCCTTTTCCAACATGAAAAAATTAGACTGGTCATAGCCCAAATACCCCTAATATTCAGAGAAGAAGAAGAAGTTATAATAGAGAAGAAAGGATTTAGCGAATGAGAATGACTGCTGAATCATTACATTGATATTATAGTCTCCAGCATCTTGGAGCAGCTAGAAGGAAAAACCTAAAATTGTGGAACTGTAACCCATACCAAACTCTAAAATCTATTCTATAACTATTTGTTACAATGTACTTTGAAATTTGCTTTCTTTGTGGGGGGTGGGGGTGGGGAGTTGTTTGGTCCCGGAATCAAACTTGAGTCTCACGCATGGCAGCTGAGAATTCTACCACTGAACTACCCTTGCACCACCTTGTAACTACTTGTTGAAGAGTGCTTTGAAAACTGTTGCTCTTTTCTTTCTTTGTTTTGTATGTATGTTATTTTATGCAATTTAAAAAGCTAAAACCAAAACCATGTACTTTGAAATGTATTGGTTTTTTTCTCTAAGTTATAGTTCGCAATAAAAAATGTTTAGATAAAACTGTGCCATATCATCAGTCAATGGGGAAATGCAAATTAAAACCACCATGAGATTCCACTGTATACCCATTAGAATAATCAAAATAAAAAAGATCAGCAACTCGAAGTGTTGAAAAGGCTATGGAGCTACTGAACCATTCATATATTGCTGGTGGGAGTGTAAAGCAATGCAACCTCTTTGGAAGACAGTTTGGCAGTTTGTTAAAGAGTTAAACCTGCAAAACTATGCAATCCAACTATTCTATCTGTTCGTAGATATTTCCCCAAGAAAAATGAAAAACATATGTCCACTCGAAAACTTGAACACAAGTGCTCATAACAGCTTCATTCAGAGGAGCCCCAAACTGTAAACAGCCAGATGTTCACCCACAGGAGACTAGAATAGATAATAAACATATCGCCATACAATGAAATATCATTCAGAACAAAGTATAAACAGCCAACATGGATGAATCTCAAAAATATTACTCTGACTGAAAGAAGCTGGATCCAAAAAAGTGTCGACTGTATTATTTCTTTTCTGTGAAATTCTAGAACAGGCAAAACTAACCTCGGGTGATAGAAATCACATCAGCGGACGTGAGGGTCTTGAGAACAAGAAGTGAGATTTCCCATTCATTCATCCATTCATTCAATAAATATTCATTGAGCTTCTACTGTGGGCTACGCATAAGGCAGTTGAATAGTCCCTCCAGCATTTAGGTTCTTTTAAGATAAACAAAAAACAGGCCTTTCCCTCTCCCACAAAAGAACACTTAATAAAAATAATTTTAGGTTGTGATTTGAAGATACTGAAACAGAAACTAGTAAAGGGGGTTGGGGTGGGTGGTGGTTTTAGGAAAATTCCAGCAGGGATCCTCGAAAAGGGAGCATTTAAGGCAAGCCCTAGAAGGAGGAGTTGTCACCAGACAAAGCCGGCGGATTTTCTGCCCGATGCGCTCAAATGATCCTGAGACATGGGGGCTGCAAAGAGACAGAGTTGATTGCTGAGTGCAAAGCAAGAGATCAGACGACCTGTGGGCCCAAAAATCTGTCTCCCCAAACTGCAGTAATTCAAAAGTATCAAAAGATGGGCGGGTTTTAGGATTATGAGCCCAACGGTTCCAGATGATGTAATTAGAGGTGATCGGATTATTCAGCACGGGCAGACTGATTGCACGCTTATTCACAGAACACGTGTGAAAGAATGGTGGCCTTCACACGACGATGGGTGTGATTTTTAGTATTAGAACGAGCTATAGGTCTCTTATAGGTTAAAGTCTAAGCCACTGTGCATTTCAGGTGGGCCCGTTTGGTTAGACCCAGTTTCGGTTATCTAGATAATTTTGGACCTGGGGTAGGTTAGCTCTGGGCCGACCCAAAGCCCTTCATTAATAAACATTAGAGTCTTGTGTCAGGGAGCACAAGACTCTAAAGGCTAAGAACCGGATAAAATGGGCACAAGCGAGGGTCAGTCATGAGGTTTTTACAATCACAAGGGCACACGAGATAAAGGCTATACAATCATCATCAGAGATCAAGTTCAGAGATTTCCCTCTGTCTCCTTCAATAACCAGAAAGTGTAAAAGAATATACACGATGATTCACCAACCAGGCAGGCCACTTCGGGGCGGCGGGAGGAATCAGTGATAGGGAGTTGCAGGGGTGGGGGGTTCTCGGACAGGGGATTCAGACTGTCCATCCTTGGTCCCCACATTCCCTCGCTCCCCAGAGATCCCTGAGCAAGGCTGGACGAGGGGGAGGCATTGGCACTCTCATGCCCGGAAGCATCAAACATTTTTTCCCCATTTGCCCTTTATTGCAAACATATTGAAGACCGCTGCCCTAACTGTCTCTGCCCTGGCTTCCCCTCTCCCTGGTTTTTTGGGCTGGGCTCCCAGGGCAGACCTGGCTGAGTGTAGAGGCCAGGCCCCACGCCATCTCCCCAGCCCCTCACATCCCTGGGGCCCAGAGCTCAAGCCAAGACCCCAGCCCTGAGCACAAGGCGTGTGAGCCCCTGACCACCCATCCTCTCCTCTCCCAGGGGCAGCCCCCTGTGTCCCAGGCACCCACCCACCCTGCCCCCTGTCCCACACGTGGTTGGAAATCCTGGAGGGCAGAAGCTTCCCACACTCACCAGCTGTCAGCTCAGGGCAAAAATGCTCGGCACTCAGCACGGCCAGAGCCCAGAGCTGAGAGAGCGGCCCAGGCTCGGACGTGTCCCCAGAGAGAGGACGAAGGTCCTTGTGGGGACAGGGGGGTGGCTGAGGGCAGCCTGGATCATTCATTCATTTGTGCAGAAAGCTCTGGTTGAGCACTCCGTGCACTCCAGGCCCCGGGGGAAGATTGGAAGGCCTGGGCAAGGCCCTGTTCTCAGAGTCTAACGCCTAGTGGGGGCCCAGCAGGGAGGGGGTGGCATCCAGTGTGACAAGCACAGGGCTACAGGGGCACAGAGGATGTCCCGGAGGGTTTCACCTAGGAGATGAGCCTCCACTTGGGCAGACAGTTTGCTGAGTAGAGTGAGTAGAGGGCAGGAAGGTGTATCCCAGGTAGGAAGATTAAAAGTGAGACTCAATCAATATGGCACAACAGGGGAGAACCAAACACTGGGAAGTAGCCAAATAGAAGGCAGGGGGTGTTGGGGCTGGGTCGAGGGCCAGGCCATAAGGGTCCAGGTGGGCAGTGTGGAGCCAGTGACAGGTGCTGAGTTGACGAGGGGCAAGGCCAGGTTTGCATTTGAATAAGCTTCCTATGGCTTCCTACGCAGGACCAGCTGGAGGGGCCGAGCCCAGAGCCCAGGAGACAGCCACTTGGATGTTGCAATGGTCCAGGCCAGACGGGATGAGCTCAGGATGAAGGCAATGGTGGTGGGGAGGGCATGGGGCCGGGAGGTGGTCACATGGCTTGACCTTGGCATTGAGGTCCATGGCACCAAGCGTGGGGGGAGAGAGAGAGAGAAGTCTCAGGTGGCAGCAGGTCTCAGCCAGGTGATTGGGTGGATGGCGGGGGCAGGGCCGGGGGACAGATGGTGCTGAGCTTTGGACTCGAGAGGTTGGGCCTGTGGGTCATCCAGGCTGACACGTCCGTAGGTTCTGGACATGCTGGCCTGGAGCCCTATGAGGGCCACCGGTCTGGAGACCTCGTATGAGCTGGGCCAGTGACAGCACAACCGGTCAGCACGCCACGGGAGAGGGCAGCTGGGAGAGAAGAGAAGAGGGGCTGAGACCCCATAGCCCCAGCATGTGCGGACGCAGAAGAAGAGCCCAGAAGGGACTGGGGGTTTGGGGAGAGGCAGGAAGAGACCAGGGCAGGCAGGGCTGTGGTGGACATGGCGGGGGGGCAAGGGCACATGCCAGCAAGGAAGGGCTATTGCCTTTAGCCTCAAGTTCCAGTGTTCATCCATCCGTAGGGCTGGGGAGGGTTCTCTAGAAGGCGGGCGGTGAGGAAGTGTAGACTTGAATATAGGACGTCTGGCTGTGGACAGACGGGGAGATCCAGGGCGAGGGCTGGAGGGCACCCGGGCCCCAAGAGGGTTTTCTTGTTAATACGAGAGAGAGAATTGCGCATTGTAATATGCCGGGGGCTGGGGGCCTCGGCAGACACAGGAGAGCAAGGGGTGCTCGCGGGGGTGAGGGCTGTGTCCCAAGGGTGCCCAGAGCTCGGAGGGCAGTTTCTGATTGAGCAAGGAAGTGGGTAGAGATGGCAGAGCAGGCTCAGGCATCGTGAGAACCCCCTCTGCCGTGGGACAGGAGGGTTGGCGAAGGACACCCAGGCTGGGGGAGTTTGCAGATCGGGGGCTGAGACGGGTCAGGAGTCTCCACGGGGCAGCTTATATGCTTGGAGCAAAGAGGGGGAGCAGGAGGAGGTGTCCCAACACCCATGCCCAGACACTGCTGCTGGGACACACGTCCTCTCAGTCATCCAGGGAGCACACAGACATGGCAGGGGAGGAGGGGGTGCAGGGGCAAGTGGGGCCGGCCAAGGCATCGGGCAGGGGTGCTGGACACCTGGCTGCCCACACAGCCCTGCCTCGGCCTCTGCCCTCCGGGGACCTCACTTCCCCACCTGCAGAGCAGGACCCTCAGCTGCAGCCTGCTGCAGGAGGCATGCAGGGTGGCGCGCCCTGAATCCTGCATTCCAGGGCCTCTGGAATTCTGAGAGACCAGGACCGTATGATTCCAGGATCCTTAATGCCTATAACATAATTTCTGCGTTGCCACCAGGGATGGGGCCAGCAGACGTCGCTCCCCTGGACATGGCTCAGTCTGCCCATCCCCGCCGCCAGCTTGCCTTCCCTCCCTCTTCCCCATCTGCTCTGGGCACGCCGGCCTCGAACATGTCCCAAGTGAGCCCTTGGCAGGCGGGGGCCATGATTCATGCCCCTCCAGCAGGCCTCGTGGCCCGCCCGCCCGCCCGGGTATGCCAGACATTCTTGGCCGCACGGTCTGCCCAGGATCGTGGGGGCGGGGAGGGGGGGCCGCTGGCGTTGGGGGAGGCAGACTGTTCTCTGTCCCCGGCCAGGCAGGGGGCGTCCAGGCACGAGCATGTCTGAAGTGGCCGCCAAGTTGGCCAGGGTGGGAACATGGGCCCCATAAACCGAGGCCGCGTCTGGGACCCAGACAGCAGGGCCATTGCAGGGAGGCGGCCACCTGCTCCGTGTCCTGGGAAGGAAGCAGGGCCAGGAGTGTGGGGCCAGCGTGGCTGCTCACCCCCCATCCCCCAAGTCCTATTTCCCTCCTCCTCCCCCTCCCCCCCCATGCCTCCTCCTGGCCCGCGGGAGCCTGGCCCACCCCCACCCCCCCACTGCCTGGATCCCAGGCTGGGCTGCGGTCCCAAAGCCCGTCCCTGACCCACCAGGGAGCTCAGCAGCCTCCGGACCCACCCCCTGCCCTGAGCAGCCACACAACCCCCAGCCCCCACCTCAGAAACAGGACTCTGTGTTCCTGCTCAGACTGGAGCACCCCCAGCACCGAGCTGAGCCGCCCCCCTCATTTCAGATCAGGGCTATGCCTCCCCCAGAACAAGCCTCCCAGTTCAGGGCTGTGCGGCCTCCCCCAGCCCCCCAGCGCCCAGTCTCCCAGGCCAAGGTCATGTCTCCCTCAGACCACCAGCCCCGGGCAGGGTGCCTCTCCCCACTCAGACCAGACTCCCCCGGGGCAAGGCCTGTCTCTCCCTCAGGGGCCGCAGGACAGGGTGGGGCAGCCCTGGGGAAAAGAGGTGGAGGTAGGTGCCAGGCCCACGGCCCGAGGGCTCACCTGGCCCCTGGGACAGGCCCGGGAGGAATCTGCTGGGCCAAGCACGGGATTAGCAGTTCCCTGGCTCGGGGCCGGACTGGGAAGTGAGGGGCCTGCCCCGGAGGTGGCTGGGGAGCAGGGTCTCGGGCAGGGAGCGGCCAGGTCTGCACAGAGCAGGAAAGGACGGTGTTGCAGCAAGGGGAGCTGTTTGCAGACCTGTGAAAACTCATCTGCCACCCCCTCCAGGGCTCACCGGTGCTGTCCCCAAAACACGGTCGCTGATCCTCAGCGGGGCAGAGGAAAAAGCTTCGTGTCAGACCCACCTGAATTTAATCCTGACTCCATCTTTCCACTCCTCGACCTGAGACTAGTTTTTCCTCATCTGCACAATGGGGACAATAAACGATATCAGGGGCACAAAATCCACAAGGTGGCCTTTCCCTTTAATAGGCCACAGGTAACTCAGGTGATGATACAGCCTGGCCCACCTCCGGCTCCAGGTCATATGGAAGTACCAAGACAAGGCAGCCAGGTGGAGCAGGAAGAGAGCTGGCTGGCTTTGTTAGGGCAGGGGGCTCGGTGGCCCAGACGGAGAGGTGATGGGGCATCCCTTGAACAGGACCTGAAACCCTGGCACCTCCAAGTTTCCTCCTGGGTCCCTTCACTTCCCGAGCTTTGGCTGAGACCTGGCGAGAGCCCCCTTGCAGGGCAATGCCAGAGCCCCAGAATGCCCCAGCTGGGGCCCTGCTCTCCTGGAGCCCTGAGCCCCACAGTGCGGAGAGGCAGAACTGGGGCAGTGGAGGGACTGAGAGCCCAGGGTGAAGGCCACGCCAGGAAAACCCAGAGACCCTAACAGCCCTGGGATGGGGGTGGGGTTTGGGGAAAGACGAGGTCAGCCTGGAGAGTAAGAAGCCCCCGCTCAGGGTGGGCAGTGCAGAGCAGAGGCCCAGGGCCTCTGCTGGAGGGGTCAGACGCCTGAGCAGCAGCACGTGGGGATGACGGGAGGGACCGAAGCCCCAGAGCATTCCACAGCCAGGCACTGAGATCCCTCCCCACTGGGGACCTCACCCAAGCCCCTCCGCAGCTGGGCCAGAGCTTGAGGCCAGGCTGGCCAGGCCAGAGCCCAGGGATGGCGCTCGCTCCAGGTTCAGTCCTTAAAAGTCCAGCGGGCCCAAGCTCCTCTCCCACGGCGAGGGACCCGCGTTGGCAGGGGCTGCATTCCCAGCATGCCTTGAGGGGTGGGGGGCCGGAGGTCTCCCCGGAAAGTGCTGGGCTGCAGGCCAGAGCCTGGGAAAAGTCCACAGGACCGACGCAGGCTGACTGCTCGCTGCCGGACACCCCCGGAACTCTGCAGGATGCTGGGCAAAGCCTGGACTCCTGGGACAGCCGGCCCTGGGCACAGGGACAGCGGGGAGCCTGGCAAGGGGGAAGGCTTGGGGGAGAGGGTTGAGTTGGGGGATTTAGTAAGATGATAGGGGCTCCAGGAGTGGTCAGGGAACAGGAGGGGGCGAGTGAGAGGAGAAGCTGCTCAGGGAAGGACAGGAGGCTCAGAGACGGAGGGAGGGGATGCAGAGAAGGGGCTCACATGGGGGAAGGGGGCTGCTCAGTGAGACAGGCAGGCACCGCTACCCCTCCCCACTACACTTCCTCTTGTCCAGCTCTGCCACCATCTCTTCCTTCCTCACCCTCGGCCACTCCCTCCGGCAGCCCGCCTGGCTAGGGCCTGAACCTCTGCTTTGTGTGTTTCCATCCAGAGCCTCAGTGAACCCCACAAGAGAATGGCCTGAGGCCAGGGCAGTGCAGGCAGGGCAGGGCAGAGTCCCCAGGGACCCTGCCTGGAGTCCTTCTGGGGTGGCAGAGGACACAGAGTGGGGACCAGGCTGCCCCACACACAGGGACCTGCATGGACGGGGGTCAGCCCAGGTGGGAGCTGGCACCTGAGACAGCCATTGACTCTCTCAAGCAGGCCCAGGAAGCCTTCCTGGAGGAAGAGAAGGCATGGCCTTGGAGCTGGGTTCAAAGGAGGAGGGGGAGGCCCTGCCAGTCCCTAGGCCTGGATGTCCCTCCCTCCTCTGCACCCAACTTGGACCTCAGTTTCTCCATCTGTAACATGACAGGTTGTCTCGATGGCTTCTTTGGCGCTGGTTTTCCAGCTCTTGTATTCTCTGCTGCCAGGGGCTCCCCTGGAAGTCCAGGGATCCAGAGGCCCCCCACTTCCCTACCTGAGCACCCCTCCGGCTCTGCTTTGGCCTTGTGCACGAAGGGGCGGCTGGTTGGATGGGGGGTGGGAGGGCTTGGAGTGGGAGGAGCCAGAGCTGGAGACATAACCTGGAAGGGCAGGGTGGGGAGGAATTTGGAAATTTTTAGGACCTTGACAGCCGGAGCCCCGTGAGTCAGTGGGGCAGATGGAAGCGATTAGGCGCTGGCAGGGGGCGTCACGGGCGGAGACAGAATCAAGTGCGGGGAGCTTGGAGCTCAGGCCCGACGGGTGGCTTTCTCCAAGCCCACGCAGCCGCCAGGGGACCAGGACCGGTGTGCACGTGTGGGGGCACCAAGCCAGGCGTGCAAATAGGTGCCTGTGCCAGGAGATGAGGGGTAGGACACCAAGGGCAGAAGACTCCGGGCCACGGAAGAGGGATGGGTGGGAGGACCCTGCTATTGGATCAGTAATGCTGCTCCAGACAGAGGAGAGAAGGTTCCCAGTGCCCCCAGCCCCAATATCCACTCCTCCCACCCAGAAGGTCCTAGGACCTTGTGCTGGTTTGAAAGGAAGCATGCCCCCTAAGAAAAGCCATGTTTTAATATAAATCTCATTTCTTAAAGGTAGAATAATCCCTATTCAATACTGCATATTTGAAACTGTAATGAGATCATCTCCCTGGTTGATGTGATTTAGTCAAGAATGGTTGTTAAACTGGATTAGGGGATGACATGTCTCCACCCATCTGAGTGGGTCTTGATTAGTTTCTGAAGTCCTATAAAAGAGGAAACATTTTGGAGAATGAGAGATTCAGAGAGATTCAGAGAGAGCAGAGAATGCTGCAGCACCACGAAGCAGAGAGTCCACCAGCCAGCGACCTTTGGAGATGAAGAAGGAAAACGCCTCCCGGGGAGCTTCATGAAACAGGAAGCCAGGAGAGAAAGCTAGCAGATGACACCGTATTCGCCATGTGCCCTTCCAGCTGAGAGAGAAGCCCTGACTGTGTTCACCATGTGCCTTCTCACTTGAGAGAGAAACCCTGAACTTCATCGGCCTTCTTGAACCAAGGTATCTTTCCCTAGATGCCTTTGATTGGACATTTCTTTAGACTTGTTTTAATCGGGACATTTTCTCGGCCTTAGAACTGTAAACTAGCAACTCATTAAATTCTCCCTTTTAAAAGTCATTCCATTTCTGGTATATTGCATTCCAGCAGCTAACAAACTAGAACAGACCTCACTTCTGGACAATGCACACACATGCACACACATACACACACACGCAACCCAATCACACCCTCCCCCCACAGGAGGCTGCTCTTGTGTCCCTCATTTCTAGGGGAAAGGACTGCAAAGAGCAAGTCATTATCCCAAGAATGACCTTTTAAATAGTTATCAAGCACCTCCTTGGGCCAGGCCAGTGAGAAGTTCTGAGGACTCTGAGAGTACCAGCCAAGTCCCTGAACCCAGAGAAGTTCACCATTGACCATGGAGACTGACTAAAACTCCCAGCAGCTGAGAATATGCCCTTGGTCTTCAGAGCAATCTGCCAGAGTTGGGGTGATGGTGGGCTGGACAGCAGGGGCTGTGGGTGGGGAGGCCATGGAGAGTCAGGCCCCTGAGCGGGGAGGTGGGGGGGGGGCAGGCGAGAAGGCCAGAGACGTGGGGTCCAGGAGGAGGGAGCTCAGGAAGAGGGCCCTGTGGAGACTGGGGGGAGATGGGGGAAAGCCCTGGAGCCACTGGGCAGTAAGGTGGCCACCAGCCTCCACAGAGTATTAGGGCAAGGAGCTGAATCGGAGTAGACAGAAGGGTGGGGACAGGGGAAGAAGTGCAGGGGACAAGAGCTCAGCTGCTGATGGGGAATGACTGGCAGAGGTGAGACCTGAGGAGGTGGCATGGTTGAAGATGAGGGACACACAAACACAGAGCCTACCCCCTGGTTCCATGATTCTACAGTTGCAGTGAGCTCCAGATCTGCCATTCACAGCCTCTCTGCACAGACCCAGAGATGGCTCCTGCCCATGGAGGTGGGGACCATCACCTGATGCCCACCACACTCAAACGTGAGCTCCAATGGCGAAGCACCCAACCCAGCCACCTTCCGAAGCATCACACAGGCCCACTTCCTCCACCAGCCAGTCCATCCACTTGCAATCCGCAAACATCCACTGGTAATTGTTCTTTTCCAACCATCAGACATAATCCGACCCAGGGAGGGAGACAGATGGTGTCCCAGGTGCCATGGCTGACATCTGGAAGGAGGGATCCCTCCCCACTATCTCTTCAATGGTGGGGTGCTATTGGGAAGAAGTGAAACTGGAGGCAAGTCAGGTACCAGGAGTAGGTATTTGCCAGGCAGACCCAGGCAGGTTGTCTGTGATGGACACAGAGAAATAGATCTGCAGGAATTTCCCACAGATGATGCAGGACATGCCCAAGGACAGAGGAGAGGTGGGTCTGGTCAACCTCCTTACCTAGGACCTGTCCCTACAGGTGATGGGGGCTTATAAAAAGGTTTGATGCAAGCAAGATTTATGTTACAGGGAGATCACTCTGGTGTCCTGTGATCAGGCTTGGATAAAGCCTGAAGTAGAGAGGGTCAGACACAAGAGGGGCTCAGGAGGTAGCATCTATAGGATTTGGTCTCAGAATCCAGAAAGGTGAGGAAGAGAGAGTGAGATTTCTGGGAAGATGGCTGGGTTCCTGCAGGGATGCAGGAGGATGGAGGCACTGCAGCTGGAGATGGAGACAGGGGAGAAGGAGCTGATTTGGAGCAGTCATTGAGCTTCTTTTGAGCCAACTTTGCAGCACCTGGGACAGCTTGGAGGAAAGACCACCAGGGTCATCAACACAGAGCTGAAGTCTTTGATGCGGATATAGGGTCTTAAACACAGAAAACTTAGGATTTTCTTTTGTGGATGTGATAGGGAGGTATTGGGGGCTGTAAGCAGGAATATGACACAATCAGAGTTAGGAGAATCTTTTGGGCAGCAGGGAAGAAGCTGGCTCAGGCAGGAAGACCAAGGATGAGGAGTTGCAATGTCCCCATAGAGATACGGACCCAAGCAGGAGCAGGGGCAGGAGATGGGGTCATAGAACAGGTTCTGGGTGCCAAATGGCCTTGGCTTAAGGGTCACAGGTGGACCTCACCTTACATAATAGGTGGGGTCTTGACAAGTAGGGTCATAAGTGATGCTTCTTGTTGATGCTTTATGCCAAATCCTATTTGAAGTGACTCACTGTAAAAATCAAATTAAGAAAACAATTCCATTTGCAATAGCATCAAAAAGAATAAAATAGCTAGAAATAACAAAAGAAGTGCAGAACTTTGTTCACTGAAAACTAAAAGCCACCATTGAAAGAAATTTTAAAAGATCTAAGTAAATGGAAAGACATCCCATGTTCATGGATTGGAGGATGTAATGCTGCTAAAGTAGTAATACTGCTCAAATTGACTTGCAGGTTCAATGCAGTCCCTATCGAAATTCCATCAGCATTTTTTTTGAAATGGACAAGTGGATCTTAAAATTCATACAGAAATACAAGAGACCTAGAATACCAAAACAGTCTTGCAAAAGAACAAAATTGGAGGACTCACACTCCCCAATTTCAAAACTTACTATAAAGTTACAGTAATCAAGACAGTGAAGTACCGGCATAAGAACAGATACACAGATCAATAGAATAGAGCTGAGAGTCCAGAAATGAACCTTTACATCTATGGTCACTCGATTTTCACCAAGGATGTCAAGACCATTCAATGGGGAAAACAATATTCTGTCCAACAGATGGTGGTAGGCCAAACGGAAATCCACAGGCAAAAGGATGAAGTTGGATCCCTACTTCACATATAAAAAATGAACTCAAAATGGATCAAAGGCCTACATGTGAGAGCCAAAACGATAAAACCCTCCGAAGAAAACTTAGGAGTAAATCTTCGTGACCTTGGATTAAGCCACGGTTTCTTAAAAACAACCAACACACAAGCAACAAAAGAAAAGCGGATAAAGTGAACTTGGTCAAAATGAAAAACCTCTGTGCTTCAAAGGATGCCAACAAGAAAGTGAAAAGACAATCCTCGGAGTGGGAGAAAATATTTTCCAATCATACTTTAAATGACCAAGACTATCCGGTATTAAAAAAAAAACAACTGCCTGGGAAAGCCTTATCAACGTTCCAGGGAGCAGGTGGGGGGTAGGTGGGGAGGGGGAGAGAATCTCGGGCAATGGACAGGCAGTGGGCGACCTGCCCGCATCTGCTGGGGTGAGTTTATTCGATGAGAATCTACCCACGTAGGAAATTAGGAAAATGAGACCCGGGATGGGGAGGGTGGGACGGAGCAGGGACCCTTGTCCCCGGGGCAGCCACAGTTCTCTGGGAACTCGCTCACAAATTCCCTGAATTCCCCCACATTAATTTTAGAACGAGTCCTCGAAACCCGAGGAGGCCGGGGGCCGGCCCTGGCGCCAGCGCGGGCAGCTCTCTGGAAGGGGACCACGCAAGGGAGAGGCTGTCTGGCCTGGCCGGGTCTCCCAGCCAGGCCTCGGCCATGGGAGGGTCACGAGAGGCGTGAGCCGGGGCCAACCCCCGTGCAGGGCGCGGGCCCAGGCGGCCGGCCAGAAGGTCCCGGGGCCCGAGGCCTCGGTTCCACTGACATCAGTGCGAGATGTCAGGGGGCCGGGATCGCTGGGGACGGGGCCAGCCACCCCACCTCCCCCCCCACAACCACCACCGCCCGGGGCGAGCATAGCAGAGGCATGAGGCAGGCGGCCCCGGGCTGAGCCGGCCCGGTGACTGTTTTATAGAATTAGCTAGTGGGTCTGGCCGCAGCGGGGGTGGGGGAGTAGGGGTGCAGATGTCATCGTCCTGGATTTTCCAAAAGGCTGCACCGCCCCTCCCCCCCACCTCGCCCCACCTTCTGATTCACAAAATTAATTCCAACAGCTAGAGAGGGGAGCCTGTCAGCAAGGCCAGGGGGTCATAATCACAGGGAATATTAATAGTCCCAGCCTGGCGGCCTGGGGGCTGGGGGGAGCTGCCAGAGAGACTGACTTATTTAGTCTCCTCGTTTATGATGTGGAAAGAGGAGAGTTTGCCCAAGCCCGGGGCGGGAGCTGACCTACCTCAGGGCAGGGACTGCCCAAGCTGAGGACACACCGCAGGGGACCAGCCATCCCAGGTTCTCTCTCCTCCCTCAGGGAGGACTCCACTTTGTGTCCCCGAGGTGCTCCTGGTCCCCAGCCCAGCCTGGAGGGCCTAGGAGGGGAGCAGGGTGATCTGGCTGTGCCCAGTGGCAGATGGGGTGAAGCCAGTTTTACTGGGCAGGTAAGGATGACCCTTCCCCCTGAACTGGGGTCACAGGAATCACCCAGGGATGCATGTGCCCCCACACACATACCTGGCCACATGTTTTGCAAAACCCTCCCCAGGTGGGCCCAACCTGGGCACAAGGGGCCAAGTTAGGGTACAGAAAGTGCCACCATCCCTGAGTGGCAGATGATGGAATGAGCAAGGTGCATCAGAGATGAGGTGCTGGCCAGGCGAGGACGGGCTCCTTCCTGTACAAGGAGGGCCCCTACCCCTCGGTTACCCCGACCTTCCTAGCACCCACCCCCAATCTCATCCTACATTTAACCAACCCTACACACAGCCCCCGCCAAGTTGAGGGATATTTAAAACTGGGAGCTCAGGAAAAGACCCATGCATACACTTGCATGCGTGCAAACACACACACACATACACTTTCTCGTACATACACCCTGTGAATAGCCTGTCCTACTAAGGGGAACAGAAATCAGGGCATTGGCAAGCTCTGCCTCTTTCTGACCCCCTTAGTCCAGAGAACCTCATTCCAATCGGGCCTCTGGGCTCCAAAGCTCAGGGGGTCAGCGGCAAAGGAGCTAGTGAAGAGAAGCAGCTGGGAAAAGGGTTTGAAGAGAACAAGTTGGTTGGCATGTACAGCACCCACCACGGACAGCCTAGAAAAGCCTCCCCTGGGAAGCCCTCAGCTCCCAGCTGCTCAGCTCCCAGCTGCCAGCCCCGGGACAGACACAGACCGACGGCGACTGGCAGCAGCTGCAGCTGGGAGCCTGCCCGAGTCCCAAGCTGGAATGAAGGCGAAACCTGTCCAACAATGAGATCAAGGAGATGGCACCAGTGTCTCCCCAGGGAGCCGAGCGCCGCGTCCCAGGACATTCCAAACTCTGCGAACAAAACATGGGGTGGGAGGCCGGCCAGGCTGGGCCAGCGCCAGGTGACCCCCCCCTCCCGCCTTAGCCCTCAACAAGGGGGGCCAGCCTGTGTGGGGGCTGTCCCAGCCTGGCGGTGGGACTGGCTGGGAACGCAGCACGAGCTGCCGGGAAAGCTGCCCACACAAGTCGCCTGGGGACGCGGCGTCCAGACACCTGCCACGTTCCCTCAGCCGGGCGCCGCTCGCTGTGCTCTGCCTAGCCTCCTGGGGACGCAGGCCCCTGTGGAAGACGGTGGGTGACAGAATCAGTCACCCAGCAGGGTGACTGGGCAAAAGCCTTCGAAGCCTCAATCGATTTGTGTGGGAAGCCACGCCTGGCTGCTGTCCCATTTCACGGGGAACTGGGGCCCCAAGAGGCACTGTGATTTCTCAAGGTCCCACAGTTAGTGGGTGGCAGGTGCAGGAGTCTCTCCTGGGAGAATCCCACCCTGGGCACTTGCAAATATACCTGGTGCAGGCAGTGGGGATCCACCAAGATACCAGCCTCAGCCTCCCTGACCAATGCTAATTCCAGGGCACAGCTTCCAGAATGGGCAAGTTCAACACCTTCATTCTGTAAATGGGTTAGCCGAGGTATAAAGGGATGGGGCTTTGCCCAAAGTCATAGGGCAAAGCGGTTTGACATCAGGCCTCCCATGACAATGCTCATGGGTACCATTTCCCTTTACTATGTGAGGCAGCTAATGCCAGGAGCCAAGGAGGCTGGACCATGGCCAGTGTGTCCAGGGCTCATAGAGGGAATGGGGAGTGGAGGAGAAATCCTGATGGCTTCCTGGAAGAGGTGTTCTCCTCAAGAGTCAAGTCCTCTGTGAAACCCATTCCAGTAACCCTAGGCAGAGACAGCAATAAATGAACAAACAAAAGATTGCAAGGAAGACTCAGGCCGTTGGAGCTCAGAGCTATAACTGCCCGTGTGACCTTGTGACTGTCCCTTTCCCTCTCCAGGCCTTGGTGTCCTAATCAGTACAATGGGGACAGAGGATGCTGGCTCCCACCAGGCACAGAGTGGGGTGCTTGCCAGCTCAGAAGTTCCTGGAGCATCATCTGAGATCCAGCTCAAGGCTGCCCAGATTTCATCACTTAGGGGTCCCAAGTCCAAGTGGGGTCCTGGGAGAGGTGAGGGGCAGGGAGCTGGTAGCTGAGCCGGGATGTGAAGGCTGAGAAGGAGCCAGGTAAAGGCTCAGAGAGGCAAACAGTGCTGGCATTTGCTGGAGAAGCCGTGGGTGGGCAGGGGGGCTGGAGCATGGGCTGGAGGGGTGGGGCCTGGGATCAGCAGCCTAGGCCATGTTCCATAGATGACAGGAGATCGAGGGCAGGGTCCTGGTGAGCTTGAGCATGGCATGGGGACACTGGAGGAGGCACCCAAGGAAGGGGTCCCCAGTGCACCCAGGCAGGCCTGGGTGGAGCCAGAGCCCAGCCTGCGGGGTTGAGAAAACTCAGGGTGAGACGCAGGGGGAGTGTCTCTCCCTTCTGCACCACCACCCATCCCGTGGATCCTAGACCGTAGGCCCCTCGAGGGCAGCAGTGAGGCTCGGGCCCCCCAGGGCAGGCCTGGTGACTGGGTGCTGACCCCCCAGTGACACCCTCCCCTCAGAGGGCCCCCTCTGCCTGGACCAGGTCACACTGACCGAGGGCACGACTGACAGGCAGCCTCCTCCCACAGCAGCCATGTCCGGCTGCCCCGGCTCCTTCCAGAAACCCGTGGTTCAAATGTCCACACCGCAGAGGCGGCAGAGCGAGCAAGGAGGTGAGGAGCCCGAGAGGACTTTGTCCGTCCCAGCCAGCGCAGACCCACTGGGCACCATCCCTGTGTGGGCTGTGGGCTCGGCGGGAGGCCAGTGAGGGGAAGGCAGGGCCTAAGCCTCGGCAGCCTGGAGGGGGCAGAGGTCCGAGAGCCAGGACTCAGGGGCGCTGGGCAGTGGGTGCCAGCCCCAGGTGGGACCTGGAGGAGGTGGGCTTCGGCCAGAGGAGAGGAGATGAGAGGGAGGAGAAGGGCAGGAGGACCAGGGGTCAGGGACTGGTAGGCACGGCAGGAGTCTGCAAGGGAACGGAGGGGGGAGGATTCAGTGGGGGGGCAGTTTCAGAGAGCGGAGGGAGTTCAGTGAGAGGAGGGAGCTTAGAGAGAGGAGAGGGGGCTCAGTAAGAGGAAGGGGTCTCATAGTAGAGAGGAAAGGGCTTAAAGAAGGTCATCTAATGAGAGAAGAGGGCTCAGAGAGGGGAGGGGAGGCTTAGAGAGGGGAGCAGGGAGTGGGGGGTGAGGCTCAGAGAGGGGAGGGGGCTCAGTAGCCCAGTCTAACTCTATAATCAAAGATCCCTACAGCCCGCCTTCCCCCAAACTGCCCACCATGCCAGGTTTTGGTGGAGACACAGAAGGGGGGAGCCTGGGTCCCTTTCACCTTCTAAACCCACAGACATCCAACACTGGGCACTGGAGCCAAATGTCGGGGAGAGGCAGAGGCCCTGTGCGCCCTTTTGCCTGACGTAAACTGGGGTTTCTCTTCTGTGTCTGCGGCTTGGACAAGAGGCCAGATGAGGGGGCTAAGCTGAAAGAGGGGAGAAGGCCAGGAGGCAAAGGAGTCTCCCTCGCTCCTGACCTGCCCGCCTGTGCAGAGCCCTTGTCGGGGTCACTGCTCCCTTGTCGGGGAGTCTGCTGATGAGCAGGGCAGGTGCCAGAGGCGCCCCGTGCGTTCCGGAAGATTCCAGGCCAGGGAAGAGCACCCTTTGACTATGGGGTGGCACCATCAGCCACAAAGGGATAGCAGATGCCTGCTTAGCTACAGACTCTCATCCACTCGGCTCAGGAAGGCCTGTGAGGTCTGCCACCTCCCTACTCCCAGCCAGACCTGCATGGCTGTAACTGCACCCCCATTCCAGTCCCCTGATTGCACCCCAACTCCAGTCCCTTGACTGTACCCCGACTCCGGGCTCCTGACTATACCTCCCCCCATTTCAGTCTCCTGACTGCACCCGACTCCAGGCCCCTGACTGCCCCCATCCCTACCTCAACTCTAGTGCACCTGACTCACCTGTCCAGGCTGCCAGACCCAGGTTTCTGAAGTACAGCCCAGCTTCCAAAATGTGTTTTTTAGATAGGGAAACTGAGGTCCGGAGAGGTCTAAGGTGCCGTCTGGCACACCCTGTGTCCCCAGGCCTGGGACAGGCATCAGGGCACCTCTGTACCATCGAGCCCCGCCCCAGAACGCACTCTGCCTCTGGGCCCCCTTAGGAGTCAGGGACCAGCCGGCAATGGGGGTGGAGGGCAGGGGAGGAGGGGAGAGGGGTCACCTTTAATACTTACCTGTCCTCTCAGCTCCATACACGGGGTCCTGTCCAATACTCGGGGAAATCCTAGTCTGGCTGACCCCAGTCTAAGCCTTGACCCCAAACCCAGGATGCCCCTAACCCCGGCCCTAGTCTGAGCCCTACGTGTGTCCCAAACCGAGCACCAGGCATTGTGCCAGACTGAGCCAGACCCTGGCCCTAGGCTACACTTGACCCTAATCACAGGTTGAACCTGACCCTGACCCTAAATTGATCTTGACCCCAACCTCAGACAAAAAACTGACCCTGACTCCATAAGGAGCCCTGATACTGACCCCAAATGTCAATCCTGACCCCAATTCTGAACAACAGCCCTAGAGTGAGCGCCAGTCAGGGACCCAGATGAACCCTGACCTCAGCTCCAGACTGAGTCCTGACCCAACCCCAGGAATGAGCCCTGACCCCAACACCAAGCAGAATCCCTACTCCACCCCGAGACTGAACTCTAACCCTGAAACAAGACAGGCTGAGCCCTGACCCCAGCACAGACTGAGCCCCGACCCTATTCCCAATCCCAGCTCCTGTTCCCGATTCCAGATTGACCCTCCCCAAGGTGGAGCCCTGGCCCAGCCAAAGCAGCCCAGGAGAGAGGCTGGGACTCCAGAGCTTGCACACAGCCCCTCTGCTGCTGGCAGGACAACAGGTCCCTCCACACGATGGGACTCACCAGGTATAGGACAGGAGAGAGAAGACCTGGTGGCATGTGGTGTCACCACCCTGACCAGCAGCCTTGTCCTGGGGCCTCAGTTCTATCCAATGGGATGGAAGAGGGCTGAGTCCTGCCGTCCCGGGGGTGGGAGGCTGGACCCATGCACCCCCTTACGTTCAGGGTCTTCCAGAGGGAAGACCAGAGGGCCCAGCTTTGGGCCAGCTCCTGCCTGAGGACCCCAGCTGGACAGGGGACAAGCTCTGCAGAGGGTCCAGTTGACGTGGCCATTGGAGGGGAAGGGACGGAGGGGCCAGGAAGCTGAGCAGGGCAGGAGCCCCTGCTCTGCAATCTCCTGGGTAGTAGGACATGCAGGGTGGGGGGAGAAAGTGGTCCTAGTTGCCAGGCAGGGCTGACTGGGGACGGGGGAACCCCAGCCTGAGGGGTCACTCCTCCCTCCTCGCTGATGCCCTCTGCTCTCTGGATCCGGGCCAAGGCTCCACCTGAGCCCCCCTTCGGCCATTGCCCCAGTCCCTGGTGCCACTTCCAGCCTCACTGTGAAAACGTGCATGCACTTGCTGCAGGGGGAGGAAATCAGCCTGGAGGAATGTACTGCCCGAGGGCCAGCAGGATGGGGCGGGATGAGAGGGAGAAACTGAAGAGAGCTCGGGGAGGACTGGGGTTGGGAAGGAAAACCGAGATATGCCAAGGCACCAGGCCAGACCGGCCCCACAGGTCAGGTGCTCTGGGTCCGCGGCCCAATCCCAGCTCTGCTCAGTGTGGCCCCAGACCTCCCCAGGCCTGCCTGCCTCCCTGCCAGCCCCACACCCTGACCTCTGAGACCCCGCCCAGGCTAGAAAAAAAGACCAAGCCTTGTCCTCCAGGCCCTCAATTAGCTTTGATGGGTCCGTGTCTTGGCAAATGTCTCCCCTCTTACCCCCGGTTTTTCTCCCAGTCTTACTCCTCCAGACCTCTCTTGTAGGAGGAAGCTTCTGGTTTCAATGGCCTGATAAATGAGTCCACATGTGCGTGTTAATAGCTGTTAATGGCTTAGACCAGTGGTTCTCAAAGTGTGACCCCAGACCAGTCACATCCGCAGCTTGTTAGAAATGCAAAATGTTGGGACTCACCCCAGACCTCCTGAATCAGAAAATCTGGGGACGTGGCCCAGCACTCTGCATTTTAACCAGTCCTCGGGGTGATTCTGATGCACGTTCAAGTTTAAGAACTATTTACTGACTTAGAGCATAAGCATGGTCGACTCAACAATTTTTGATAAAAATAGTAACTGAACAAATAGACAAGTGACTAAACGAATAAATTTCAAGAAGCCCTGGTCTTATCCCCAGACTTGACTAGAATGGTTCTTTCTCACTCATCTGATGCCCAAGCCCTAGGGATGGTTGAGGACTACAGACTAGAACAAGGAAGGACTTGCCCTCTGACAGCCTTACCAGTAAGGCCATACAGCAGGTGGGACCTGAGGCCCAGCCAGAATCAAAGAGGACCCGCCAAGCTAATGGGAGAAGGGGATCCAGCAGGAAAGTGGAAATGTCACATCAGGAGTCTAGGACCCAGAACCGGACAGTAGGGCAGAGGTTGGGAAGTCCAGCGGCAGACGAGAGGCACTGGGCTGTGCTGAGAAAGGGAAGGAGAACTGCCAAGAGGGACCCTGGAGCAAAGCTGAGTGTCCATTATTAGAACTGGGACAGAAGATTGGATGCCAATCACCTGAATACCGACCTTGGCTCCTCCAGAAATCCCCTGAGGTCAGGCTGCCAGTGGGGTCCAGGAACTCCAGCACTGAGGAGGCGACAGCCAGCTGCAGGGTTAAGAACCCAGCATGTTCTGAGCCTTGTAAACTCATCCCAAATTGTGACCTTGGAACCCAATACCTCCTAAATGCCCTTCAAGAACTGTAGACCAGCTTGATGAAAGAAGTTCTTTCAACTTTCCCAACTGCCTGGGTTTCACTTAACCTTGGCCACAGGTGACCTAATTGGCTCGTGTTTTTAGAACAAGTTAGAGAGATGGACAAGGTCTGTCCTAACCTCCTTGGCAGCAAGAATATTCTGTCCACCTGCCAGTTCATCTCCTTGGAAGAGAGGACAAATCATGTGGCCAAGACTGCACACTAGCCTGACACTAGAGAACCTCATGGGGCCAACTTCCTCCCGTGTTGAAAGGGTAATTTTCCACTCCATATAAAGAGACAAACATTTTCACCCACAGCTGCCATCTCTGTTGGGGGTCACTTCACATTTCAAGGTCGATAATCTCTGGGGTGTCCTCTAAACCTTTTTATCCCACTTGTCTTGAAAAAGATTCCATGGGGGCAATTGGTTTTGGTATCAAATAACCAATTATCGGGGAAACACTTCATACCAGGGCCCCCTTCTTAGGAGGGCAGCATCGTATTAAAGGCTCTGAGAAGTCCTGCAAGAGAGAAGCTTGTCTGACTTTATTGAACCCAGTGTTTCCCAGGCTCATTAGACACCAGAACCATTTTCCTCTCCCCGGACAACATTCCATGGGGAGCCACATGGGAAGCAGGTCCTAAGTGCAAAGCAGCCCCATCCACTTCCAGCTTTCTAGCATCCTGCGGAAGAAAAGCAGGCACTGGAGAAGCACCTGGTTAAAAGGTCCTGATGCAGAGAGAACAGGGGCCTCTGGAGGCTCACTAGGGCTCAGCATGGAATGGATGTCCCCATCCCCAGAAGCACAGTCCCCAGGAAAGGTGCCATCAAGCAGGACCTCAGGGGAGGGGCGAGACTCCCTAGCTGAGCGGGGCTGTGGGCTGCCTGCTGCATCACAGCAAAGACAGAACCGGGAACTTCCAGGCCAGGGCAGCAGCCTCCTTTGGCTGTATGGGAATTCTCAGACAGTCATGGCCACACCTGACTACCCCACCCCATGCAGCTGGGCTCCCCATTCTGTCCTCTCCTAGTTCCCCTCAACCCCTAGGGCTTGGGACAACCTCCCACCCCCCACCCCCACCCCCAGCAATGTGCTTTGGGGCCCCCATCCTCTCTGCGGTGGAGGGGGAAAGAATTTTGCTGCAGCTCCTTCCCTCCCTCCTGTTGAGACTTTTGGCTGTTTTCTGAAGCCAGACAATACAGGGAAATGTTTGCACCCAAACAACTCCGCTGCTTCAGGAACTGCCTGACCCTGCCCAGGAAAGCAAACTCCTGGAGCTCCACCCTGCTGCCCCCTCAGCCTGGGGGCCAGAGATCAAGGCCAGAGGGGCAGCCGGGCATGGGGGCTCACGGCCAGCCAGCCCTACTATGAGCTCGGGGCCACCTCTCTCTAGGGATTCGTACTTTCCTTCCTGGCTAATTCAGGAAGGGAGTTAGGTCCCTAACTGTGAAATATGCATGAGCCAGGTTGTCAGTATTTGTCTGGGAGAGCTGCAGCCCTGGATTCATCCAGCCGGGTGATAACACAGGTAATAAAACCTCGACTTGATCTGAAACAGGTAATAATTCATCCAGAGAGCATCTGCGGGGCACCGGAGACCCCAGGATGGACCCCGGGATGGCTCAGTGCCCCCCACCCTGCCCTGGACAGGTGCCCAGTCCAGCAGGAGAAAGAAACCCAAAACGGGAACAGGAGGGCAGGTGGGGGACCGCTCCTGTCCCCAGCCCTAGTTCCTCCTAAGAAATGCCAGCTTTGTGCTGTTGATGTCCCAGGGATGGGTGCTCACGTGGGTGGGCCCATCTGGGGAGACTATCGCCAAATGCACCCCAATAGCAAGCCCCAGGGTCAGAGCTGTGTGTGCAGCCAGAGGCCCCAGTCCACACGTTTCATAAAGGATCAAATGTCCCCTCCCCCCCTACCGCTTCTGCCTTCGCCCACCTCCCCGCAGCCTCCCCTGGGTGGGGGGGCGGGGGACACTGCGTGGGAGCTGACAAACGCAGGGGAAGTGAGCTCTGGGCACCCCTGCACCTGCACTTCCGGGCATGTCGACTTACTGCTCCCAGAAGTGACCCCCAGGCCCCCCAAACCAACCCCGGTGGGGTGGGGGGGCTGGGGGGGGCGCGGTTTGGTGAGCAGCCCACCCTCCTCGTCTCACCTTTGAGGAAACCGAGACTGCGACGGCTGGAGCAGGACAGACGGAGGGACGGGCGGCCAGGGCAGCTGAGGTCAAGGCAGCCAGCCTGCTGTCACAGCCCCTCACACCCACCTCGTCTGCAAGCCAGACGCTGTGTTTTTGCCTCTTTTTTGGGGGGCGGGTGGTGTTGCGGCTCAGAGCCTTGAGTGATGAGTTAAGTGACAGTGAATTTGAACCACATGGAGCTCGGGCTTCAGGGGAAAGTGTTTTGGTGGAATTGCAGCTGGGATTTCATCAGCCCCCCTCCCCCCCCGACACCTCCCCCCCTCCCCCCCACGACGGTACAAAAATAGTCCAGGGCCAGGCAGGCTCTGACCCACAGGCCTGGCCCAATTTCGCCACCCCCTGTCCGGGACAGAGGCTCCGAGTGGCCTCGTTCCCTGAATCCGGGTTTCGTAACCTTCCCTCGTTTTGGTGGCCGGTTTGCTACCCGGCCCGCTTTGTCTGGGAGGATGTGCTCCCCCAGGGAGCCCCGTGCTGCTTGCACTGAGGAGGGGGCACGGCGGGGAGACCCTCTCACGTGGCTGCTGTCGAGCCCCCCTGGGGGCCTGGGTGAGGGGCCCCAGCCGGGGCTTTCCGGTGCAGGGTGAGATGCTGGGCCCTGGGGGTACAGGAGGAGAGCTGGAAAGGAACAAGGACCTGTCGGGGGGACAGGGAGAAGGGGGAGGAAGCCACGGAGCCGTCGGAACCTGCAAACAGCAGAAGCTCAATTGCACAACTTCCATCGGCAGGACGCGGCCCCAAGTCTTGGTGGGTTGAGAGAATGAAGGCTCAGCTCAAGGGAGGGAGAGGGAGCTGGGCCCCCGGACGGACCCTCCAGGCAGGCCCCCCGTAGCCCTAAATGCCCTTTAATAATCTCCTTTCCCAGGAGTGGAGGGTGACAGCCACACCGGAGGGCCCAGGGTGGGACGAGGGGACTCTGACGGCACCCACAGTGAGGCCAAGGGCTGCTGGGGTGGAGGCCAGACCGCGGCCAGCCAGGTGAGGGGCTCAGAGGCAGGGGCCCCCCCACCTAGGCCTTCCTTAGACCAGCTGAGGGAGCCACGGGCCCAGCAGCCCAGGGTCAGGTCTGCAAACCTCTGAGCAGACCAGATGCCTGAAACAGGGCTGGCTGCTGCCACCCTGAGGGGTGTGGGCTGGGGGGCAGGAGGCCACTGTGCTACGTGAGAACCACTGCTACCTGTCCCAGGCACAGGCAGGGGGCATCCCCCAGTTTAGCAACCAGAACCCCGAGGCCCAAAGAGACTCAGATCCTTGTCCAGCTCCCAGGAAGCTCCCCCACTTTCCATTCAGGTCACTGCTCCCCAGGGAGGGCCATGACCCCCAGCCCCCACCCCTGAGGCCTTAGGACAGGCTCCGGGTCAATCCTTCCTGCCTCAGTCTCCCCACTCAGGACCCAGGCCACAGCTTTTCAAACACATACAGAAGCGTGGCCTGGGAAGCCCCCTGCCCCAGAAGCTGCCCCCTGCCCCGTGGACTCCAGGGCCGGGCCTGTCTGGAAACCCCACTGGCCTGGTCTCCTTCCCTCCCTCCAGCTTCCTGAAGGATTTCCGTTCCTTTCACTTCCATTGTTCTCCCAGCACTGCCGGCTCCCTCTGCTCCCTTCCCGCCCTGGGCCCTGGGCCAGGCCAGCCAGGACGTGGCGGCATCAGGCTGGGACTCTGGAAGTCCAGGGTCTTGGAGGATCAGGGAGAAAGTTATACTTCCCAGACCTGACGGCAGGGGTGGGAATTGGGGGCTCAGCGAGGGGGGTCAGACAAGACCAGGCCTTGATTCAGCTGCCTGGACGAGGGACTTACCGTCTCTGAGCCTTGGTTTCCTCATCCATAAAATGGGGGTGACCATGGGGCCTTCCCATCAAGGTGGTTGTCTGAATTGAGATAAACCCTCCCTGGCACCTGGCCACCGAGCAGTGGAGTGAGGATAGTCTCCGGGTGGTGGCAGGGCCTAGTAAAGGTACCTGGGGGGCAAAGAGGGGCAGTCAGAGGGGGCTGAAAGGGGCCAGGCTGCTCATAATCCTGCTGGCTCCAGAAGGCCTTCTCCTCCTCTGTCTGCTTTGTTTCCCCGGCAGGTCAGATGGCAGCAGAAGCAGACAAAGGGACGGATCTCCTCACATGCAGACACACCCCAGCACCCACCTGGAATGACCCTGTAACCATGCAGGCAGTGCCCCCACTGTAGCACAGAGTGTTCCCCTGGCGACTGAACCAGGTTGCAGACCCTGACTCCCTGCCAGGGGAACCCGGCTCAGTCTCCGCTGGCAAGACTCAGATGATGCAAAGCCTGTCTTGGTTCGACTTTGGAAGGCTCTAGAAGGTAGAGGTCTTCAATGCCTGGGACAGTTCACTCTGAAGGCCGGGGGGTTGGGGGGTAGACATGGGACGGGCAGGCTGCCTGGTCTGAAACCCAGCTTTGTCCCCCAGTAACCCACTGGACCTCCAAGCCTCAGTTTCCCCACCTGCAAAGTCAGTTAAGGACATAACAGTGAGGCTGGAGTGAGTTAATCCAGGGCGATCTCTCAGGAGGCCGCCTGGCCCGTCGTAAATACCCGATAAATGCTAGCCCTCATTATTTTTTATTTGTGTCTCTGTCTTGCATGTTTGTTGACTCACATTTTCCGTGGGGAAGGAGGTGCAGGAGAAGGCAGAGGACTCTGTGGCTTAAATTGCCCTTTGCTCCAGGGCGCCCGGGCTGGAGGCTACAGCAACAAAGGATTCCTTTCATTTGGGGCCAGTGATGCTGCGATAAAGCTTGACCACAGGATGTGGAATCGCCTGCGCTCTGCGCACACACCCCGGGCCCAGGAGGCTGGGCCGGCACCAGGGCTGGGGCCATTCGGGCAGGAAAGCAGCAAGGTCCTGGGTCCCCAGGCCACTGGCTGGTGTCTCAGCGTTCCCAGCGCCCCACTCTCCCGGCCCAGCTCTCCCCACTCACCGAATACCAGGTCTCCACCCCATCATTTTTCATATACCTCTATCACAGACACTGCGCAACCTGAGAAGGCGGCATCATGGAATCCTAGGCCCTTGGAATTACAGGGCTTTAGCATGGCACTAGGAGGTTGTCTAACACAGCCTGGGGACTCCTTGCAAGGACAGCCTCTTCCCTATCCCTGACAGAGAGCAGCCCCACCGACTTGGATCTTTCTGTGACGGGGAGCTCATTACCACGCGGACAGTGATTTAAGACTCCCACGTTCTTTTGCTCATTAGGTTCACCTTCCCCACAGTAAGGTCAGAAGGGCAGGGTTTAAATTCCCAGGCCACCCACTGGGCAGTTACCAGGGCTCAAAAGTTTCTTGCAACCACACCCAGACCCACCTCCTTTCCTTGACCCCCGGCTGCCCGCAGTGGTGCGTCTCTGCCCAGGCAGCCCCTTGGCCCTAAGCTTTCCCAGGCTCTCTTCTCTGAGTCTGGGGGCTCTGGGGGAGACGCCCAGCCCCTGTCCTGCCAAGTGTGGGTGTTGGCTGGGAAGAGGGCAGGAGAAGGGAGTGATCCTGGGAAGTGACAGAGGGTCATCATGCAAGGTGGGTTCTGGAACCAGGACCCAGTGCAGTCCCCTGCTCCCACAGCTGGTGGCACCCCCACAACACCCAAGGCACCCCAGGAGGAAGTGGGCAAGCAGGCGCTCCAGGGTGCCCCAGAGGTTCTTTCCAGCAGTGCCAACAGGGCTGCTGGGTGAATTGGTGCAGAGTGGATGCTGTCACCACTCCTGGCAGGGGACATGCGTCCAGATTATGTCAAAACTTAGCTATTCCCAAGGCGGCCCCAGGAAGAAGCCCTGTGAGCCATATCACCCAGGATGGAAGGGTGAGACCCCTGCCCCAGGACCCCTACCCCGGGGCCTAGAAACCCAGGCAGCCAGCAGCTCCAGACCTGGGCGGGAGGGCCCCGGCGGGTGGGTGGGGGGTGGCCAGGAGGCTCCGGCCCTCCAGATGTGCAGCCAGCATTCCGCTGCCGAGCTGGGCCAGGCAGAGCAACAGGTCCAGATGGGCCGCCTTAACCTGGAACAGGCTCTGCAGGGTCCAGATGCTCTGTGTTTAGCTGGCGAGCCGGCGTGGGGCCCAGATGTCGGCCTGGGGTGGGGGCGGAACCCGAGTCCAGATGTGCGGGGTGTGTGCAGGAGTGGCTGTGGGGCCCAGATGTGGATCCAGGGCCCAGGGGCCCAGGGGCTGAGGGTGCTGGGCCCAGGGGCCTCTCTGCTATGCCCTCTCCAGCACCCCCATCCCCGACCTACCAGCCCCTAGGCCAACAGAGGTTCAGAGTTCACAAAAATCCAGACTCAGAGGCCTGAAGAGCCCAAAGGGGCCGCAAGGCAGGGACAGTCAGGACTGGGGCTCCCTGTGGGGAGCATAAGATCTGGGGGTCCTCAAACCTGAGGCAGTTCCAGGGTAGGGGCCTGGCTGTACAATGCCTGCCCCTCCCTCCCCACCCCACACAGACCCCCCAGGCGGACACACACAGGCCACAGGACGTCCCTGGCCAAGAACGTGTGGGGTGAAGCTGTGACCTTTAAGGCGGGTCTGGGAGGTGGAGGGGACACAGTCCTGCCCTCAGGGACTCTCCAAGGGAAGGCCTGGCCCTGGGGCACCCCCACCTCCCAGCTGGGCGGAGGCCGGGGAGCTGACCACCCGCCCCCTGATCCTGTGAGGTGGGAGGGGGGGTGACGAGGAGGAGACACAAGCAAAGCTCTCACGCTTATTGAGCACCCACTGTTTGCTGCATCTGCCCCCCATGGTTCCCTGCATGAATCCTATGGCCCCATGTCAAGGTGGGCAGCCCCAGGGGTGGGGTCTCTATAGGGGAGCTCCGTGGCATGGCAGAGAGACAGGGAAAGCTTGGCTGAGAGCAAGTGCCTTTCCTGGAACCTGGCCCTCCTCTTCCCCACAGAGCACTTTGGCCCAGCTAGGGGTGGGACAGCAGGGGGATGCTCAGAGACCCCGCAGCAGCCCCTTACTCCCACCCGGGGAGGCCTCCAGCCGAGAGAACTGGAAGTCTCCCAGCAGCTGCAGCCTCAGTAGCTGCCTGAGTTCAGCTGGGGCCCACCAGGCCCTGGAAGTGCTGAAAGACTAGACATGAGAGCAAAGGACAGCCCATCAGGAGAGCCTCCTGCCTTCTGACCTCCAGTCTCCAGGTCTGTGCGTGGCCCTAGCTTTGGACTCTGAGCTGAGAGGCCATGGTAGCCACGGTGGACAAAGGTCAGAGGTCAACCCACCTGACCACCGGGCAGCTACCCCATGTCCCAGCCGCGCAGAGGCCTCTGGGTAGACAGCAGCAGCCCCTGGGCCCCAGCTGAAGAGGTGAGTCCAGGTACAGCTACTCCCGGGGCTGTTGGGGGTCCCGCAGGCTCCTTCTAACCCTGTCCTGGCCCCACATCCAGAAGGGACAGCAGGAGCAGCCCCTGTCTGGCCCGGGTGGGGAGGCTGGCCAGGGGAGCCGGGCTGAGGCGAGAAGTGCTAACAGGTCATGTCAGGCGAGCGCTCTGGGGAGGGGGCCACGCCTGTCGGCTCTGGCAGCCCCACCTGGGGCCGGCGCCCAAGAGGTGGGCCTTGGCCAGAGATGCTGGCTTGGCTCTGGGCTCAGCGTCAGGGCCGGGGAGGGGGCTGCTGGTCCCCGAATGCCTCAACTAGCCAGAGGGAGCGGAAAAGCAGGGACAGGGATGATCCCTGCAGCTGCGGCAGGCCTGGGGCAGCAGGGAGTGCCCGAGGTGGCAAATGGAGACCCCTCCCAAGGGCTGCAACGGGCCTCCAAACCAGGAGACTCCGATTTCTCACCCCATCTCCGCACTGCTCTGCCCAGGCTCTGATGCACCTCGATGACCCCCAAAACCACAGGGTTGTTGGATCTGGGATGGGGTGAGGAGCTGCGGGCAGAGGGAAAGGCCTGAAAAGGAGCTGCTGGGGCTGGGGGCCCTGGGGGCCAACGGCTGCTCGATGAGATAGAGGGGGGCCTCGGTCAAAGCAGGGTCAGCGAGGGGCCCAGACTTGGTCTGGGCCCGCGGACAGACCGAGGAGGGGGCCCCTCGCGGTCCTGGGCCCTGTGTGTCTTGGCCGAGTGGGACCCCTGGGCCGCCAGGTATGTAACAATTCCAGCCATTTCCTGCCCTATTAATGAGAAAGGGGCTGATATAAATACACGCTCAGCATAAATAAATACAGGCCAGGCCCGGGACTGCATAGCAGACAGATTGCGTGGAGCTGCTGGCCAGCCCTCCAGCCAGTTCCCCCCCAACTGCCTGCGCCCCCACCTCCCCCCACTCCCACCCCCCACTTGTTTTCCTCCTGCAGACCAGGGCCCCTCCACACTCCCAGGCCAGAGACAGATGGACTGACTGCCCACAACCCCCCACTCCCACCCCTGGCCTCCGAACCAGGTCCTGAGGCCCCCTGGAAAGCTGGGGGCCAGGAGAGGAGCAGCAAAGGGGACTGGGGGTCCCCTGAGAGCCCCCCAGTCCATGCCCAAAGCATTGCTGCACATGCACGGGCAGACAACGTCTCCTTAACTGTGCTCTGCTGACAGGTGGGGAAACCGAGGCTTGTTGAGTGAAGGTCATGCGCCCAGGAGATTGTGGCTCCAAGATTCAAATCCCAATGTTCTCTGATCCAGGGCCTTTGCTGTGTCCCCATGTCTGCAAGAGGCAGCCCAGCGTAGGTTCTAGCTCACCTCCCTCCCAGACAAGGACCAACCCTTGGAAGGCCCTAGAGGACTTATTTTCATGGACTGGAAGCATAAGCAGCAATGCATTCTGGAAGCAGATTTCAGCTGGTGTGAGAGGCCCTGTCCACAGAGCTGTCCACGGGGGAAGCCTGGCTGTACTCCAGCCCAGGACCACCTCCCACCTGGGATGTTCAGGAGCAGGGCCTGGGTACCGAGGCCGCTCACGTGCTGACACTCTTAAGGGGCACGGTCCCCTCCACCCCGCATTGCCCAAGTGTGGAAACTGAGGTTCAGAGGGGCCGAGTCTTATTCAAGGAGGCAGGGGAGGCAGAGACAGAGCTGCGGGCTGCAAACCTCTCTGCCCAGCCTGGGTCTCCTCCTTGAGGAAGGTGGTCTCCTTGCATAAGCCCCTCATGGGCCAGAAACCCCCAGATCTCCAGCCCAGGCATTTCCTGAGGGTGACTCCAAGCGTGTACCTGTGTCCCAGAGCCCTGCCTGAGGCCCAGCCCAGGACACAGCTCGGTGACAATGGCTAAGGAAGGCCAGGTCCAGAGAGGATAGGCACTTGGCAACTCTCGGACAGCCAGAGTCAGATCTGGGTCAGAATCCAGGGTTTTCTCCTTTGGACTGCAGCACATTCTTGTCTTCCTGGGCAGGTTGGAATGACACCTCCTTCAGGAAGTCCTCCCAGCTGCCCTAATCCTAAGGCATGATTCCCAGTGTGTATTCCAATCCACTGAAGTCTTCTCTCACCATTGTGTCTCATGGCTGGGCACTCAGGCCCAGGCACCGCCACACTGGAGTACCTGGGAAAGTAGCAGCTGGGCACTCCATCGCCACCAGCAAACAATGGTTCAGGTGCCAAATGCTTGAGGAGGCGAGGCAAGCAGTCTCCTCAGGTAGCAGGGCTCTCAGCTCTGGAACCCGGGGCTGGTCTCCTGGCCCCACCCCACCCCAGGCGCAGGGCCCAGGCTCACTCTCTCCCTCTGGTCAGCTGGGCCCACGACTTCTTCGCTCCCAGCCCCTGTCCCAACCCAGGTCCCTTTGCAGCCCTGGTCCCCTGTGCCCAGGCTCCCTCCAGCAGGAGGTATCAACACCCTCGGGATGGGAACACGGCCTGTGAGTGTCAGAGAGGAGCTCCCCAGGGCAGGGACACCCCAACCCCCTCCACCCTATGTGCCCCTCATTGCCCTCCAGGGCAGGTCCTCCCCGAGGCCCACCTCCTCCCAAGCTTCCTTCAGGCTACATTGTGTGAAATAAGGGGAAATGGGAGCCGCCCTGAACGGTTTCAATGCCATTAGAAAGAACAAGATGATGTGTATGCATTGACTTGGAATTGGGGGGGCCGGTGGAGGACTAAATGCAAACCGGCAACTGGTCTACCAATAGGTATCCTTCCATCGGAGTTGCCTCAACACGCTCTAAACACGAATTATGTACGTATAAGTGCCGGTCTGCACATATGCAAAAAAATCTATTGCAGAAAGATCAACACTCATGGTTGATGCTTTCTCTCAGAGTTTAGAACAGGAGAAGGAGGAGACATTTTTAGCTTAACACCTGTGTGTTATGGGTAGTTGAAAATTAAGTAGAAGGAAAAACCAGATCAGCATCACAGGCACAGTTTGGCCCCCAGCCCCGCTGCCCAGCACCTCCGCTGCTGTGGCCTCCTGCCCTGCCCATTCCCTAACGCCCCCGGGCTCCAGGGCTCTCTCCCCCTGCTCAGGTTCTTGCCACCTCCCTCCCTCTCCCCTCCTGGCCTTCAAGGATGGCTCCCCCTGCCCTGGGGAGAAAGGCCTGGAAGTTCACCCCAGACCCTCTCTGGGCCATCTGCAGGAGCTGAGGGGAGAGGTCAGAGGGTAATCCAGCCCCAACTGACCTGGGAGCCACGATGGCGAAGGGGCAAGTGGCGCGGCACTCACTGGAACCTGTCCTCACACTCACTCGTTGGCCTGTGGGTTCCTGTGGGTTGGGAAGCATTCCTTCCCCTCTGCTCAGCAGAATCACTCACCTGTGTCTAGGGCCCTAACCCCACTGCAGCCTGAGCTTGCAGAGGGCCTTAGTGGGACCCAGAACTGGCAGGGGTAAGTGCTGGATACTGGGAAGTTTCCCTTCTCCCTGGAAAAGATGGGTGGAGGGAGGATGGATGGGTACACAGGTAGATGGATGGATGGGTAGGCAGGTAGAAAGGCTAAGAGATGGAGGGATGGATGGATTTGCAGGTGGGTGGATGAAATGGGGGGGATGAGTGAAGCGAATGTTTCAGCGTGTGAATGGATGGATGGGACAGACTCAGCAGCTACTACTTCTCCAAGGAATTTTCTAAATCTCTCAAATGTGAGATCCTGGCACCCCCCAGAGGCCAGAGTCTCTAACTGCCCAATGCCCCCAAAACCTTGGACACCAAAGGTGCTGAGAACCAGGGGCATGGATGGAGCTAGACAAAATGAGGGTTCTGGGAGACAGAAAATCTAGGACCCAGTGCTTGTGACCTTACTGTGACTTTCCCAAGGTCAATTTTTCTTGAATGAGGCTCAATTTTTCTCATCTGGACAACGAAGCTAATCAAAACCGATGGATGGGTTGCTGTGACATTGAAACGAAATTATGGGTGTAAGTGTCTGAGATGGTGTCTGGCACATGGAATGCGGTTTCCTTCCCAGAGGCAGCCCCAGGGTGTGCGTGAACACACACACACACACACACACACACACACACACGCGCGCGCGCGCTTTCAGCCCGGTAGGGGAGAAGGAGAGGGAAAGCCTAGGTCAGGCCAGACCACGAGCGGTAGACAAGGACACATTTATTCTCCAAGGGTTTCGTGCACAGGTGGGGTTGGCCCAGCCTCGGGGGTCAGGGACTCGGGGAGAGGGAGCTCAGACAAGGGCCCTGAGGCCTCCTGGGGCTCAGCCTCCTGGGCCCGGGCCAGTTGAGCTGTGTGGTCAAAGGCAGCCTGCAGGAGGCGGGAGGCAAGGCAGGTGGTCCAGGTGACAAGGTAGGCCAGGTGCCAGGTGGTGAGTGCCACCAGGCTCTCCGCCCGCCAGGACAGATGCTTCAGCAGCGCTAGGAGCTCCAGCACCACACGGTTCTCCAGCAGCGCCTGGAGCAGGCAAGTAGACGGGCAGGTGGCTGCTAGCTCCCGTGCCCCAGACCTGGCCCGCAGCAGCCCGGCCCCTGCCCCAGCCCACCCACCTTGCCGAGCAGCTGGCCCAGGCTGCGGCGGCAAACCATCCGGCACAGCCTCCAGGCCGGCAGCAGCAGCAGCAAGGCTGCCTGCAGCAGGCTGTGCAGACACGACAGCAGCAGGTCTGCCCAGGTGGCTGCCGAGAGGCCCAGCCGCGCCCAGGCATCCAGCCTCTGTGGGGCCAGGTCCAAGGCTCGGGCGCAGCCCAGCACGCCCGCCCACGCCAGCTTGGGCACCCGCAGCACCAGACACACGGGGGCCTCTACCAGCCCCAGCCCGGCCCGGAGAGGCGGGCCCACGGGGCAGGCTGCACCTGCCGGGGGTGGGGGGCCCTGTCTGCTGCAGGACCCCTGGGCCTCCTGGGCCAGCGCTGACACCCACTGGTTGAAGAGGACGATCTTGAGGAGCAGCAAGTTGTAGAGGTGGGTCCGGTTCTGGACCAGCTGCAGGAGGAGGGAAAGAGCCCTGTCACCCACTGTCACCCAGCTGGGGCGGGAACCCGCTGCAGGCCTCAGTTTCCCACCCATGTGAGAATGGATCTGTGTCTACTTGCAAGGACTCCATCCTCAGAAGGAGGCTTTGGGAAAAGTGTTTTGTATTATATTTGGCTTTATTTCTGTTGGTTTTAAATGATTATTTAGAATGTTCCAGACTGAAGGAGGTTGCTCTATTATTACTATCCTCTTTATCATCATCGTCATTATTATAGAATGAGTGACAAGCCCTGACCCACCCCCTCTGGTCCTGCAAGATTTGAACCCAGAACAATAGTTTTCTCCCAAGCACCGGGCTCGGCGTCACACCAGTTGTCTCTTGGTGTCACGTGGGCAGCTGGGGGCGAGGGGCAGACCTTGAAGGTAGAGAGATGTGTCCCCAGGAGACATAGTCGTGTCATTAGGAGAGAATTCACAGCCAACCTACCGGGAGGGCTGAAGGAGAAGGAGGGACCCAAGAAGGTTTCCAGATCTCTAACCTGGATGACAGGTGGGCAATGATCTCTCCCGTCCCCGGAGAGAAATTACACAAAAGTGGGGTTGGGTCGGGGCTGGGGAGGAATTAAAAAGTTCTGTTTTGACATGAGACAGCTCCTCTCGAGGCCTGAAGTCCAGAGGTCCCCTCATCCGGGCACTTGAGTGCCACCAGCCCACCCAGTGGGACCCCCACGTGCTGTGTCTTCAGGAACAGCAGCTCGACTCCGACGGGGCCTGGGTCTTGCAGGCCCTTTGGTGGAGGGTTTGATAGCAGCCAGCCCTCCCAGCCCTGCCCCACCCCTCCCCCATTCTCATGGGCTGGACGAGCAGAGACTGAGGGGCTGGAGCTCTGCTGGGAAAGGAAGGGGACCCAGCTAGGAAGCTGCCTCCCAGATTGCAGTGCTGGGACCAGGGAGGAAAGGAAACTACTAGTCCCACATGATCCTCCAAGTTAGGTTTTCTAGGAGAGGAAACAGAGGCTCAGAGAGGTGAAGCAATTTGTACAAAGTCACACAGCTGAGGGTCCAATCCAGTTGCGTCTGACTCTTCCTACTGCGCCATGTCACCTCCCTTCCTGCTGCCACACTGTGGAGACCCAGTAGACCCTTTTCTGAGAACTCAAGCCGCTGAGGGCTTGTGATTTGGACATGTGATCCCGACCACAAGCATGTGGATGTTTTAAAAAGATGGATGAAAGGGTAATGCTCAACCCCCGGGAGAGACCCTCTCTAGAGAAAACCCTGTGGTTTGGGGGCTGGGCTGGTGGGAACACCAGCTTACTCCAGGAGGCAAAGGTCCATTCCCCGTTACTGAGACAAGCAAGGGCTTGAGTCTGGCAGCTCTGCGGTGGCTGTGTGGCCGAGGTGAGGCCCGTGATGCCCTCCCAGCTCCAGCCCCACCCCTGGCTCCCCACTCACCAGCACCAACAGCCTCACCACCTGTTGCAGAATCCCCAAGAGGCTGGACCTGACTGGAGGGATGGCCTCCATGTCTGGTCCTCCCTCTGCTCCTGCAGTGGGAAAGGCAGGGTGACCTCACAGATACCCCAGGGTGGGGGCCAAGTTACCATGGGGACCCAGTTGTCACAGGAACCCGCCCCGCCCCTTGTCTACCTCCTGCTCCCTCCAAGGCCTCAGTTGCAAGCCCAACAACCTCAGGACTGGTCAGGGCTTTGCTGGCCAGGCTGGGAGACAAGGATTCGAGCGCATGAAGTTTACCCGGGAGGTGACCCCTGGAAACATCATTGGAGAGTAAGAGAGTGAGGCTGGGGAGGGAAGGACGCGTTCTCAGCGTGAGTTGACGAGCAGGTTCTCACTTTGCATAGCTGGGCCTCCAGTTCCGGGCTCTGGGTGCTGGTGTAGAAAGAACCTCCAAGCCGCCCCATCTCAGCAGCATGAGAGCTCGGGCAGGTACCTTCCTTTCCCTGTCTATCACTGTTTGGGGACCACTCCCGGACTCATCAGCTCCCTCAAACCTCCGGCCTGCCCCCGTCAGACATGAGAGCCAAGCTCTTGCAGGAGAAAGGCTCAGGCAGATGTCACTAATGCAAGTCGCAGGCAGCTGAAACTGTCTCCATGTGTGGGAACTGAAGGTAGGGAGTAGGTGGGCATTACACCTTCCGGAATCTTCCAATGCCCAAATGATCAAAGACAAACTTTTACCCCCCTCCCAGGGCTGCAGGTGGCAGAAGGAAGCCTCAGCTGTCCAAACCTGAAGGCCCCATCTAAGTGTCCCACCTCACTGATTCTTTCATTTTGCTAAAAGCTTGTTTCCAGTTACAAAGCAGACATTTATTCTCTGAGCTCTTCATCAATGACACCTCAGCAGGTTCTGAGAGTAGGTTAGGAAATGGGAGGGGAGATAAATGGGCTGATGGAACAAGTCCTGAGGGAAAGGAGGGCAATTTGCTGAGCCACCCTATTCTGGGCTGCAAGAGGCAAACAGGAAGACACAGGCTGCCTAGAGCATTCCAGACAGGTTGCCAGAAGCACGGACTGGCTACGGAATTCAATGCCTTAGAATTCTAGAAGATTCCAGAACCTTGATCAAGATGCATTTCTTACAGTGCTATCCTGTCTGTATCCCACGGAGAGACCCTCAAAGAGAAATGGGCTTTATAGAATGTATGAATATATCTCAGAAAAATTGCATGGGAGAAAAGAGAGAGAGAGTAAGGATCTATGGACATGTCCCACGGCAGTGAGAAAGGGAGAGGGACCCCACAAAAGAAGAGGGACGTTAAGGGTAGAGCAAGAGAAATGGGACACTGGCTGGGGGCCTGCAGATGGCACCCACAAGGCTACAGGATGAGGCTCCCAAACATCTGAGTGGTTTTTTTTTTTAATGTAGGAGAAAGCACATCCCCTGGCGGACAGGTGAGTGCAGGGTTCAGTGAGGAGTGGCCCCTCTGGGCAGTCTGGAAGGGTGAGTGCTGTTCTGCCCTTGGACACAGCCTGATTTCAGTCCCCCTTGCCCCCTCAGCCAGGCACCCTTGTGCAGGATGCAACCTGCCCAAACGTCCATGGCAGCCTGCCCCAGGGAGTCCCTGGAAATGTCGACGATGACCTTTGCCCAGGACAGTCCCGTTCACCCACTTGTTTCCTCCCTGGGGCAAGAGATGGGGTCTGAACACTGAATGTGGCAAAGTCCCTGTCCTTGCCCCTCCCCCACCCACCATCTCTATCTCCAACAGCACGGTACTGAGTGTCATATGACCACTGGGGCTTCAGAAGGGCTTCCCTGAGCTGAGTTTTGAAGGATAGGTAGGAGTTTTCCAGAGAAGAAAGTGTGAAAAGTGGTCCAGGCAGAGGAAACAGATTGATTCAAACAATTCAGTATTACTAGAGCATAAAGTAGGACATAGGGAGGAGCAGAAGGTGGGTGGTGAGGTCGCCAAGGGCCACGTGGGTCACAGAATATTCTAGCGAACAAGAAGAGTCATTGAAGAGCCTAAGCACCGAGGAAATTGGGATAGCTGTGGGCTGCAGAACGGTCCCTCTCTGGGTGCATGAAGAGGTACCAATGGGGTAGGGAAAGGGTCTGGGGGAGGGAGTCCAGAAAGGAACCCCACAGCGATAAATCCTGCAGGCACAAGGTGATAGGAGCCTGTAGGGCTACGGGGCTGGGAATGGAGAGAAATGGAAAGATGCCAGAAATCTGTAGAAGGTGGGGTCGAATCTGAGGATGGCAAGAACTGTGTATGGTTTCAGATTTTACCTTATTTGCAACCTAGCAAGTTAGCGTGCCATAGTTTCACGGAGGCTAGTAGAAGACACAAGACTCCTGGATCAGAAATAAAGGTGACTTATTACTTCCAGCTAGAGCAATTAACGAGAGCATAAGATTTTGCTCTGGTTCCTTGAGCCCCAAATCTCACAAGGCAGCGTGAAGAGGGCCAGACAAACCTGGGCACACATGCTGGCTTGTTCCAGGGGAAGAATCCTGAGCTTGGGAGACCCAAATGTTTTATAACGGACAGTAGGCCTGCTTCCCTTCACTCCCATAAGAGAGATTATCTTTATTCTACTGGAACCGAATTGCCCTTTGCTCCAGAAGGATGGTTGTTCTATATACAAACATCCTGGAAAAGATAATTCAGTGCAAAGGGCAATTAATTAGTGCCTTACCCACAAGGCCTGCAGAAACATGAGCAACCAGAGAATTATCTCCCAACAGAGGACTGATTAGGAAGAAACGCAAAGCAAGGCAGGGGTCAGGGAGGCTTGGATAAAGGGAGGACAGTGGCGCTGCTCACAGAAGCAGGGGCCAAGTAGCAGGAAAGCGGGTTTAGGGGGAGGAAGCAAAGGGCTTGGGTGAGGCAAGCCTGGGGTTAGGGACTGAGAGATTGCTGGGAGTCAGGTGGCAGCGGCTGAAACTAGGGTTTTCAATTTGTTTTCCCTCTATTCTGTCCTCCCTCTCTGGCTTGCACCCACCCACCCACCGCTTCTTCCATCTGGCATTGCCCACACCCAGAATTCCACTGTCACTAAGGCTGAGTTGATGGTCCCCAACCTCAAATTAACCAGACTCCCTGGACAATGTGGTCAGGGTTAGGGCTGGAGTTAGAGACCTCTCTCTGCCCCACTGCCCCTCAGGGTGGCCGCTCAGGGTACCCCTCAACCTCCACGAGGATGACACACCCAGATGTCGGGCTCAGCTCCAGCCAGTGGCCTCCGCCCAGCAGACCCTATATCTTGGTCCCCAAACTAGATGCCAGAGTCCCTCTAGTGCTCTGCCTGTGTTCAGACCAGGGGACCTCACAGGGGCCACCTGTGGAGGGTGAAACCAACTCAGGACCGCCCCCCAACCTAGCTCAGGAAGCAGCACCTGCAGCCACCCAGTCCCATAAGCCAGAAACCCCAGAGTCCCACTGCCACCTTTCTCTCCCCACCTTCATGCCAAGCCTTCTCCAAGAGCCAAGACCATGAGTCTTGTTCAGTATTGCACCCATGCCTAAACAGTGCCGGGTAGGGTACACAGTAGGAACTCCATAAATACTTGTTCAACTAGTAAATGAAGGAATGAGCAGTGGCCTGGGAGATCCCACCCATCGGGCTGGATATGGACACAGCAGGAGCTGCTGCAGAAGGGACCTCCCCCGTAGAGGCTTCCCTTCCCCTCCCAAACCCACCCCCTTCCCTTTCCTACTCAGCATCTGGGTTCACAGCCAACACTTCCCTTCCAGGGTCCTGTCCTCACCTTGCAGAGTAACAGGGACCACTAGGTAGGATAGCCCAGTCACGGTTGCCGCTGCCTTGCACCACGCCAGGGGACGTCATTTTCTCGTGGTCCCGGCTCAGGACCGTGGGTGAGAAGAGAGGCAGGACACCAGCGTGGGACCTGCTCCCAGCCAGCCAGGGCTCCCGGACGGGCTTTCAGGTGCGCTTCCCCGGCGGGTGCAGGACGGCGGCGCGGCCGCGCGGGGGCAGCAGACACGCGGCGCGGCGGGGTCGGGTGCGCCCTTGGCGCTCAAAGCACACCGGTAAGAAGTTCCCAGCTCCTTGTTTTGTCCCTAATGGGCCTGCGAGGCCGGTTTCCCTGCGACAGCAACGTTGCGTCATCTGAGCAGCTCGCCCTGTGCAAGCCCAGTCATGCCTAGGTTGCTAGAGGCGAAACCATCGCGAAAAGATCCGGACCCAAATATCCCTCTCTTTATCTCACGTTCCGATGTTAGAACTTCATTTTGGTTCATTTCCCATCTTTACTCCGGTATTTTCAGAAGGGCACAAAAACTAAAAAAGAGTGCCTTCCTACTTATTGGAACTTGTATTTTTCTTTCAAAAGATGACTTTATCAAAAATAAGGAGGAAAGCAGGAGGGCCGGTACGCTGGTGAAGGGAAAAGGTTTTAGAGTCTGCCACTTACTTATAGATCTGTGGTCTGGGACAAGCTCCTGCCCCAAGTTTCTTTATCAGTAAACGAGGGCTAGTAGAGGCTGCCATATGAGGCTGGGGAAGGGAGCCAATGAAATGGGGTCTGTGAAGGATTTGGAGCTGTGCCCCGCAGGGCACCAATGCTTGGCGATTGTTGGGAAAGAAAAGTTGGCATCTGGAAATGAAAAGGAATGCAAGATTAAAAAAGAAAAGAAATTGGACAAAATGGCTTTAAAATATATGCAAAGTTGATATTATATATATATATATACAACCCAGGTTACACAAATTAATTCACAATGCCATATGTGGAAAGATTTGTTTTTAACCAATCTGCTTTCAGGCAATTTACTTGGAACCCAGACTAGATTTTGAAATTCAGAAAACACTGCTAAATGTAAAAAAGGGTCATTGCTACCTTAAAATTAATTCACTGTGTGTTTTAACATAAAAATGAATGGAAATAGGGCGGTGCAGTGGTGGCTCAGTGGCAGAATTCTCGTCTGCCGTGCCAGAGACCTGGGTTTGATTCCTAGAGCCTGCCAATGACAAAAAATGAAAAAACAAACAAATGAAAATGCTTAACAAATGCTTTTTTAAAAGAAGTGTGTAAAGTTGTCAGATCATTCCATTGTTCAAAAGCGTTATTCGCCTGGAAAGCAAAGCTCTAATACATGGACAAAAGTGCATGAAGACGAGTAACAAGTTGCAAAATCATACCTGTGGAATACAAAAATCATTAAAACGTGGGGAGGGGGGGACAGAAACAGGAAATACTCATAATTTTCACCAATTCATTTATTGACCAGTTTGGGACCAATGTTTTTAGCTCTGCTGTTTTCTGCCAACTTACCTAGCTCCTTTCTGGGGAATGTTCTCCCACCTGCTACCCCATCTCAACCACTCCCCATCTCTCTACTTGCTCCAGGTTATCCTGGAGGTTATTCTTATGCATTAAGTAGATATCACCTTGTTATCCAAGATGTAATGGAGAGGCTGGAGGGAACTGCCTGAAAATGTAGAGCTGTGTTCCAGTAGCCATGTTTCTTGATGATGATTGTATAATGATATAGCTTTCACAATGTGATTGTGTGATTGTGAAAACCTTGTGTCTGATGCTCCTTTTATCTGCCTTGTCAACAGATGAGAGGAACATATGGAATAAAAATAAATAATAGGGGGAACAAATGTTAAAATAGATTTAGTCTGAAATGCTAGTGATCAATGAAAGGGATCAGTAAGGGGTATGGCCTGTAAATTTTTTGTTTGTTTGTTTGTTATATTTTTCTGTTGTCTTTTTATTTCTTTTTCTGAATTGAGGCTAATGTTCTGAGAAATGATCATGATGATGAATATGCAACTATGTGATGATATTGTGAATTGCTGAGTGTATGTGTTGGGAATGTTTTTTTCTTGTAATTTTTTTTAATTAATAAAAAATTAAAAAAAAAAAAAAAAAGAAAGAGCATCTACAGTCCTGCAGTAAACTTCTCGCCCCACCCCACCTCCAGCCACCACCGACCTGGCCCGAGTCAGTGACAACTCTCTGTGGCTGAATCCAGTGTACAGAGATCAAAAGCAAAGCCAAAGGCGAGTGACACCCTGGAAGAAGATGCGTCCAACACATAGAAACTGACCATGGATCAGTATCCAGAATATATAAAGAGCTCCTACCCATCAATAAGAAAAATCAAATGACTTGATGGGAAAAAATGGGCAAAGGCAATTCATAGAAGGGGAAATCCAAACAAGCCATTAAACTTATGAATAGATGCTCAGCCTTACTAGTGATCAGGAAAAATGCAAATTAAAACCACAGAGAGATATTATCTTACACTCATTCACAAAGACAGAAATGTCTGATACTATGCCAAGCATGGATGAGACTGTGGGGCAACCAGGGCACTCAGGCACTGCCTATATCCTGAGCCAGCAGCTCCATATTGGTTTTCAAACTCTGACTGCCACCCGCAGTAAGAAATTTATTTTACAGAGCAGCCCATTACACACACGAACTGAAATAAGAATGAAACAAAGCAGGGCAGGCCACTGTGGCTCAGTGGCAGAGTTCTCACCTGCCATGCCAGAGACCTGGGTTTGATTCCCGGTGCCTGCCCGTGCCAAAAAAAATTTTTTAAAGACAAGAATGAAGCAAAGCAACAATTACCCTTACTACGTGCAAAGTGCTCTTTTATTTTTGTATCCTGTTCTATTTCACAACTGACTAAATTGTTTTCACTGCCCTTCAACGAGTTGCAAGCCCCAATTTGAAAAGTACCTCCCTGGAGAAACATCCACTTGTAAACAAAGAGATTTGAATGAGGCTGTGGCAGCATTTTTCCCTTCAGTAGATAAGTGGATAAACAAATTAATGACTTAGGCAGTAATTAAAATGAATGCATCAACATGGCAAGCTCTCAAAAACATAGGAAGTGAAAAAGGAAAGTTGCAGACTAGCAGCTGTAGTGATAGCTACAGCATGGCATTTATAAAAACCTTTTCAAACCCAAGAAGCAATATTACATGTTCTGAACACATCATATATATAGTAAATAGATAAATTTATATATAAGCCAGACCTAGAAGGTCCCCTCGCATTCATGATGTGGCTGGTTCCTTGGGGAATGCCAGCTTCATCTGCAGTCCTGTCTTCTTTTCCTACAATCTGCACACAGTGAAGCAAGGATAAAAAAATGTTAGCATATGCTCATTCTGGGTTGGGGGTACACAAAGATTGAGAACGAGCCCATCAAGCAAACATCTGAAGGAAGAGTGATCCAGGCCAAAGAAAAGCAGTGCAAAAGTCCTGAGGTAACCTTGGCAAGTTCCCAGAACAGCAGAGGTCAAGATGGCAGAGCAGGGAGGACAGATGTTGGAGACAAGGTTAGCAAGGAGTCTGGATTTTAAGTTTTAAGCAGGAAAGTAAACTCATCAAATGTAAACTGTGAAAATAAAACTCTGGTTGGCCATGCTTTAAGTACTGGAATGGGGTGACAAAATGAACATGGGGTTATTGTACCCATTTCTTCTTTTGTGCATGCTTGAAATTTTCCATCAAATTTTCTAAAATAATAATCAGAGCTACTTCCACTGGCTACTATGAAGAAGATGGACTGTTGGTGTGGCAAAGGAGGGGGCAGGGAGGCCAGTGAGAGGCTGCTGCAGGGGTCTGGGCAATGGAGAGGGTGGCTGGGACAAGAGATGGAGGGGAGAGAAGGGGTATTTGGTGTCCACCAGATTTGCTGATTGGCAGAGAGTGGGCTAGGGGGAAATAACGAGGGCTGAGCCCCAGGCGCACGGTGGTGCAGGGCATTGGCTGAGATGGGAGCCCAAGGAGGAGGGCGGTGAGGAGAACAGGAGTCAGGTCTGGGCACATGGCCAGCGAGAGACTGTGGGCTCCAAGGGCACTTGCCAAATGCACAGGCAGATAGGTAAATGCAGAGTTCAGGGGACAGTCGGGACCAGGAGTCGCCAATTGGGGAGTCACCGGCACATAAACAGTATTTAAAGCCACGGGACAAGATGAGATCACCTAGAAAGTGGGTGTAGATAAAGAAAGGAGGTGCCCAGGACTGTGCCCGGGGGCCCTCCCATGTCAAGAGATGGGGTGGAGGACAGGAACAGGAGGCAGCAATGCAGACTGAAAGGGGGCAGCTCAGGGGGTAGGAGGGAAACCGGAGAAAGGGAAGTTGCTCTCTCATCCCCCACAACCTGTAAGTACCGAGGTTGCTCTGTCGGCTACTAAATGGGAACCCGTGGGCGGCCTCCCCTACCTCTGCTCGGGACCCCAGCTCTCGCTCAAAATAATTGCAACAGCCTCAGAACTGGCAGTTCACCCAGCCCACTCTCCACGCTGCCTTCTCGAGCCATGTTCGTAACACGCAGACCTGACTGTGGCTTCCCCATCGCTCCTCCAAGACCAGGAGCCCATGGCCCACCAGGGAAGCATGACCTTCGCGGTCTGGGTGCCGCACCCATCCGCGGCCCCACCTGCGGCTTCGCCCCCTGACGGAGGCACACGCCAGCACCCTTGTTCAAACCCAGAGGTTTGTACCCACAACCGTTCCCTGCTCCCTTCTTCCTGGAGGCAGAGCTCCCTTCCCACACCAGACGCAGAAAGTGCCAGCCCTGGGCGCTCCCAGCCTGCCTTGCAGCTCGAGCTTGGACAATGGAAGCAATCCTGGAAGAGGAGCTGCCAGGGGCTTCTGGGCAATATCTTCCCCCAGACACAGAAGGAAACCAAAAAGGAGACACTCCCTCCTCGGGAGCTTGCCTTTGGAGCGGTGCCGGAGCTGCAGCCATCGTCTTGTGACCAGAAAGGAGAGCAGGGCAGACACACAGGATGGCAAATTGGGAACGGAGGGTGGGGAAAGCCTGGGCTAACAGCAGACCCCTACTATCTTGAAGCCACTCTGGGTTGGGTTTTCTGACACATTCTCACCCTCACACTCCTGATCCCTGAAAGTCTTGTTTTTCCCCCAAAACTCAGGCCCTCTTGCCCTTGCTGCCATCTCAACCGGACATGTCCCTGCCCCTTGTCTGCTCACTCCAGTCCCTCAGGGGCTCCTGCCTCTCCTCCCAGGGCCAGCTGCAGCCCTTGGCCTTTGGCTTGGGCATCTGCAGGGCCAGCTAACAGCTACGAAATATGGACAAGCTTTCACCACCCCTCCCTACCCCCAGACAATTTCTTGCCCCCCAGCGCTTCCCTCTTCCATTTTGGCAGCAGCTGGACTGGGTGCCACCCATTGTTCCTGGTGGCAGGGAGGGATTTTCAGCAGAAGACACAGAAAAACCTTTGAGCTCCAAAAGCTTAGAACTTGAGGGGACTGATGCATTGGAGAAACGGGTCAGACCAAAGGCTTCCGGCCCCAAGGCCAGCACCTGTTTCTGGGCCAGAACGGGGAGAGAATAGAGAAGGCTGGGTGGGGCCCGGGGCCCGTGCCTGGAGACCAATGCAGCCTCCACCGGCGTCCTCCACGGCAAGCCGCGTCCCCCGCCAGGGCCCCTGTAGGAGCCACATGGGTGCCACAAACTTGCAGCCTCCGGTCAACAAGCTGACATATCACCGAGTGGAGGTGCTGAGGGGCTACTCGGCCAGGTGGGGGGGCCCCCTGAGTACCTCCCTGGAGCCACCCAAGTCGTCCTTTGCTGGTCCATCAGAACTGCCACCCACCTTACTTGAAGGGTCACACATGCTCTATATCCCTCAATATCCTCACCCTCACCCCCGCCCCAGACAAAGGAGTGGTCCTGGACACCCCGGGGGTAGGGAGTGACTGGGAAAGCAAAGGCTGCGCATCTATATTTAGGACAGTCTGGACAGAGCAAACCCCCACCCCCCCTCCCCCACGAGAATGGGCAGCGGTAGGGGGTGGGGAGGTGTTTCCGACCCATCTGTGTGACTCCAGGGTCCTGCAGAAGGTACCAGATGGGGTTTCCAATAAAAGCTTGTTTAAGGAATAGACTTAGCTGGCATAGCATTCTGCCTTTCGCCCTCCAGGAGCAGCCATGTCGAGACCACAGGCACGGGGTCAGAGGTGGCAGAGAGGAGAGACGATGAGAGCCACCATATCATCCTGCCAGTCTCATGCCAGTAAATCCCTCGCGACGTAAGCCGCTGCCATGCAGGTGTTCTGCTCTTTGCAGCCAAACACACAGCAGGTAAGTGGTTCACTGGACAACCTTCAGGGTAAGACTGACCAGGATTTGGATCTTGGCTGGTAAGCGCTGAGTTCTGGGCTTCCCCCCACCACCTCCAGTCCCCCCAACCGCTCTTGTCAAGGGCACTGTATTCAAATAAGTGAGGCTGGCAAGTTGTTTGGGTTTGCTGATGCTGCCAGAATGCAACATAACAGAAATGGGCTGGGCTTTTCAAAGGGGATTTATTAGGTTACAAATGTACAGTTCCAAAGCCATAGAAACGTCCAAATTAAGGCATCAACAAGTGGATCACTGAGGAAAGGCCAAAGGCACCCAGGGCTCCTCTGTCACGTGGGAAAGCACATGGGGACGTCTTTTGGAACTTCACTCCAAGATGTCTCTGGGTCCTTGCTCATGTCTCCCGGAGTGCTTCTGTCTCAGCTTCTCTGAGCTCGCACCAAAATGTCCCTGCCTTTTATCTTCTCATAAAGAACTCCAGCACGGGAATTAAGACCTACCTTACAGGGGCTGGGTCACATCTCCATGGAAACAACCTAAGCGAAAGGCCCCACCCAAGGAGGCCCGCACCCACAGGGATGGATTAAAGACCACAGCCTTTTCTGGGGGCACCTAACAGATTCAAACCCACACGCGAGTATAACAGACAAAGCCTGGGATCTCCTATGACACTGACAGTTTATTCTTGTTCATGCAACAGTGCAAGGTGGGGTGGGGGAAGGGCACTGCCCCACACAATCATTTAGGGTCTCAGGCACTTTCATCTTGTAACTCCAAACTCCTCTGGCTGCTGGGAGACCTCTCCAGAGGGGATCAGTGACCAGGCCCGGAAATGGAGGCTTCGCTTCCAGCCACAGTCCACTGGCCAGAAATCTGCCCCCGCGACAGGCACAGGCCTGTCCTCTAGCTCAGGAGGCGAAGGTAAACGCAGCAGCTGCTGGGCACCGGCGGGGTCTAGGTCAGCCACCCAAGGCTTCCATGTCCCCATGCCCAGTACACTTCTTAAAGCTCACTTTGCACCACCTCCCAGCAACACTGGGCATTCTTGGCCATCCCAGACATTCTGAAATCCTCCCTGTTCTTCGCTCCTGGGCTGGTGTGAAACTGCCATGCACCCCAGAAAAAAAACATGTTCTTCTAATCCATTCTTGTGGGTGCAGATCTCTTGGGGGCGGGACCTTTTGATTAAATTGTTTCCATGGAGATGTGACCCGCCCAATTCAAGACGGGTCTTAATCGTTTTACTGGAGCCCTGTGTGAAGAGAATAAAAGACAGAAAACAGCTCAGCTCAGAAAACAGAGATGCTCTCCAATGCATCTCTCAGAAAACAGAGAGCAGCGAGATGAAACCAAGTGAAGGACACAGAGGGAGAGAGATGCCCTAGAGACACTGAGAGAAGACCCTCAGGACACAGAGAGCTCAGAGAAGTGTCCCTGGAGTAGGAAGCAAGGACCCACAGACACTCAGAAAGAAAGCACTGGAAGCAGAGGCTGAGAGCAACGGAGCCCAGTAGCAAGCACCAGCAAACGTTGCCACATGCCTTCCCACATGACAGAGGAACCCAGATGCCATCGGCCTTTCTTCAGCGACGTATCCTCTGTTGATGCCTTAATTTGGATATTTTTATGGCCTGAGAACTGCAAATTTGTAACCCAGTAAATCCCCTTTGTAAAAGTCAATCCATTTATGGTATATTGCATTCCGGCAGCTTTAGCAGACCGAAACAGCTTCCTTCCTTTCTCTGGGTTTTCTCCAACCCGCACCCCCACCCCCAAGCACTCCTCTTCCTCCACCTGCCCTGAAATGTTGGGGTCCTCAAGCTGGATCCTGAGCCCTCTTCCCTTCTCCGCCTCTTCTCACCCTGCACAATCACACCCTTACCAGCTGCCTCAACCATCACCATCATATACTAATGACCCTGAATCTATCTCCAGTCCCTGCTCTCTCCGAAACCCCCGACTCTGGCATCAAACAGCCTCCTGGACGTCGTCATGTAGACGTATCACTGATACCTCAACCTCAAATGCTCCAAACTGTTAACATCCTCCTCGTCCCCCACCCACTTCCCAGCACCCAACACTGCTCCACCTCCTGGGCTCTCCCAGCTGCGAATGCACCACCATCAACCCAAGGGTGAAAGCCAGAAACATGGCTTTCATTTCTAACAGTAGGTTCCCCATTTCACATCCACCAATTGACAAAATCCTGCCACTTCTACCTCCTAAATATCTCTGGAATCCATCCCCTCTTCTCCAGTGCCATGACCTCACCCCAAATTCATACTACTGTCCCCTCCTGCCTGTTCAGCTACAGCCCTGCCTCCTAAACTCTGTCTCTTCAAACCCTGATCCCCTCCCCAGGTCCTCTAGACCAGTGCTTCTCAAACTTCAGCTGCAAAGAAATCACCCAGAGACTTTGTTGAAACAGATTTCTGGGCCCCACTCCCAGCAACCTCATTCTGATTCAGTAGTCCAGGTGGGGCCTGGGAATTTGTCTTTCTAGCAAATTGGCCTGTTCTAGTTTGCTAGCTGCCAGAATGCAATATTCCAGAAACGGAATGGCTTTTAAAAAGGGGAATTTAATAAGTTGCCAGTTTACAGTTCTAAGGCCAAGAAAATGTCCCAATTACAACAGTCTATACAAATGTCCAATCAAAGGCATCCAGGGAAAGACACCTTGGTTCAAGAAGGCCGATGAAGTTCAGGGTTTCTCTCTCAAGTGAGAAGGCACATGGTGGACACAGTCAGAGTTTCTCTCTCATCTGGAAGGGCGGATGGCGAACATGGCGTCATCTGCTAGCTTATTCTCCTGGCTTCCAGTTTCATGAAGCTCCCCAGGAGGCGTTTTCCTTCTTCATCTCCAAAGGTCACTGGCTGTGGGTTCGCTTTATGGTGCCGCAGCATTCTCTGCTCTCTCCAAATCTCCCATTCTCCCAAATGTTTCCTCTTTTATAGGACTCCAGTAAACCAATTAAGGCTCACCCAAATGGGTGGAGACATGTCGTCACCTAATCCAGTTTAACAATCACTCTTGACTAAATCACATCATTCAGGGAGATGATCTGATTACAGTTTCAAACATACAGTATTGAATAGGGATTATTCCACTGTTATGAAATGGGATTTTGATTAAAACATGGATTCTCTAGGGGGCATATTTCCTTTCAAACCAGCACAGGGCCCCACTGGAGCAACCCAACCTGGTGGTACTGAGGTTGATTCTGCCAGTCTGCAGACCACACTTTGAATGCTAAGTCTCTCTGCACTGTACAGTACGTTACAGCTTTTTAAACTAATAAAATTGTAGAGAAAAAGCCCTGGAGACTGCTCAGAGCTAAATCAAAAAAAAAAAAACTCTTGAGTTCTCTATCTTCTGAAATTTGAAATCCCCACCAAGACAGCTGATTCAGATAACCAATCAATCCTCTAATTCATTACCTTTGACCCAATACAAAATAAAGCCCACTTGTCCTAAACCTATCTCTAGAATGGACATACCATGGTCCAATCAATAGAAGTCAAGCAACTTTCTTATTATATCTATAAAAATAATATGCCATCCCAGGAATCATTGTCCCTAAGGAAGCTTCTTTTGTTCTGGTTTCCCTTGCGGCAGCAAAACTTTGGGGTCTGGAATAAAATGCTGTAGTCTGCAAACTCAACTCCAATTTGTCTATCACAAAATTATTAAAATGAAATAAAATTAAATATTCAGTTCCTCCATCGTATTAGCCACATTTCAAGTGCTCAATAGCCACACATGCGTAGTGGCTACCATATTGGACAGCATGGATTCCAGAAAGCTTCCACCTTTGCAGAAAGTTCTGGACAGCTTGCCTAGACTTTGGGGAGCATTCTAAAAATGAAGGCTAATTCTATATCCCTCTCTTTGGCATAAGAATCCAGAGGCAGAGCTTGGTGCCAGGGCTGAGGCTGGAAGGCTGGCGGCAAGATGAGCCGTGTGCCAGCGTTCCTGAGAATGGCCAATGTGCACGGCCACCTCCGTGGCTCCAGCCTCTTCATCCCACCCTTGGAGGTGGCTCTGGCCAACTCCTCCAGCAGCCTGGATGGGGGCATCACACAGCCGTTGGCCGCGCACAGGGGTTTCCTGGGGGTCACGCCCACCTACACAGCAGCCCAGGATGCTCTGACCACTAAGTGGGTCACCTCCTACGAGGGCCACGGCACCACCCCCTCCCACCAGGCCACTGCGCTGCTCTTTGAATCCAGCAGTGGCTCCCTGCTGGCGGTCATGGATGGGAATGCCATAACCGCAAAGAGAACGGCTGCAGTATCTGCCACTGCCGCCAAGTTTTTTAAACCCCTCAACTGTGAAGTGTTGCGCATCGCTGGAACTGGTGTTATGAGGTCTTCATGGAGCAGTTCTCCTTTAAGGAGATGAGGCTATGGAACTGCACCAAGGAACATGCAGAGAAGTTTGCGAACACCACCCAAGAAGAGGTACAGGTCTGCTCATCAGTTCGGGAGGCTGTGATAGGTGCAGGTATGCGCAGCCCAGTCACCATGGCAACGGAGCCCATTTTGTTTGGTAAACGGGTGAAGCCAGGGGCTCATATCCATGCCGTGGGAACCAGCAGGCTGACTGGAGAGAACTGGACGCCCAGCTCATGAAGCGAGCAGGGCTGTATGTGGATTCCCGGGAGGCTGCCATGAAGAAGTGTGGGGACGTCCTGTTGTCAGGGGAGAAGCGGCGAAGGGTGTGAAGTCGGCCCAGTGTGAGAACATAGTGTCCAAGTCTTTGGGCCTGGCGGTGGAAGACATGGTTGCAGCCAAACTAGGGTATGATTCCTGGTCATCTGGTAAATAAAACAAAGAATTTAACTGCTGCCAGGGATCCTCAAGGGATATTTGCCGCTGGCTGTCTCACAATTCTAGAACAAAAAAGAGCCCAGTCCGCAGTGAACTTTAGTTTTATGCTTATTGGGTCTTTCCTTAAATAATGAGATTCCCACTCATGCTCGCAGTTGGAAGGTAGAGCTAAGTACCCATGTGCCCTGAAATGCGCGGTGATTCCTTTCCCTCCTATATCACTGCCTTCTGTATTTCCGTGAAATAAAACACTTTCCATCCAGTGTTTAAAAAAAAAAAAAATCCAGACGCTAACATGCCTAAAAGCGCATGTTCTTAGGAAACAGTCGGGAGCTGGGAGGGCAGCTGGGGGAGAACAGCAGAGGTGCCGCCACTCCAGGTGGGCTGGAGCTGCCACGGCCAGAACGCAAGGAAACCCCTGAAACCAGACGCCCCGCGGTCTCGGAGCCTGGGAACTTCCTAGGTTGGAGGAGGGCAAAGAACCCAGAGCTCATTGGCTGACGCGGGGGGCAGGCTGCCAGCGCTTTCCCTTCATTGGATAGTTTCTCTTACCGGGAATCCAATCACCGAGGACGGCGGGGGCGGGACCAGGCGGGACTCTTATGCCCCCAGTCCAGCCTGGCCCCGCCCCATCCTCTTCCCGCTAGGTCCGCCGCCCCCGGCCTTCTGCGCCTGCGGCCCTGCTGTCCCGGTCTGCGCGTTGTCCCCTCCTGCGAGGGGTCCGGTGGGCGGGGCTAGCGCTGGGGGCCGGAGAGGCGTCTGCGGGGCGAGAGACCTGCCCCCGCCGGAAGATGGCGCGGGAGGAGGCGGGGAGGTTGCCCGACGTGCGCGCGCGGGTCGGGGCGTCCCACGGCATCACCGACCTGGCCCGCAAACTCCAGTTCTATGACCGCTGGGCTCCGGATTACGACCAGGTAACCCGCCGGGTCCTCGCCTCCGCCGGCCTCAGGTTTCCTCTCTGCGTCCCGGGGCGGCTGTGAGGCCTGGGTAAGAGAGAGCCCTGCAGTCGAGCGCCTCACGGGCTGACCCCTCCTCCGCCCTCTGACCAGCCGCACGCCTCTGGATTGGCAGCCCTAAAGAGCAGGGGCCAAGAAAGCCCCCCGATCCTGGGGCCGCAGTCTAGGCAGAGGGGCTGCCTGAAGGAGGTGTCATTGAGGGCTCGCCGTGGGCGGAGATTGCAGAGAGGGTCCACGCCCCAGCAGTGCCCCCTTGAACGGAAAGCCCCTTCCGCGCAGGTCATCTGTCACTGGAGCCCAAGGCCCCAACACACATACAATTTGGCCTGACCAGCGTCTAAACTATCTGGCAGAGGCGGTCCTCAAAACCCCGGGGCCTTGGGTGGTGGTCGGCTTAGCCCTCTGTCCCCAGGATGTGGCTGCCCTGCAATACCGCGCCCCCCGCCTGGCAGTGGACTGCCTCACCCAAGCCTTTCCAGGCCTGCCCCACTCTGCCCTGATACTGGACGTGGCCTGTGGCACCGGCCTGGTGGCTGCGGAGGTGAGGCCTCCCCAGACCCTCTGATCCCTGCTTGGACCCCCATATCCTCAGATGTCCTTTCCTCTGGCTTCAGAACTCTGCACACCCCTTGCCTCCATCCCCACCCCCCCACCCCCCCAACTCACTCCCCGAGGTGCGGGGACCCTGCTGGAAAGTGGCAGAGCGGGCATCGTGACTGGAGATCCCTCACCCCAGCTGCAGGCCCGGGGCTTCCTCCAGCTCCATGGGGTAGATGGGAGCCCAGAGATGCTGAAACAGGCTCGCGCCCGCGGCCTCTACCAATGCCTCAGCCTCTGCACCCTGGGCCGGGAGCCTCTGCCCAGCCCTGAAGGTACTGCCGCCCACCGTTTTCACCAAGCCCACCTTTGCCAAGGCCCCTCCTGCCCACCCTCCCTGCCCCCTGCAGAGTCTCCCTTGCGCCCTTGGTCCATTCATTGAGACCCACCTGTCCTCTCTGAGCCCCTGTCTCCCTTGCTGAATCTCCCAACCCCTCACTGAGACCCCCTGTAGGTCACTGAGAGCCCCACTCACTGAGCCCTCCACCCCACAATCTCACTTCAGCCCATGGCTAGGCCATATCCCCCGTGGAATCTGGGTCCTGCAGACACTGGTGGCAACCTCATGCCTCCCCAGGGTGAGCTGGGCTGGGGCCACATTGAGGACAATCAGCCCACCACACGCCCAACCCCGGCACAGGGACCTTTGACGCAGTGCTGATGGTGGGTGCCCTCAGTGACGGCCAGGTGCCCTGCAGTGCAGTACCCGAGCTCCTGCGAGTCACCAAGCCAGGTGAGGTGCCACCCAACCGTCCCTCAGACACATACCTCCTCATCCCCACCCCATTGATACGGGCCTCAGAACCCGACAGGCCCAGAGAGGGGCAGGTTCCTCCCAGAGTCCAGCATCCCCACCGCCAGCCGAGGGCTCAGCCTCCACGGCCACCGTCAACAGACCCAGACAGGCAGGCAGGACAAGCAGGGGCCAGCTTGCCTCCCAGCCATTGGGCAACTCAGAACAACTCCACTCTCTCTCTCTGGCCTCTGTTTTCTCACCTGTAAACAGGAGTGGCACGCATCCCTTCTCTGTGGAATGGCAGGGAGAGCTAGATGACACAATGTCTCTAAACCTTTGCTCCACTCCTGGCACATAGCAGAGACCCAGCTCAGGCTTCCTCATCCTCCTGCTTCCTCACTAACTCGTGGACTGCCCTTAGGCAAGTCTCTTTCCCTTTACTGGTCTCAGTTTTCTCATCTGGGAAGTGGTGAGATGTTAGATGCCAGCACATGTTGTAAACTCGACACGTCGGGCTAGTGTGCAGGTGAGGATGTGGCTACTGTGCTACTGCTGTGTCTTGCCCTCTCTCTCTGAGCCCTGCTCACCAAGCCCCTGGGGACCAGGAAGGGGCCAGAGGGCACAAGGCTGTGCTAGACGTGGCCCGACTAGGGCTGTTGAATGTTCAGTGCTCAAGAACTGAGAGGCATTCCCAAGGACTGGGAAGGGCAGTCCCTGTGAGGCCCGACTTCAGCAAAATCACAAGGCAGAAAGAATGGCGGAGCTCAAGGATTTCGAGACACCAGCCTGGTTGCAGAAAAGAATCCGGGGATCAGAAGGGCTCCACTGAGAGATCACTTCCTCTCTGTCCCAGATCCCAGCAGGGACTATGGCTAAGCCTGGGCAGGTCTGGGCAGGCTTGGGCCTCAGTGAACCACAGGAGGCTGACAGATGCAGGGCTGTTGGAGTCAGCAGGAGAATAAGAGGTGGGGCTCAGGACGACAGGAAATTCCCATCCCAGGAACCAGCAAGAATCCAGGCCTCCAAGAGCCCTACCTACTATACCCACCATGGGACGGGTTCCCCTGTCTAGGAGCCTTTCCTTTTACTTTGCTCCCTGAACCGCCCATACCTCCCACCATAAGTACCCTGCTTCTCCCTACCCCTTCCTCCAGGAAGCCTTCCCAGACCCCAGTCATCAGGTCGTCCCCTTCTCTCATTCAAGGTATATCTGAGGCCAGCACTGGGCATACCTTAGGTAACTGAATTAGAGCTGGCTGTGCCAGGCATTTAACCTGCAGGACTTCCTTGAGACAGAGTAATTATCCCTTCTCTAGAAATTGGGAAAGTAAGGCTCAGAGAAGCCCAAAGCCCATGTGTCTCCTTCCTCCTTCCTGTCCATCCAGACACAGCTGCCGTTGCTACTGGCCCCTAGCAGAAGGGCTAGGTGAGTGGTGAGGAGGGAGCCGCTTCTGTCCAGGGGATTCCATCAAGAAATTTCCAGGAAAAAGGACATTAGAGCTAGATCTTGAAGGGGGCCTAAGAGGGCGTCAAGTTGGCAAGCAGAAGGGCATTCCTGGGGGAGGGAACTGGGAACATCAAAGGCATGGAGGTGGGAAGAGGCCAGCCTGGGGACGAAGCTGGAAGAATTCATAGCCTTGCAGGCGTGAGCAGGAAGGGGACAACTGCCCCTGGCCCAGCTCACCGGTCCTCCCCCCACCCCTCTCCAGGTGGGCTGGTGTGTCTGACCACCAGGACCAACCCATCCAACCTTCGCTATAAGGAGGCACTGGAGGCTACCTTGGACAGGCTGGAGCAGGCTGGGGCGTGGAAATGCCTGGTGACCTGGCCTGTGGACCGGTGGGAACTGGCCACCTCTGAGCTCGAGGTGGTACCCGGAAGCTCTGCCAATGACGGCTTTATCTCTGGCATTGTCTACCTGTACCGAAAGCAGGAAGTGGCCTTGGTTGAGAAGACACAGCCCAGTCCCCAGCCCCCACCTGACCTCTGAGGCTCCTAGTGGCCCTGGCTGGGCCCATCTGCTGGGCCTCCTCTGCTTCATCTGGAAAAATTGGGCCTTTGTGCCCAGCCCTGCCCCAGGAATGGTCTGCCTATTAAATGAGCTCCCAGAAGGGAGGGGAGGACTCGTGGCTGTGTGGTTCTCTGGCCTCAGGAAAGGGTGGCATCTGTCCCTGTGGGGACCAGAAGCAGGAATGGTGCAGAGCCCCTGCTCCCGGCCACCCAGAGCCGCGCCTGCCCTCAGCTGTGTTTTTATAACGCCTCCCAGGATGGTGGGCAGTCTTGCCTCTGATGCATAGATGGGGAAACTGAGGCTGGGCAACGTGGGAACATGTTTGCACTGTGAAAATGGCAGAGCAGGGGTCCCCAGGCCCTGACCCAGACAAATCCCTGATTCAGGGATGAGGGTCCCAAGCTCTATGTCTGGGATTAGCCGAATACATTCACGTGTCTGGGACTGATGCCCACACCTATAAAATGAGATGGGAACGGTGAACACAGGGCAGGGCCTGTGAGCTCCCCGGAGCCCAGCAGGTGAAAGGGGATGATCCTGCAGCTGGGGCCGTGGGAAGGCTTCATGGGGGAGGAGGCTCAGAGCCGGGCCTTCAGGACCAGCAGGATTCAGGTGGGTGGAGAAAAGGAAAAGGACATTCCAGGCCAAGGATAGGGACAGCCCTTGCAAAGGTCAGGAGATGGGACTTGCAGGGTGAGCAGACCAGCCTGGCTGCTCGGACTAAGTGAGGGAAAGGAGGAGGGAGGAAGGGAGGTGGCCCATCTCCCAGAGCTGGGCATCCTTTGTCCTTCTTCTTGGGAGTTCCCAGCACCTCACCAGCGTCTTGGGTATCCACTAGTATTTCATGTATATGAGGTTTACCCTCTTTAAAAAGGAAGGGGATTCCCTAGGTCAGAGCCAATTCTGATTGCTCAGAGTTCCCTGAAACCAATTCTTTCAGTGCTGAAGTCCTGCCCCTGCCCCCCGGTCAGCCTCTCCCGAGGTCTCCAGCCCTACCCCCCACCCCCACCTTCACAGCTGAAATCAGAGACGGCATCTCATTCTTCCTGTGTTCAGGTCCTATTTATTGTAGAAAATAATAATAATTACAGTGACGAACAGATCCTATTACATTACAAAACAGAAACCACCCGGGAGGCAGGGAGAAATGCCGGGACTTCCTGGGGTGAGGGCAAGAGAAAGACCGAGCGCCTGCCTTCTCCAGGCTGGCCAGTGTCCTCGGCTGGGGCAGAGGATTCGAAGGTGGTCAGCTTCAAAGAGTCCGGGGCCCCCTCTGCTGAGGCCAGTGAGGCAGAGTCCAGAGGCAGCAGAGTGGGGGCAGGTAGGGGGGCGGGGTGGCAGCCTGCCCCTGCGGCCCCCTCCCCCACCCCCCACCCAAACCACTTCCTAGCAATCTTGGCCCTTCCCTCCCAAACCCGTCTGTCCACTCTGTGCCTGCGGGCAGGTGGGTGAACGAGGCCCCAGCCAGCCTGGGGGCCACAGGTTTCCATGGGCAAAGCGCAGCCCAAGCACTCAGTGGACATTCGCACACCAACGCACCAGGACTGGGCAGGACCAGGGGTGACCCTGGAACTAGGAGGCAGCAGCAGGAGAAGGGGCCGGAAAGAGTCACGGAAGATGCAGGCAGGGGGAGTGGGGAAGATCAGAGAAGATCAAGGGCACGGTGCCAGCACGGGCCTGGACGGGTCACCGGCTTGTGTGCTCAGAGGCAGAGCCCAAGGTCAGGGCTGAGCTGTCCCGGCCAGCAGGAGCCAGCTCTCCACCCCCACCCCTGGAGGCTTCTGCCCCCTCACCTGTGTCCACCGGCCCTCCCAAGGAGGATGACACGGCGGTCTCTTTCCTTCCACCTTTCTTAGTGTCGAAGAGGCCTTGGGAGGGTGCCAGAAGGGGCTGGGGGCTGCCGGCCAGTGGTCAGCCTCAGTCCCTGCTCGTCCAGCCCCACCCACCCCACCCACCCCCCGACAGCCAGCAGCGCGCGTCCGGGGCCCTCCCAGGGTCACGGGCTGCAGAGCTCAGTCCAGGGAGAAGAAACAAAGCCGACAAAGGGGCAGAGTTGCCGGGGGCACCTCACACGTAGTTGCTGGCGGGCACGGAGCGGGCGGCGGAGTACTTGGCGGAGTAGGGCTTGTCGGAGCGCGGGGGGCAGTTGCAGCAGAGCAGAGCCCCCCCAAGCAGCAGCAGGCCCGACGCCGCCCAGCCGATGTAGAGCGAGGCGCCCATCTCGCGCTTCTGGCCCGAGGCCACCAGCGGGTTGTAGAAGTCGCGGATGACGTTGTGGGCCGTCCAGGACACGGGTATCATCACCAGCAAGCCGGCCAGCAGGAACACCACGCCCGCCACGATCATGATCTTGGCCTTGGAGCTCTCGTCGTCCACGCAGTTGGTGCACTTGCCCCCCACCACGGACAGCAGCACGCCCAGCCCGGCCGCGATGATGCACACGACGGTGAGCGCGCGGGCCGCCTGCAGGTCCTGCGGCAGCGCCAGCAGCGAGTCGTACACCTTGCACTGCATCTGGCCCGTGCTCTGCACCACGCAGGTCATCCACAGGCCCTCCCAGATGGTCTGCGACGTGACGATGTTACTGCCGATGAAGGCCGTCACGCGCCACATGGGCAGCGCGCAGCACAGGATGGCGCCCAGCCAGCCCAGCACGGCCAGGGCGATGCCCATCACCTGCAGCCCCATGGAGGCCATGGCGCGGCGGCGTCTGCGGGGGGTGGCCGGGGATCCGGGCGGCGCTGGGGATCCAAGCACGGAGGACGACACCCAGCTTCTGGAGGGGAGTCCGTTCACCGGGAGTTCCAGAGACAAAGGCCGTCGGAGCCCAGACCGACCAGGCCAGTTCCTTTCTGCTGCTGTGTGCTCTCGGCCGGCAGGCTGCCACGGTTATATGGCTCCAGCAGAGCGGGCGGGGGCAGAGGGAGGGGTTTCGGTCACGGGGGGGGGGGGGGGGGGGGTGCACCCCCCCCCCCCCCCGACCAGTTTCTCTGGATTCCTGAGCCATGGCCAACAAAGGCACTTCACTGCGCGCCCCAGCCCTGGGTCCCTGAGTCACTCTCTTGAAAAGTCAGTCTCAGAGGAAACTGCCCTGTCCGCTGTCCCCAGGCCCAGGCTGAGGTCAGCTGGGAGGCAGACACTGAGTCACAGCCTAGGGGCACTGGGTCATTGACAGAGGGAGGGGCAGCCGGACCCCGTCAGGAGACCAGGGATGCCCCCCTACCCACCCACCCACCCACCCAGTGCTCCCTCATTCTGGGCCTGGGTAGGCGGCAGGGGTCGGGGCCTTCGGGGAGGGGAGCTGGGAAAGGAGTCTGAGAACATCAGCAAACCCAATTCCGTGATGACGGTGGCAATTGGCCTTATCATCTTCATCACAGGTGTTATGGTTAGGTTGTGATTATGCCTATGGTTACGATTATGATAATGATTAATTACTATAGTCTGTGGAGTTGGCCTCACCAGCAATCTTCTGGCATTAGCCAGAGAAGTTGTAAGTCCGAGCGCAGAGAAGCTAAAGGTCCAGGGCTCCTGGGTCCGTCACCTGCTCTCCGCCATCTCTCACCACCATCCCCTGGCTTCCCTGCCCTGCCAGAGGAGGGGACTGTGCACTTCAGGACAGGAGTTGAGGCCAGTGGAACTCTGTCCCAGCTGGGCCTGGTTGGTCGGAACTGGGTGGGGGTGTGTCCCGAAGAGGAAGCCATGGCCCAAACCGTGGGGACATTAGCCAAGCAAACGGATGTTTATTTTTCATGAAGACACACAAAGCTAGACACACAGAGCCATCCATTAAAGCCAGGGTGGGTACAAAGTCTCATGAGACTTCCAAGTGGGCGAAGAACACAGAGGGTGGCAGGGAAGGGGCTCGAGGGGGGCTTGCCGGCAGAGGGGCCCCCGCATTCTTGGGCTGTGCTGCAGAGGGCACACAGAAACCGCTGTGCATGGGGTCCCCTGGAGTTGTACGGGGCAGCAGGGCCAGGTGAAGGAGGCTGTCCAGGCAGAGGGGACAGCAGGGCAATGGGGAAACGGGACTCGTTCTGGCGTTCTGGGAACTGCGAGGAATCCAGTTTGACCAGAAACTGGGGTATGTGGGGGAGGGGCCAGGGGGAGAGGATCAGAAATCTCTGCTCCACGACTCACTCCTGCCCCAAATGTCACCAGGCCACCTGGCCCTGGCCCAGGGCTGTGCCCAGAGCCACAGGCATTGAGTGCCAGGCTGAGAGGTGTCCACCTCTCACACACCTTCCAGAAAGGGTCTCTGGAAGCAGGGTGGAGGTGGAGACAGGACAGGGGTCCAGGAGCAGCAAGAGGACCGAGGGGATGGCGTTGTTGGGGGGGTGGCAGGGAGTAGCCAGGGCACTTCAGAGCTGGATTGAGGGCACCCCTTGCTTCCCCACCATACCCGGGGAGCTCCTCAGGGACCAAAGCTCTGATGCATCCCTGGCACTGCCTAGCACAGCACCTTGCATCCTGGGTGGCTCTGTGTCCAGCACTGACCCAGAAGGGCAGTCCTTGAGCTGCCTGAGGGAGGATCACCGAGGGTGCTGTGATTTAGGTTGAAGTCGTCTGTGAGCCCTCGGCACATGGGAGGCATTAGGGACAGGTTTGTTGATCGACTAATAAACCGCAGGGCTGGTTGGGTCCAGCTAGCACAATCCATCCATTATACAGATGGGAAGTAGAGGCCTTGTAAAGGTGGTGAACTGTAGATACATGCAGCTCCCCTACTAGGCTGAGGGCTCCTTAAGGACAGAAGTAATTCTGGATTCCACCTCAGTACCCAGCTCAGGGCTTGACACATTACAGGTGCTCAATAGATGCCTGGTGAAGGAAAGGAAGAAGGCATCTGCTCTCCTTCCCCAGCTGCCCTCCTCTCCCTGCCCCCACAGGCACATACATCCCTGCACAAACAGAGTTGGGTTCTGCCTGGGCCGCACCTCCATGGGGTTTTCCTTACAAGGCGCAGGGGATCAGCCCCCAAAGTCCTGTGGGCCCAACAGCAGAGGTAACTGCCCTTCCTGATTAACAAAAACACTTTCCTGCAGGTGACCTCATCACAGCCTTCCAGTCTGTCCGCAGAGCTGGAACTCATGTTGCCTTTCTTTGTTCGGATGAGTAAACTGAGGCCAAGAGAGGGCCTCTAACATCAGAGCCTCCTCACTCAGGAGTCCCTTCAGTGTCCCAGCACAGGCACCAAGAAACCCCTCAACAAGCTTCTGGGGTAGAGAGGTGCATTGGCCACAGCCCTCCCCACCCCCACCCCAACCCTGCCTTCCTGCCCTGGTCCTCCTGGAACATAGCCAACTGGCAATTGCAGAAGCTGCGGGGAGCCAGGCAGGCCCTAGAACTTTCTCCTTGTGGTCCAACAAAAGTACCTAAGAAGCCCGACTTCCTGTTGGCCTGGCCCAGCTCAGCCCAGCGGGAGCAGGAAGGGGCCCTGAGGGGCTGGGAGAGGGGAGGTGCAGGAGGGGCCCCAGGCACAGGGGAAGGCGCAGGGCAGGAGGAGACCCAGATGGGAAGGTGGGGTGGGAGGAGGCAGAGAGTCCCCAGGTGTGCTAGGGAAGCAGTGAGCAGCTTTGCACAGGAGTGGAGCTTCGTAGATATTTGTCAATGTTTGATTTATGCTAAGACACACTGGCTCAGTTCCACCCACTGCCGCAGGAAAAACATCAGCAAAACCAAGACATTTTTTCTGCACCTCACACTGGCTCCCTGACCCCCAAGATGGAGGAAAAACAAGGAAATTCAGCTCTGGCCCTGAGCCCGAACTCCCAGATACCTTGACAGCCTTTTTACTGTGACACCTTATGATGTGTCTGTACCTCAGTTGGGGGCAGGGTTATCATTTATTTATTTTCTTGTTCTTTATCCCAGCATACTTGTTTTATGCCAATAGAATTGTACTGGAGCTGCTGGGTTTTATCAAGGACACCCCATCAGATTGGTTTACCCTTCCCTGCCCATCCTCATAAGCCATCTTACTTCCCTGTGGCCTCAGGGACAGACCATAGTTCCACCTCCGAATTTCAACATCCTGTCTTGTAAACTGAGAACCTGAGCACCTGTTCTCTTTATCTAAAAGAGATGAGACGTGAGATGGGAGTGTGATGGGCGGGGGGGCTCATAGCGCAAGGCACAGACCCCTCACCACTGGTCCCCCTTACACCAGGCTAAGACTTCTAGACCCCTGTGCCCAGAGCCCCAGGGGGCTCAGCCAAATCTTGGTCTCACATACACACCTCTGGCCTTGCACCCCAGCTCCCTGGGAGTCTTTGGGGAAAGGGCAAAGAAAGTCTCCAGTCTGTCTAACCCGGCACCATCCTGCTGCAGCTGGGACCAAGTTCTGGAAACAAAAAGACTGAGGCCAGGCGAAAAAGGTAGTTATCAACTTAAAATCATCCCTCCCCACCAAACATGGCCTTTGATCCTTATCAGATCGTGCAGGCTTTTTGAAGAACAAAAGAAATTAGCCTCCCTGCTAGCCCAAAAAACTATTTTAGCTGCAAGTTGATTGAAAACTATTTATTTTTGCAAAAGTTCGCTAACTTCCTGGCGTACAAACAACGCACGAGAGAGAAGTTAAGATCCTGTTTCTTTGTTAACCAAAGACGCCATAAGTTACAAAATCTGAAAATTCCAGTAAATGCTCTACAGTGGGATTTCAAAAAACCAAAAACATGCTTCCTCTGTGAATGTCAAGAATGTGTCACCAAGCAACTTGAGCAGCATCTCCCTGGATTGTTCTGGAAGGAGGGTCTCTGGAGGGTTTTGGGAAATAGACCAACACTTCCTGACCCAGAGCCCGTGGGGACCGGCCCCTTCCTGGGTGGTTCTGGGGCACAGTGCTGAGGTTTGCCCAGGGTAGACCCTGGGCTGGTGGGGGGGACACGGGCGGCTACTCAGTGGGCTCTCACTGGAGATGACCCCAGCCCTCCCTGGGTCACGTCCAAGCTCTGCCATTACAAACTCTGGGACACTGGGGAACAGAATGAAACTCTCCAAACCGATGTCTTCCCCTCAGGAGGTGGGAGTTAACACCTCGCTCCCAGGTGCTGGGAGGCTGGATGAAGGCATGGAGGGAAGACCCCAGGAGCCGGGTTTGCTCTGTCCAGATTCTTCTGGCCACCCCAGCAGGGCACAGAGGGTGGGTACAGGCTTTAAAAGGCCACAGGTGTTGGACTCAGAAGGGGCAGGCCGTGGCTCCAGGCTGAGCAGGGAGCCCCCCCCCGCGCCCCTCCTGGCAGTGCTCCCTATTGGGCCCCCCTCCCCTTGCACCCCGGGACAGGTAATGTCAGCCCTGGCTGCACAGGAGGCCTGGCTGCCCTGCCTGGCCAGACTGGCTGAGCTGGTCATGCCCCCAGTCTGGGCCCCACGTGGGCTGAGGGAGAAAGCAGAGGTGGCCATGTCTGGGGGTGCCTCTCAGGGGCAGGCTGGGCATGAGAGAGGATGGGGGATGCCGTGGAGAGGAAGGGGATGTCCAGGGAACGGGAGGGGCTGAGTGGGGGGGACCGTTTTTAAATTACTTTCCACTGAATTAGTACATCCAATTTCAGCTTCTGTCTGGTGGTTTCAAAAAGGCTGGACCGAGCTTTAGGAGAGGGAAGGCAGGGCTCAGACCCAGGACCAGCCCAGATGCCTAGAGCAGCACCCCTGGCCTCTGAGCAAGGAGTTGGGGTGAGCCCATCTTGCTTTGCCTCTGGTCCATGAGTGGAGGCCTCTGGGGATCTTGGAACTCAGTTCCCTTTTCCAGCCCCATCACCTTGGCCAGCCAGCTGCAAAAGATCCCAGGCGTGAGACTTCCTCCCTCCTCACCCCCTCCCTCCTTCCTGCTCCACCCCACCCCCACCCCCGCACCCCGCTTCCGGGCAGCCCCTCTCAGGGGGGGCCCCCCCCCCGTTGTCCCTTTACTTCAACTTTCCAGAGACAGCAGATGGAAAGGAGCTAAAGGCTGGAGTCTCCTTGAAGACACTCAGATTTGATGGAGGAGTCAGACCGGCCCAGCTCCAGCGCCTCCCCAAACTCCTCCCTCCAGCCCCCAGCCACTCATCAGTTGGTCAACAAACACTTGTCCAGCACCCACTACGGGCCAGGCGCTCTGCTAGGTGCCTTTGCCTTCATATAACAGGAAATTATTTCATTTTATGCCGAGCAATGCTGGGGCATTGTCACTCCCATTTCCAAGGCTTGGAGAGCCCATGTGGCACTCCAAGCCGCGGGAATAATAAGACCAGAATTCACACCCAGCCCTCACTCGGGATCTTAGCCTCGACATCCAGACATCCACTCTCTCGGTTGCTACTGACTCATTTGTTTATTCTTTCATGAGGAAGGTACTGAGCACCTGTCCTTGAACCCTCCCCCCTCCCCCCAACCCTCCCAGGCTCAGTAGACAGTTCCCTGCACAGGAGAAACCAACTCTGGGTGAACTCAGGGGAGGAAACCATCACCTCCACCTGGGAGACAGGGCAGGCTTCCCAGAGGAGGTGTTAGGTGAGGCAGAGACTCGAATGTAACTTAAGAGTTTAGAGGCCTATGAAGGGGAGGGAGTTACCCACTAAGGGGAGGAACAGGTGGAAAGGCCAGGAGCACGGGAGTGGGGGCGGAACAGGTTTGAGGCACCTGGAGCCGGGCACAGTGACAGCGCTGGGGCAGGAGAGCAAGTTGGGCACATCAGGAGAGGCCTTGAGTGCCGAGTCCAGGAGTGTGTTTTCTTCCTGGGAAGGCAGGGTGGGGTTTAAGGAACGGCATGCCCTAAGCAGCTGTGATTTGTGAGGAGGTCCCTGGGCCAGTGGGGAGGGGTTCATTGGAGTGGGGGACAGGAGGGGCTGCACTGCTCCAAGATGGGTGATGGGAGAGGGGAGGCGGGGCTTTCATGGGGTGGGGGGTATCCCAGACCCAGGGCCAGCCTGGGACCCCAGAGCAACCCACCTGGCTCCTGGGCCAGGAGCAGCCTTGTCTCCAGTAGGATGAGCAAGGGCTGGGGTGGTGCCAATCTGCTTCCTTCTCGGCCCCATGGGTGGGGGCCACAGGGAATCCTGGCACCCAGCACCCTTTCCCTCCACGCTGGTCGCCCGGGCACACCCCTGGGGTCGAGCTTGCAGAGGCTTTCTCTGCTTGTCACACACTGAGAGGGAAAGAGAAATCAGGAGGCAGAGCTGGGGACTCACAGTCAGGTACCCAGTGAGTCAGCGATGACGGGACCAGGGACAAAACCCAGTAGCCCAAGTATCTAAACGCCATCTCGCCCCCACCCCAGGTGACTCAAAGGTCATGGTGTACCTCTGTCCTGGATCTGAGGGCCCCAGCCTCCCGCTCCAGGCTCCCCATTCCACACCCTCTCCTCCTCTCCCCTGCCCCCCACTTTGGATGCCCATTCCTGCCACACACAGCTAGTGGCCTTGACCCCTCACTTTCTCTGTGCCCAGCAAGGGCCAGCGCTATGCCCTCCTGCCCAGGTGAACCCACCGCCCAGCCCAGCAAGCAGGTTCCCATTCTCTGCTGCTCTAGGCCCTGCCCTGTCCTGCCCCATCCACTGGTAAGCAGGAGGAGGGTGGAGCCTGGAGCAGCCATGCTTGCAGGTCGTTTTATACGTTTTTATTTTTCAATGCTCCTTTTTTATGGGACCTTTACTTCCGTGGTTTGAATTTCTAAAGCACGCTGATAGTATTATAAATCGTTGATTGAATAAATGAATGGAGCAGAAGAGACAAACTTTGGTGCATAATTTACGGAGATACTTCACATAACCCCCCACTCCTTAAGTGTGGGCTGCACGTAACGGCTTCCTTCCAAAGAGGACAGAAGAGAAAGGGAGAAACAGAAGTAACTTCCCAGTGGAGAAACCTGACAAACACTGCCCCAGCCAAGAGATCAAGGTCAACACTAACCACGATAAGTCATGTTAATAGTATGTGCCCTTAATAGGATGCGATAACAATGGCAATTGACCTATGATCTGTCTTTCCAAAACCCAAATGCGCAGTTCAATCATGAGAAAAACATCAGATGAATTCCGGTGGGGGGTGGGGCATCATGCAATATCCCTGACCAGGACTCCTTAAAACTGTCAAGGTCATCCAAACAGAAAGCGTGGGAAGCTGCCACAGCCAAGAGGGGCCTAAGGAGATATGATGGGTGACGTGGTGTCCTGCTTGGGAACCCAGGACAGAAAAAGGACATTAAGTCAAAGCCCAGGAAATCTGAATAAAGTGTGGACGCTAATAATAATATATCACTATTGCTTCATTAATTGTAACAAATACACCATAAATAATAGGGGAAACCGGGCATGGGGTATATGGGAACTCTCTTCTTAATTTTTTGTGTAAATCTAAAGCTGTTCTAAAAAATAAACTGTATATGGGGAAAGAAAAGAAAGCTGAGCCCAAGCCCCACCTCTTCCAGGGAGACATCCCCATTCCTGCTTTCTGGTGTCTTGGGTAGTAAGGGGACCCCGAGAACCCAACGGAACCCAGCAACCAGGACTCAGGACGCAGCCCCGCTCAAGTTCCAGAACGTCTGATGGAGAATATCTTTGCCCAAGTACCGGGCAGTCAGCAATGTGTCATGACATCCTCATCTAAGTCTCAAATGGTTCAGAAAAAAAGTGCATTGTAGAGAGGGGAGAGAGAGAGAGAGTGCAGTTGCAGCCAGGCGTTAACTATTGGTGAACCTAAGTGAAGGGCAGATAAGTGCCTGTGAAACTGTTCTTGCAACTTTTCGGTAGGTTTTAAATTTTTCAAACTAAAAAGTTGGGAGAAAAATCGAGAAGGGCCCCAGCGAGCCGAGGGGGTAAGAAGAACCTATCTTTCAGGTAGGGGAACCACAGGTGCAGAAGCCATGAGGTCTGGAGGGGTGGGGCACAGGCAGGGCAGAACCATGGGCCTGGAAGGCTGGAGGGGCCCTTGGGGCCAGAATCCTAGTGCCTGGCGGGCCAGGGTGAGATGCAGAGGACAGCAGAGGTGCAGCTGAGTCAGCTTGGGGACAGCGACGGGCGATGGGAGCGAGGGAGGGCAGAAGCTGCTGGGTCGGGCTTCCTTGTCCAGCCCATCCCACCGCCCAGCAAGCCAGCCAAGGCCCCAGAGCCCTCCAAGGCCAACTTGCCCCGCCCCAAACACGCACAACGGATTTCCTGGACCCTGTGTCCGCAGTCCCAGGACCATCAAACACAACTCCCTGGTCTGTCTCCCAGCACCTGACCCAGTGCCCTGCACTCTGAGTTTCCCTGCTGATAGGCTGAGTCTGGTACCAAATAGCCACCCCCCAACAGTTTCCCTTCTCTGTGCTCTAGATGGGCTGCAGAGCTCAGCCTCCTTTCCCTGGAGGACCAGTCCAGTGACATGATTATAGGACCTAGCATGTCTTCTAGGTGTGCAGCTGGCACCACACTGATTATTTTCAGGTCCCTAATATCACCCGCATTCTACCAATAAAGAAACTGAGGCTATAAAAAAGAAGAAACCGAAGCTCAGTGCATTTAGGAGACTTTCCATGGCTACACAGCTATGGAGCCAGCATTTGAACCAAGACCTGTTTAAAACCAAGGACAAGCCATGGTGTGTAACCATGACAACAAGCATCTTCTCAAATTTTTTTCCAAGACATTACTGTGCAGGGGAGAAACTCAGAAGTGGGCAGGCTCTGCCCTCAAGGGCTCTGGGTGGAGCAGTGGGCACCCAGGAGCAAGTGAGACCAGCCTGAGACGGTCTGGGTGGCCAAGGGTGCAGGGATGTAGCAGGGTGCTGGAAATTCAGGGTGCCTCTGTCCAGCGTGGCCAAAAGCATCCCAATCTGATGACAAATAGACCTGACCCCCAAGCGATGCCCTCACACGACAGCCTGTCCAGAATGCGCCGGGACCCCCAACAAGAAACCAACCCGGCAGTGGCACCAGCACCCCAGCAGGCAGACGCTGGCGTCCACTCTCCCCGCCCCCACAGCCCCCACCCCCTCCCCGCAGCTCTCTCTGCTTGTCGGGTAGACAGTTTAGAAATGACTCCTGGCTAGCAGCCCGTGGAGCGGCGGAGAAGCAGTTGCACCCGGCAGAAACGCGGTGAGGCTGCCCTAAGTGCCCGGGTTTAACAGGTGCGCGGCTGAGGCCCCGGGATCCATCCTCCCAGGAGGTGGGGGTGGCTGGGCCGGCCCCGGGGGCCTCCGGGTGCCATGGGCTTGGGCGTAGCGCCCCCTTGGGGCCTGCGGAGGGCACTGCAAGCGTGGCGAGGCCGGCAGGCGGAGGCTGAGCCGCGCGAGATCCCAGGGCAGGACCCGGGGAGGGTTAAATGGGAAGGAGGAGCAACCCGAGGGGTTCGGCGGTGGCCCCAGGGGTAGGGGGCGTCACCCGGGGGTGGGGGTGAGGGTGAGAGAGGTCGGTAATGGCGTGCTTTGGGTGAGGTCTCTGTTAGGAGAGAGAATGAAGGGGAGTCAGAGGAGGGGCGGGAGTTGTTGGGGCGCCCGTGGGGGTGAGTGGGATCCCCGAGTCATGGCGGAGCCCCCTCCCCATCAGCGTCCCTCAGTCACAGCCAGGCCCACCCTTGCCTGGGAAGGTGGCAGCACCCCTGCCTGCTGGGGTGCTGGTGCCACTGCCGGGTTGGTTTCTTGCTGGGGGTCCCGGCGCGTTCTGGACACGTTGTCGTGGGAGGGCATGGCTTGGGGTCAGGTTTATTCACTGTCACAGTGAAATAGAGAGCCGGCCAAGGCCAAGCTGGCTGTCTTCCAGATCCTCCCACCCCCCCGCCCCACCCCCAGCCCGTCACCAACCCCCTGCCACCATCGTCCCTCAAGGGGGAAAGACCAGGGCACAGAAAGTGCAAGAGCTCAGGGAGGGGCGGGGACTCGGACTTGGAGGGAGGGGCTTAAAGAAAGGGAGGGGACTCGGACTTGGGGGGAGGGGGGAGGGGAGGGGCGGGGACTCGGACTGGGAGGGAGGGGTTCGGGGAGGGGCGGGGACTCGGACTGGGAGGGAGGGGCTCGGGGGGCGGGGACTCGGAGTGGGGGAGGGGCGGGGAGGGGCGGGGACTCGGAGTGGGGAAAGGGCTCGGGGAGGGGTGGGGACTTGGACTGGGAGGGGGGGCCTCTCGGAGGGGACATAGGTGGGCGGGAGCGCCGGAGGAGAGGGAGCTCAGGGAGGGAGGAGGCTCGGGAGGGGGCGATGTCCGGGTGGCACAGACCAGGTTTGACCCGGGAAAGCCCCAGGTGCGAGTCAGCGCCTGGGAACCAAGTCCGGACCTGGACGGCGCCCTGGGCGCGGCTGGGACAGCCCCCAGGCTCGCTTTCGGCAGGCCTGGCTGCCAACGGAAGAAACCCAGCCCCGGGGTGGGCAGGGCCTCTTCAGGCTCCCGGTGAAACCTGGCCCTGGGGACAGGGAAGAAGTTTCTGCGGGGAGGAGGAAATGTGACTCACGCTTCCCTTCCCAGCGCCGGGACACCGGAGAGCCTGGGAATTACCCCAGAGCAGCCGATCGGGCCCAGCGGAGGGAAAGCAGTGCCATCCGCCCTGCCCACGTTCACCTCACACCTTCCTGGCGTCACCCACGCAGGACGCGCAGCGCCGGCAACTCCGGACCCCTCGGATGAGACGCACACGCCCTCTCGCACAAGCACGGACAGACAAGAGCCCTAACGCCCACCCTGCGCAGACGTGGGCTGGCCACGCGACCCCCACACACCCTGGGGGCTTCGGAGGCGCAGACCCCCCGCAGCCAAACCCAGCGGACAGCGAGCCCTGCTCACCCCGTAGCCAGGGCCGAGGTTGGCCATCCCCGCACCCCCACCCGGGGGTGGCCCAAGAGCCAGTTTTGCTTCCCAGGTGGCCAGTTTAAGAGGCTCCATCCGGCACCGGGGAAAGACGAGGGCCTGAGCTGGGCCAAGAGAGGTGGGGCGGTGAGGAAGCCAAAATGGGGTGGGGGGCAGACACCAGGGGACCACCGCTGAGTCAGGGAAGTTCACATTGACTTCTTTTTTTTCTTTTTCTAATATTTTTTTAATTAAAAAAAATTTTTTTTAAATACCAAAAAAACACCTAACAAACGCAAACATTCCTATTTTGATCATTCCGTTTTACATACATAATCAGTAATTCACAATATCATCACATAGTTGCATATTCATCATCATGATCATTTCTTGGAACATTTGCATCTCTTCAGAAAAAGAAATAAAATGAAAACAGAAAAAAAAATTTATACATACCATACCCCTTACCCCTCCCTTTCATTGATCACTAGCATTTCAAACTAAATTTATTTTAACATTTGTTTCCCCTATTATTTATTTTTATTCCATATGTTCTACTCGTCTGTTGACAAGGTAGATAAAAAAGAGCATCGGACACAAGGTTTTCACAATCACACAGTCACACTGTCACACTGGGTTTTTACTGTCCCCGGGGCCAGTGCCTTTATCACCACATGGACTGAGGGGCTGATCATTCTACCCCCTGGCCAGAGGCTCTGCGGTGAACTTTCCTGCCAGGACATTCAGCTGCCCCCATCCCCACCCTCGCTGCCTCCTGACCCCAAGACCACATGCCCAGGTCTGACTGTGGGGCCTGAGGGAACACACATAGTCTTCTGGGCTCGTTCCCAGGTTGCCCTAGTTTGTGCCTTTTCTGGAATTGGGGTTGATTAACTTTTATTTTGCTCCTGTGAGAAACCTCAGAATCCATACTTTAACTGCTACTTATTTATTTGTTCATAGAATTAGACATTTTGCCTGCAAAAAAAATTACCTTTCCAAGAAGTCCATGGAATCCACAGCTCCTGACAACGTTGGCCAATTCCATCAATGCAGCCCAGCCCCAAAGTATACAGCCTGAGCTGATTTCTGGCAGCTTCGGGAATACAGGGTCCCTTCTGACTTTTCTGCTCAGACTGAGGCTTCCCAGGGCGGGGCCTGTCTCCCCTCAGCAGGGTCTCCCCAACGGCATAGCCATGTCTCTCCAATCAGACCAGGGTGTCTGTGGTGAGGTGAGCAGGGGCGCTTGCTGCTGCTATTTTGATGCAAAGCAACAAAATCCTACAATGTCCAAGGTAAGCAAAAAAAATAAAAGTATGAGAGCAGGGGGAAATGGTTATAGGGTGGAATTCTAGGGTTTCTCATGGGAGCAAAATAAAAGTTAATCACCCAAATTCCAGAAAAAGGCACTGGGCAGGTGGGGGACCGGCATTGTCTGTGTGTCTGTGGGACAGAAGAGGAAGAGAAGAGCACGGAAAACAATAGTCAGATTGCTCCTATTAAAAAAGAAAAGAGAATGTAATAGGAAAAAAGAACATTTATAGTAGCAACCCAAATGATAAGCTATATAGGGATAAAACTGACAATGGATAGGCAAAACCTTTATGAGGAAGAAGATGTTATTGAAGGATATAAAAGAAGATCTAATTAAATAAAAAGCTATACCATCTTTATACTATGAAAAGACATCAGCTATTCCCAAATTAGTCTATAATTTCAAAGCAATTCCCATAAAACCTCATCTTTGGGGGTAGAATTTGGCATGCTGATTCTAATATTCGTATGTCAGAGCAAAGAGTTAAGAATAGACAAGTTTTGGGGGAAGATGCAAAAGGTAGGAAAGGAAACAATAGACAATTCAATACAAGATGTCCCAACAACTGGTCATTCGCATGGGAAAAATTATACCTGTACCCCGTGGTACAGACAGCACTTAATTTGAAATAAACAAAACATCTAAATGTGGAAAAAAGAAGTATAAAATTTTTAGAAGAAACTATGGGAGAATTCTCTATTTCTTAGGGCTAGGGAAGGATTACTTAAATAAGACAAAAGACGTGAAAAAGAAAGAAAAATGATAAATTTGAGTACATTTTTAAAAGAGGAATGACAAAAGACACCATAAAATGTTTTTTTTTAAAAAAAGAAAAGCCGTATGGAACTCATATAACCAACAAATGATTAGTAACCAGAATGCACGAAGAATGTCAAAAATCAATAAGAAGATAACCTAATAGATAGACAAAGATTATGAAAAGGCATCCTATCGAATAAAAAACTGGAATGACTAATTTAAGTACATGAAAATGTGTTCAACCTCACAAGCAATGAGAGAAATGCAAGTTAAAACAATGAGATGCCATTTCACACTCACAGAGTGATAAAAAAAGGTCTGCCATGACCAAGTGTTGGCAGAGATGTGTGGCAATAGGAATTGGCCTATTCCTGGAGGGAGCACTGAATGGCACAACTTTTGAGGATAACTTGGCAATATCTGGTAAGGTGAAAGACGCGCATGTCTTGTGACTCAGCAATTCCACTTCTAGAGAAACTCTCATGCGTGAGAACCTGGAGGCATTCGCAAGGATGTGAATCACAGCATTATTTGTAATAGCAAAGCAATTGGAAGCAATTCAAATGCTCACCAGAAGAATGGATAGTAATGGTGGGGCATTCAAACGATGCAATATTATACAGCTGTTAAAATGAATGAATGAAAAAAACAATTGCACAGGTAGTGCAGTGGTAGAATGCTTGCCTGCTGTGTGGGAGACCAGGGTTTGATTCCCAGCCCATACACCCATTAAATAATAATAATAATAAAAGAATGAACCAGAGCTTCTGGTATAAACATCAATAAATTTCAAAAACATAGAGTCATTGTAAACAGCAAATTGCACAATAGCAAGTACAATACCATTTTTGTAAAATTTTTTAAAGCACAAAATGTATATTATGAATAAATGTTTCCCTAAATAGCAAAAATATAAACACATGAAATGGAAGAAGGCATGTCACTTTCAGGGTAGTCTAGGAAAAAGGGAAGTGAATGGGATAGGCAAGAGGTACAAAAGGAGCTTTAACAGAATGTTAAGAATTGTTAAATCTGAGTGGTGGTCACATTGGCGCTTCTTGTATTATTTGTAGTCTCCTCTGTGTTTGAAATGTTTCATAATTTAAAAAATATTTTCCAAGGCAGGAGAGCATTTTGCATTCTAGCAGCAAGATGATGGGTTGCCATGCTGATTTCTGAAGCTGATCCCAGACTGTGCCATCCCTCCCCCGCCCTAAAGTTCAACATTGGCAGCCCCTAGGTGGGGTCAGGGTTCTCCTCTCACAGTGGTGACTTTGCCTTCATCCCTGGGCCTCCTAAACCCTTGGTGGTCCTACCTGTCTTCTCTGAACATTTACCACTGTGATGACATAGAATGCGGAGATCCAAAGGGTTCTTGAGCTATACATATACTGACCATGCCCTCCTCCAATAACTGTGACTTGATTTACCCTACCTGGGCAGGGTTGGGCACCTCAGCAGTAACCCCCTTTTGCCTATCCTTGTAGGGGCACAAGGAGCTCAAAATGGCCAAAAGGTTCCCTCACTTCCAATGTAATGGACTTGTTACTGTGAACTCTCCCAAGAAAACACTTGTCCCTTGGCAGAGCTCACAGAAGGAGGAACCTAGTCTTGAGAATGAGTCATTGGCTGTTCCTGGGAGTAATGCGAACTCCAGGTTTGTCCCTCAGTTCCTGGATCCACAAGTCACACTTTTGATCCTGGCCATCTGCAAGTCGGCAGTCAAATCTCCGCTATTACCTCCCAACTGGGGCCACAGCTTTCTTCAAAAGGCTGTTTCATCATTCCTTAAGACAGGATGGTTCTAAATGGTGGGGTTCATGATAACAGCAAGGGAGTTTTGGACCATCACCCTGTACTTCTTTTTGTAGTAAGAGAGCTCCTAGATCAGACGCAACATTGGAAGATGCACCAGAACAGTGGATGAGGGCATTAGTAATTTCAGGAATGGTGATACTTGCAGAACTTAATGAGTAACTAAAGCAAAGCCAAATACAGAATGAGCATCTATGCACACATGGACAAATTGCTGACCTCTTCCTAACAAAAGGAATCTGGAGTAATTAGGTCACATTTAGCTGGTGGTTCCCCAAGGGAGGGTGCCATATTGGATTCAGGATTGGTGCTATTTGGCTGCCAGTGGGCACTCGGGTGAGGCTTGGTGTCAGGAGGCCTGTGCTGTCTGGCTGTTGTGTGGCCTCTGGTGCTGTGGTCACCAGCCCATTGCTGGGGAAGAAGGCTGCCTGACACGCCCAGACCTGCTCATCAGACCACAAAGTCACTTGAGCCCCTCTGGCGGTGTGCGCTTCCTCCTTTGGGTTGGAACTGAGCGGGGTGCACAGTCCCAGGGCACTGCCCTGGCAGGAGAGCGTGGCCTTTGTCAGCGATAAGGCAGCTCCACCAACAACTGGGTAAGGTGTGATAGAGCCTATCTTAAATAAACTTCTTTCTCCTTGAGCCTCGAAAGCTGCTTTGTTTAACTTTGTGCTGTTTGGATGAAGATATGATAAAGTCTCCAGGTTTAAATAAACTTAGAAGTCAGTAGAGTCTACCACCCTCCGTTCCCTGGAAGGAGCCTGGGTGAGTGAGGAGACATAGCCCGCAGGGCCTGGGGACAGAGGTGGCACATCCCCTTCCCGCCTGCAGCCCTTCCACCCCCAGCCTCAATCCCAGCCCAGGTTCTCTTGGATTTCTTTCTTTTCCTTTTCCATCTTCTCATTTTTGTTGTCAGTGGGGTCCTAAGGCGAAAACACTGAACCGCAAAGCCTAAACCAGGGGTTTCAAACTTCCAGTGATTACAGGAGCCAAATAGGTACCATACACGTGTGCCTTACATGTGTACCGTAAATGTGTACGCTGAGCTGGGTAGAAGCCTTCGGCTTCTGGGAAGATGAAGTATGTTTTATTTTGGTAAAGCTGGTGAAATGCAATATACAATGGGGATTTATTAACTTACAAGTTTTGAGTTCTGAGGTCATGAAAATGGCACCAAAAAGCGATGCTTTTGAACTACTGCAAAGGTATGAATCTTGCGCAAAGACTGTATAAATTCGGGATATACGGAGAAAACTGCTATTGCAGGCTCGGGGCTGTGTTTAACAGGAAAACATCAACAGCAACACCAGGGGTACATGATGGGGGAGGGGCAATAGTTAAGGGGAGGTTTGGACTCTCTGTTTGGTGAGGGTGTGTTCATTGGTTATCTTTCTCTTGGGAACAATGAAAGGATCTCCAGTTGGAGTGTTGATAGACTGTTATGCATGATGCCCAGTGGATGGAGGTGGCTGAAGGATGCACTGACCGAGAAGTAGATGGGCGAATGACGGTGTAAACATATGATCAAATATTGTGCTGCTACACAATAGGAATGAAGCTGTGAGGCATGCCACATTGTGAATGAACCTGTGGGACGTTTGGTGAGGCAAAATAAGCCAGAAACCAAAGAGTGAATGTTGTATAATCTCAATTAGAAAATACTTTGAAGAAAACCAGGGCCTAGATTGTAAGCTCTTATAGCAGTCACGTTTAGTCCAGACTGGTAATTGTTATTTCTGGATTTTGAAAGGCTATTTCATGTATGAATAACCTGGTATTTAGAGATAAGAATGAAGCTGATCAGGTCAGGATTCAGGTAATTCAGAATACAGGGATAAGGAAGGCATTGTCTGTATTCTGGAACTCCACCTACTCTTTGAGACCAAAGGAAGAAAGTTTTACTATGTCCTGAACCTAAATTTTCCATAGCACGTAACCTAACTCAACCTGTCTGGATAGATCACTTAAACAATCCACCCACAGGGAGCCCAGAATAAGAATGAGGGCCTTTAATCCTGCATAGTTTAATGTAATGCCTGGATACATACCAGAGTATATTAAGCAGATAATCAAAAAGTATTGGCAAAGTCCCTTGAGGGATGGGAGAAAAAATATGAAACTATTAAACTTTACCACCAGGGAAACTCCAGGTACTTTGTCAAACATTAGGGACACCCAAATCAATAGGTCAAACCCTTGATCTTTAGTCTTGCTCTTATGAAGCTTATGTATATAAACTGAGAAGATTAGCCTACTATAGGTATGCCTAAGAGTTACTTCTAGAGGACCTCTTTTGTTGCTCAGATGTGGCCTCTCTCTCTCTAAGCCCAACTCTGCAAGTGAAGCTGTTGCCTTCCCCACTACATGGACATGACATCCAGGGGTGAAAGTCTCCCTGGTGGAGTGGGAGATGACTCCCAGGGGTGAGTCCAGCCATGGCACCGAGGGATCAACAATGCCATCCTGAAAATGGGGGGAAAGAAGTGTAACTAATAAGGTGTCAGTGGCTGAGAGAGTTCAGATAGAGTCCAGAGGCTACCCTCTTGACTAAAAAGTTACACTTTATTAGAAACAAAGTGTAACTAATAAAGTATTGGTGGCAGAAAGAGTTCAAATAGAGGCAAGAGCCTACTCTGCAGGTCACTCTTATGCAGGCTTCAGTAAGGCATTGCTACCTATCATAACGTGCCAAACCCCAACCAAGACCATTCCTGCCAATCCTAAAGAATCACTAGGGCAATACATAAGATGCTACAAAGGTTCCATGCACTAGGGTAACTTTCCAGAAACCTACAGCCTACCGATGGGTCCCTGGACCAGAAAGATAAGTCCTGAAGTGCCGAGGGATGAGCCTCTCCAGAACATCAACTATTCCATCCCCCATACCATATTATCGACAGCCCCTTCCAGCATGAAAAAAGCTAGAATGGGCATAGCCCAAATACCCCTAAAGATTGGGAGAAAGATCAAAGTTGATGACAGAGTTATACAGAGAAGATAGAGTTTAACAAATGAGAATTCCTGCTGAATCATGATACTGATATTTCTTTTAGCCTCCAGTACCTTAGAGCAGTTAGAAATAAAAACCTAGAAGTGTGGAATAGTAACCCATACCAAACTCTGAAATCTATTCTACAACTAATTATTGCGATGTCCTTTGAAATTTACTGCTTTTCTGTATATATAGTTATTCAAAGAGAAAGAAGAGTATAACAGAGAAGATAGGATTTAACAAATGAGTATGACTGCAGATCATTATATTGATTTTTCTGTTGGTCTCCAGTGTTTTGGAGCAGCTAGAAGAAAAAAAGAAAAATCGTGGAACTGTAACCCATACCAAACTTTAAAAACTGTTCTGGGCGGGCCATGGTGGCTCAGCAGGCAAAGACGCTTGCCTGCCATGCCAGAGGACCCAGGTTTGATTCCTGGTGCCCGCTCATGTAAAAAAAAAAAAGAAATTAAAAAAAAAATACTGTTCTATAACTGCTTGTTAAAATGGACTTTCCTAGTCACATGTTTGAAACACCAGGAATCTCTTTCAACATGGCCCAGAAAATTCTGCAATCAAGATCATCTCTACGAGAGGCTGGGTCTAGAGTTCAACAGAGTTTGAGGACAGTGTAAATAAAACGAATACATATCATTTTTAATCATCACACTAATGACTGATTCAGGCAAAAATCATCAGGGGATGTAAAACTCTCAAAATGAATGTTTTATGAAGAACAAGATATGCGTCATCTCAAAGAATCTACCCACGGATTACTTATTAATTACAAAAGGAAAATTGGTAAATTTGTATTGGAGAAACCTGACAGACTCCACCTTAACCAAATGCGCGAAATTTGCTTTATCAACAATAATACGGACTGACATGAGGTGCCTCCTGGTGTGAAATATCTAAGAAAGACACAACATCCTTTCTGCAGAATTACTACCAAAATCGGGCATGCTTAATTTAACCATAAGGAAACACCAGACAAGCAAAACTGAGTGACATCCTATAAAGTAACAGACCTGTGGTATTCAACAATGGATTGGATAATTGCAATAAAGATGGAGAGGTAGTATGCTAACTCAGGAAGCCTCCTGAAGAGTCATCTTGTATATGTAGAATGTGCTACCATTTAGGTGAGGAATGGACACAAACTCAGAGACCTGTTTATGCCTACAATTTCTCTCCAAAGATGTTCAAGGAACTGGTAACATTAGTCATCTCTTTTTTTGCAAATGTAATTTTATTGAGACATGATCACGCACCATACAGTCCGTCCAAAGTATACAATCAATGGCTCACATAGTTTGTGCACTCATCACCCGATCATTTTTAGAACATTGGCACTACTCTAGAAAAAGAAATACAAAGAAAACCCCAAACATCCCATACCCCTTACCCCTCCCCCTTAGTGACCACTAGGATTGCACTCTACCCAATTTTAAGACTTACAGTAGAGTTAACTAAGGCGGTGTCAGTTAACAGAACAAAACATCCAGAAGTAGAGCTATACAAACACGGACAACTGACTTTTTCCCTCACTCTAGTTTTACAATCATTATCAAAGATCCAGGCTACTCTATGACAGTTCCACAATTTCAGGTATTTCCTTCCGGCTCTTCTAAAATCTTATAGAATGAGGCAGTAGTCACAGTCATTTGTTAAATCCTAATTTCTCAGTTATGCCTCCTCGATCTCACACTAGTAACCTCTTGGGAAGAGAGGTGACACATTGAAGATAGAACTGTTTCTTTCACTTTACTCTTTTTTTATACTGTTTGTGGCAGTACCAAATGTACAACTCAGAATTTCTCATTTTAATCACTTCCAAGTGTACAATTCAGTGGCATTAATTCTTTTCACAATATTGGGCTACCGTCACTAGCATCCATACCTCAACTTTTTCATCATCTCAAACAGAAACTCTGCACCCGTTAAGCAATAACTCCCCCTCTGCCACCCCCACTACCACCCCCCACCCGCTCCATGGCTGCTGGTAACCTGTAAATCTGTCTGTCTCTGTGAGGTTTGCTTATTATATGTATTTCAGGGAAATGAGATCATACAGTCACACAAAACAAACAAAATGTACTTGGAAATGTGTTGCTTTTTGTATCTATGTTATAGTTCACAATTTTTTTAAAAAGTTAAAAAAGAAAAAAAAGAGCACCTAAGTCGTTATCTAAGATTCTACAAAGGTTCCATGCACTACAGTAACTTTCCAGAAACCTACAACCTCCAGATGGGTCCCTGGGCAGATAAGTCCTGAAATGCTGAGGGGTCAGCCCTTCCAGAACATCAACTAGTTCCATCTCCCTCTCCCATATTATCAACAGCCCCTTCCAGCATGAAAAAGTCGGAATGGACATAGCCCAAATACACCTAAAGAGAGGGAGAAAAATCAAAGGTGATGGTGCAGTTATACAAAGAAGGTAGGGTTTAACAAATGACTATGAGTGCTGAATCATTATATTGATATTTCTTTTAGTGTCCAGTATCTTAGAACAGCTAGAAATAAAAACCTAAAAATGTGGAACAGTAACCCAGACCAAACTCTAAAACCTGTTCTACAGCTAACCGTTGGAGCGTGCTTTGGAATGTATTGCTTTTTTGTATATATGTTATTTTTCACAAAAATAGGAAGTAGATTGTTATGATGAATGAGCAGTGATAAGATGATACTGTGAACCACTGATTGTACACCTGTATGTTATGTGAATATATAATATATATCGATGAATTGCAATAAAAAGGTTTAACGCCAATTCTACACAATCTCTTTCAGAAAATAGAAAGGAAGGAAACACCCCAGAGTTCATTTTGTTTAGCATTTCCCTGAAACCAAAACCAGACAAAGTTAGTACCAAAAAAAATCTATATACAAATATCTCTCATGAATTTAGATGTAGAAATCCTTAATAAAATATCAGCAAATAGGAATTCACCAATATGGAGAAAGACGTATACACCATGACAAGTGGAGGGTTATTCTGGGGCTACTAGGCTGTCTCAATATTTGAAAATATAATCTACCAGACTAAGAAAAAAAATCATATAACCGTATAAGATGATGAAGAAAAAGCAGTTGATAACATTCAGCACCCATTCCATGCTAAAAAAGAAAAAGTCTCAGGAAAAAAATGGATAGGGGAGAACCTCCTCAACTTGATTTTAAAAATCTTCAAAAACTATAGCTATTTATCTTGTGACTGTGTGATTGTCGAAACCTTGGGACTGACACTCCCTTAAACCAGTGTGTGGGCAAATGAGTAACAGAATAAAGACTAAACAAATAAATAATAGGGGGGAATAAAGGATATGAAACGTTTTTGGTGTTCTTTTTTGTTTTTATTTTATTTTATTTTATTTTTGGATTAATGAGAGTAGTCTATATTTCTTTTTCTGAATTGATGCAAATGTTCTAAGAAATGATCATGAGGATGACTATGCAACTATGTGATGATATTGTGAATTACTGATTATATATGTAGAACGGAATGATCATATGTTAAGAATGTTTGTGTTTGTTATATATTTTTAAAAAATTAAAAAATTAATAAAAAAAGAAAGCGGTCTAAAATTGATTGTGGTGGTGAATGCACATTACATGATGATATTGTGAGTCACTAATTGTATGACTTTGGGCGCATTATATGGTGTGTGAATATATCCCAATAAAATTGCATTAAAAAAAACTAGAGCTAGCATTATGCTTAATAGTGAAAGACTGAATGCTCATGCCCTAAGATCAGGAAGAAAGCAAGGCTATCCATGTAGAATGGAATTTCACCATTCTTATTCAATTAGGGGGGGAATTTCTAGCCAGTGTGATGAGACAATAAAAGGAAATAAAAGACCTACAAATCAGGGGTGCAAGGGTAGTTCAGTGGTAGAATTCTTGCCTGACATGCAGGAGACCCAGGTTCAATTCCTGGCCCATGCGTTTCCCCCAATAAATAAACAAACACGCAAACAAAAGAAAGGAAAAAATGAACAAAAATTCAACAAATGGTGCTGCAATAACGGGATACTCACATGGAAAGGGAATGAGATGTGACCCCGCCTTACAGCACACAAAAGTACATAAACAAACAAATAAATAAATAAGGGCATGCAAATCAGAAAGGAAGAAATAAAACTGTCTCTATTCATGAATGACGTGATTGTCTATGTAGAAAATCACAAGAAATCTATAAAAACTCCTAGAGCCAATAAATGAGTTCAGCAAATTCACAGGCTACATGATAAACGTACAAAAATCAATACCAATGAACACATGGATTCAAAAATTAAAATTATGATATCACTTACAGTTGCTCAAAAGAAAATGAAATACTTAGGGGTAAGTTCGACAAAACATGTATAGGACTTGTATGCTAAAACAACACAACACCGATGAAAGAAATTAAAGATCTAAATAAATGGAGAGCCACACCACGTGCATGAATTAGAAGATTCAACATGGCAAAGATGTTCATTCCCTCTAAATGAATATGTAGATTTAATACAATTTATATCAAAATTCCAGCAATAGTTTTAGTAGATACAGACAACATTCTTCTAAAATTTATGCAAAAAGGCAAAGAAAGAAGAAAAGCTAAAAAAATTTTGAAAACAGAAGAAAAAGTGAGAGGAATCAGTCTATCTGCCTTCACAATTGGACTATACACTTCAGTGATTGAGACTTTGTGGCATTGGTGGAGACGCAGACACATAGATCAATAAAACAGATCAGAGAGGGTGGGCCACGGTGGCTCAGCAGGCAAGAATGCTCGCCTGCCATGCCAGAGGACCTGGGTTCAATTCCTGGTGCCTGCCCGTGTTAAAAAAAAAAAAAAAAAAGATCAGAGAGCCTAGAAATAGGTGCACACATATGTTCAACTGGTTTTTGACAAAGATGCAAAGAAATTCAATGTAGGAAAGATTGTCTTGTCGACAAATGGTCCTGGAGCAACCGAACATCCATAGGTAAAAAAAAAATGAACATTGACCTAAGTCTTATGCCTTTTACAAACATTAACTTGAAAAGGATTGCTGAGTTAATTGTAAAATAAAACTTTTAGGGTAAAAAATATAGTAGAAACCCTTTGGGATCTAGGACTAGGCAAAGAGTTCTTAAACTTTATATCAAAAGCACAATTTATTTTTAAAAATTGATAAATTAGACATCATCAAAATTTAAAACTTTTACTCTGCAAAATACACTGTTAAGAGATTGAAAAGATAAGCTACAGTAATGGGAAAGCTAAGCCTACCTATAATTATGCCGAAGAGTCACTTCCAGAGGACCTCTTTTGTTGCTCAGTCATGGCCTCTCTCTCTATAAGCCCAGCTCTGCAAGCAAAATCATTACCCTCCCCACTATGTGAGGCATGACATCCACGGGTAAAAGTCTCCCAGGCAACATGGGACATGACTCCCAGAGATGAGCCTGTCCTGGCATCATGGGACTGACAAAGCCTTCTTGACCAAGAGAGGTGAAAAAAATGCAACAAAATAAGGTTTTCAAATAGATCCCGAAGGCTACTCTTATGCAAGCTTCAGCTAGATATTGTAAATTGCCATGGCAGCCAACCCTCAACCAACAGTATTCCTAAAAACCCCAAAGAAAACCCAGGGCTCTATGTGCGCCCTCTATAAAAAGCTCAGTGAAACTCCATAAATTTTCACCTTCTAAGTTTACTATCAGAAACCTAAAACCTTCCAGATTATTCTTTTGACAGATAAGCCCTGAAACCCAGAGGTACCGTTCTCACCAAGAACATCAACCATTGCATTCCAGAGCTCCATAATGTCGACACCCCTTCTCGATATGAAGAAGATAGAATGGTCATTGACCAAACATCCCTAAAGATTGGGAGAAGAATCAAATGAGAGGGAGGAGTTGTAACAGAGAAGATACGATTTAACAAATATGTATGACTAAAGAATCATTATATTGATATTTCCTCTTTGGTAGATTAGAGCTGCTAGAAGGAAATACCCAAAATTGTGGAATTGTAACCCATACTGCACTTTGAAATTTGTTCTATAACTACTTTTCAAATGTACTTTGATATTTATCAATTTTTTACATATATGGTGTATTTCACAATGAAAATGGTTTTTTTTAAAGACAAGCTACAAAGTTGGAGAAAATATTTGCAAACAACCTATCTGACAAAGAACTACTGTCTAATATATATAGAGAGATTCAAGACCCTCAAAACTCAGTAGTAGAAGAATCAAGTTAGAACATGGGCAAAAGACATGAACAAAGATTTCGCCAAAGACATACAGACCGCAAATGCACACATAATGATTCAGCGTCATTAGCCACTAAGAAAACGCCAAATAAAACTAAAATGAGACACTACTATACAACTCCTAAAATGGATAAAATAAAAAGCAGTGACAGCCCATGCCCCCAACCCCCAAAAAAATTAGTGACAACACCATTTTTGCCAGTGAGGATATGGAGAGTCTGGATCATTTATACACTGTTGATGTAATGTATAAGCCACTCTGGGAAAGTTCTTTAAAAATGAAGCATTTATGACTACCATACAACCTAGCAATGGCCCTCTGGGGCATTGCACTTATGCGCACAAGAAAAAAAAAAAACTGTATATAGCTATTTATTGCAGCTTTATTTGTAATAGTTCCCAAACTGGAAACTACCCAGGTGTCCTTCAGCCAGTGACTAGTCTGAAAAAAATGTGTACGTTCACAGCATAGAACACCACTCAGCAATTAAAAGATGGACTAGCAACACCTAGATGAATTTCTAGAGAATCTATTGAGTGAGAAAAGCCAATTCCAAATGCTCACCTGCTGCACAATTGCATTTGTTTATATACTATTCCTGGGAATGACAAAATTATGGCAATGGGGAACAGACTATGGCTGCCAGAGGTAAGGAGGGGTTGGGGTTTGGAGGACAGTGGACATGGCTATAAAAGGGCAACTTTTTAATTTTTTAATTGGAAAATACAACACATATACAAAGCAAAGAAAGAAAAAAAGCAATAATTTTCAAAGCACACTTCAACAAGTAGTTACAGAACACATCCCAGAGCTTGTCGTGGGCTCGCATTCTACCATCTCAGATTTTTCCTTCTGGCTGCTCCAAAACACTGGAGGCTAGAAGGAACATGAATATAGTGATTCAGCAGCCATACTCATTTATTTGTTAAATCCCGTTTTCTCTGTTATACCACCTTCTCTCTCTTTCTTTTTTTTCCCTCCTTCTCTTTTAATTTTTCCCCCGTTCTATAGGGATCTTTGAGGAATGCCTGTTCTGATTTTTCGTGTTGAGAAGGGGTGTCCACACTGAAGGACAGGGGGTTGTAAATAATGATAATCCTGGAGAGCCTGGTCCCTCTGGGTTTCAGGATTTATCTGTCCTAGGAACCCTCTGGGAATTACAGATTCCATGAAGGCAAACCTAGTGCTTGAAACCTTTATAGAGTCTCATGAGGTTCGAGCCCCAGGTGCTCTTAAGAGACAACAGGAGTGATGTTGATTAAGATTTAGCAAACTGTGAAAAAGGGCAACTTTTTATGAGAGATGCTTGTGGTGATGGAAATATTCCATGAAACTGACTGCATCAATTTCAGTCTCCTGGTTGTAATATCGCACTATTTAGTTTGAATTAATTAATTTATTTTTAATTGTGGTAAAATATACACAACCTAAAAATCATTTTCACCATGAGTGACATGAAGTACTTTGACAATACTGTGTAACTTTCACCATTATCTATTTCCAGACTATTTTCACCATCTGAAACCAAAATTCTTACTCACTTAGCATTAACTTGCCCTTTCTGCCACCCCTGGTGTGCTGGTTTGAAGCTACATGTTACCCCAGAAAAAAAAAATGTTCTTAAATGAACACATTGCTGCGGATGTGAACCCATTGTAAGTAGGACTTTTTTTTTCTGCCTCATTTTTTAAAAATTTTTTTATTAATTAAAAAATTAACAACAAACAAAACATTAAGATATCATTCCATTCTACATATATAATCAGTAATTCTTAATATCATCACATAGTTGCATATTCATCATTTCTTAGACCATCTGCATCGATCTAGAAAAAGAAATAAAAAGACAACAGAAAAAGAAATAAAATAACAGAAAAAAAAAAAGATCGTACATACCATACCCCGTACCCCTTGCTTTCATTTATCACTAGCATTTCAAACTAAATTCAATTTAACATTTGTTCCCCCTATTATTTATTTTTATTCCATATGTTCTACTCTTCTGTTGATATGGTAGATAAAAGGAGCATCAGACACACAAGGTTTTCACATTCACTGAGTTACATTGTGAAAGCTATATCATTGTTCAATCATCATCAAGGAACATGGCTACTGGAACATAGCTCTACATTTTCAGGCAGTTCCCTCCAGCCTCTCCACTACATCTTGAACAACAAGGTGATATGTAAGTAGGACTTTTGATGACACTACTTCAGTTAAGGTGGTGACCCACCTCAATCAGAATGGGTCTTATACCTTTTACTGGAGTCCTTTATAAGAGAAGGAAATTCAGACAGAGAGAAAGCCATAGAAGCAAGAAGCGGAAATCAATGAAACCCAGAAGAGAAGAGAGATATCAGCAAACTCTGCCATGAGCCTTGCCACCTGGCAGCAGAGGCAAGGATTCCCGGCAGCTGGTCTTCAGGCAGAAAGCACCACCTCAACGGTGCCTTGATTTGGACATTTTCCTGGCCTCAAACTGTAAGTGAATAGATTCCCATTGTTTAAGCCAGCCCACTTCATAGTGCCTGTCTTGAGCAGCCTAGGAAACTAAAACAGCCCGCCAGAATCTTCTCCTTGCTTATTGGCCATTTGTAGATCTTCTTTGGGAAAATGCCTATTCACATCCTGTGTCCATTTTTAATTGGGTTATTTGTCTTTTTTTATTATTGAGCTGCAAGAACCATGATGGCTAGGTTGCAAAAGGCCAATTGGCGCTTTTGTCTGGTGCCAAGGTCTTATTTGCAGCGTCCCTGAAGTTTGGCCCCTGGGCACAAAGCTCTCTGTGCTGCTTGCTTCATCACCGCACCACCCTGCCCGGCTGGTCCACCTCACTCAGGCGCAGGAACGAACCAGCTCTTCCCACCCACACCCCCTAACCAAAGCAACCCAGAGCAAACCTGTCCACACCAGTGAGGAACCAAACTCCTGGCGGCAAAGGGATATTTGTCGAGGTCTCAAATCAGGAATAGAGCCAGTTCCCCAAATTCGGATCTGGTTGGCTGGCTGAACCCCATGTTCCTTCCCCACACAATTTCTTTGCACATTTGCATGCCCTGCCCTTCCTTTTCTGGTTTAAAGTACACTGTGGCTGCCTCCCTTCTCATCACGCCCCTGTGAGACAAGTCACATGGACATCACTTTCCTCATTTTACAAGGAGGAAACTGAGGCCAAGAGAGGTGACATGACTGCACAGCCTCGCAGCTGGCAAGAGACGGAGCTCACGACATCCAATCCAGGAGCGACCGGCAGTCCCACAGGGCCCATTCTCTGTCCGGAAGGATCTGATCTCAGACCCAGCCTGAAACCCAGCCACACGCATGGGGGTGCCACCACTTCTCTGACCCAAAGCCAGTCCCGCTAACCAGGAAACCGTAGCAGTCAGCAGGGCACAGAAGCACACCTGAGCTCCAGTACTTCCTCCCAGGCCACCCCCACCCAGCATCAGCTGGGTCCTGTGGCCCGGCACTTCCAGCCCTGCCCCGCCCAGCCTCAACAGACCTAGCCCAGGACCTTTGCCCCTACAAGGAAGACCCTGGTTTCCATATGCTTCCTGTTTGCCTTACTAGTCTATCACCCCAGGGCAGGGACACCTGTGAAAGAGGAAGCAGGTTGCATGCTTGTGATTTGAAAGATATGCGGCAAACCAGAAAAATCTCTAGGCTCAGCTCAATGAGGTCCCTCAACTTGCTTGGAAGAGCCGTTGACCAGACTCTGGTGACACAGTATCCTGCCATTAGCCATTTCCACTGGTGGGTGGCCGGGACAGGCAGGGTTGCTGGAGCATGAGGTCATTCAGGTGACTCCATTTAGTGACTTCACTCAAGTCACTAAATCAATATGTTGAGTATCCAGCATCATTCTAGGCACCGAGGACATGGCAGCAAAAACTCTTGCCCTCAGGGGGCTGGCATTCTCCAGCAGGGAAAAAAACGATAAAAAATAAATAAGAAAAATATAGAGTATGCCAGATAGTGGTAAGTGCTAAGGAGAATATAAAATAGGAAGGAGGGCCAGGATGTTGTGGGGTGAGAAGCTGCGATTTTAAATACGGTGGTCAGGGAAGGCCCCCTGGGAGCAAAAATCTGAGGGAAGGGAAGGAGTCAGCAAAGTGGGTATGTGAGGGAGAGTCCCGTGCAGAAGGGACAGCAAGCTCAGGGACCCTGAGGTGGGAGCTTGCCACTCAGCAGTAACAGCCAGGAGGCTCTCTGGAGTAGGGGAAAAAAGCAGATGGGACACAGAGATAAGGTGGGGGTGGGGAGGGAACCACAGGCCCAACCTCCAGAGCCATAGCTGGGACTCAGGCTTCAGCTCTGAAGGGCCACGGGAAGGCTCCTGAGTCCGGTGAGGGCCAGCCAAGGTGTGGGAACAAGGGCATTGCAGGCAACGTGTGTCTGGATCAAACCTCTCTGGCCACCCCTTCTTTAAGCACTGACTCGGGGCTCAGAGGGAGGGAGGGCCAAGGCTCTGGGAGGACAGAGCTGCTCGGCTAAAGGGATCCAGGCTCCCTGGGAGGGATGGGAGCCCAAGGAGCTGGAGCGGGACTGGAGGAGACTCTGAGCTCGGCACTGGTGCCTCCGCAAGCGGTCCTTGGCTTCGGGACGGAGAACTTCCAGGGACCTGCAGCCTCAGGCCGGGACCACGGGCGGGGCGCGCTGCCTTGGCCGCCCAAGGGACAAGAGGAGCAGGTGCGCAGCTCCGGGGAAAGCAGCCCCGATGCTGGAAAACAGCTGCGGCCACGCCTACAAAGGCCCTTCCCAGCCCGCGGTTCCTGGGAACCTGGCAGCGCCCCCATCCCCACGGGTTGTCAGCCCGTGCCAACAGCGCCGAAAATGCGGGGGGGGGGCCGGGGGAGAGGTCAATAAAATTGTAGTTTGCACCCCAAATTCTTGAAGCCCCCTGTATTCCGGCCTGTCTTGGAGAATTCATTCCTGGGCAGTGCGGGACGCGGAGCGAATTAGGGGTGGGGTGGGGGCGGGGCGCAGGCTCCGCCCTCCTTGGCACCCTCCCAGCCCCGCGCCCTACCCGGCTCCTGCCCAAGCCCTTCCTCCCAGGGCGCTCCGTGAAGGTGGGGCGGGGGAGGGGGCAGGGGCCACGTCACTGTCCCCAGGCCCGGGAGAGCGCGGCTCCGCCCCCTCCCGCCCCTGCCGAGGCGCTGGGCACCCAGCTAAGACTAAGCGGCCCCAGCCCCGGGCCAGCCCAGTCGCCGGCGCCCGCCCACAAAGCCACAGGCAGGTGGGCCGCGCGGGGTGCAGAGCCCAGCCGCTAGCGCGCGCGCGCCGTCTGCAAGTCCGTCGGTCCGTCCGTCCGTCGGAGCGTCTGTCCGTCGGCTAGCGCCAAGCTCCCGGCCCAGGCCCCGCAGCCCCGGCCCCCGGTCGTGCAGCCCCCGGAGCCGCCGGACGGAGCGGGCTTTGGCACGGCCGCCATGTCCATGGGCCTGGAGATCACGGGCACCTCGCTGGCCGTGCTGGGCTGGCTGGGCACGATCCTGTGCTGCGCGCTGCCCATGTGGCGCGTGTCGGCCTTCATCGGCAGCAACATCATCACGGCGCAGATCAGCTGGGAGGGCCTGTGGATGACCTGCGTGGTGCAGAGCACGGGCCAGATGCAGTGCAAGGTGTACGACTCGCTGCTGGCGCTGCCGCAGGACCTGCAGGCGGCCCGCGCGCTCCTCATCGTCGCCATCCTGCTGTCGGCCTTCGGGCTCCTCGTGGCGCTCGTGGGCGCCCAGTGCACCAACTGCGTGCAGGACGACACGGCCAAGGCCAAGATCACCATTGTGGCGGGCGTGCTCTTCCTGCTGGCCGCCGTGCTCACCCTCGTGCCGGTGTCCTGGTCGGCCAACACCATCATTCGGGACTTCTACAGCCCCCTGGTGCCCGAGGCGCAGAAGCGCGAGATGGGCGCGGGGCTGTACGTGGGCTGGGCGGCCGCGGCGCTGCTGCTGCTGGGGGGCTCCCTGCTCTGCTGCTCGTGCCCGCCGCGTGAGAAGAAGTACGCGCCCGCCAAGATCCTCTACTCCGCGCCGCGCTCCGCGGGGCCCGGCACCACCGGTACGACCACCGCCTACGACCGCAGAGACTACGTCTGAGGGCGGCTCACCAAGGGGGACCCCCTCCGCAGCAGCTGGAGCGCCCACCCGGTTCAGGCTGCAGCCTCGCCACGGAGAGCAGATGCCCGGCAGCCGTCTCGCTCGACGGGAGGGAACGGCCCCGTCCCGCCTCTTCCCCAATCGCCGCCCGTCGGTGTCCTGGGGGGGTCAGACGGGGGGACCCAGAGACCAGCCTGCAGGGACAATGAAACCTCGCCCCTCTGGAGCGTGGGGCTGGGGTGATCGCCGAAACTCGGCCCCCAGGTTGGGCCTCCGGCCTGGACTGAAAGCCCGGGATGGGCAGGGGGCCGACAGCCTTGAAAGGGGTCGCTTAATGTGTTTCAATAAAAAAAAAAGCCTTTCGTTTTGCAATTGCTGGCTCCTCCTTGTCCTGAGCATGGCTGTCAGGTTTCTGCCTTCCTGCAAAGCGCCCCCTCTGGCTCTCTGGCTGCTGGGATGGAGCTTAGAAAGGGTCCAGAAGGTGGGGTTGTAAATTGAGCTGGGTGCCCACCCCTGGCCGCTCACCTGGGATTCTGGTGATAAAGAAGACAGGGCCCCTGTGGTCACCCTGTGGTCTGGAAAGAGGCATGGGGAGAGGGCGGTGGGGTGGGGTAGGGGGGAACTGTCAGGGACCCTCTTCCCATGATGAGCCATTTGGATTTGTGCTTGGAGCAGCCATTGGAATCTCCGGTGTGTGGTGAAAGAGCACATTCAATAGTCTGATTTCATATTTGGAAAAGGAGAACAAAACGACCCATTGTTTTGGTAAAACATCACCCACAGTCAAGCTGGGCAGAACCTTCTCTCCAGGAGGAGACAGAGAGAGGGGCCCCACCTTCTTTCTGGGAGCCTCAAAGGAGGGAGGGGGATCTCAGAATGAGGATGTGACATGCTTCTTTCTACTCAAAGGGGGCTGGAGGTGACAATGCTGAGAAGGCACAGGAGACTTAGGCAGTGGGGAAGGATTCAGGCCCAGGGGCCAGGAAGAATGGCTGCTGTGCCCGGGCAGGGTGGGTGGCAAAGGCAGAGAGAGAGCGGCAAGCAGGCCCCAGTGTCCAGCGGAGGCCAAGTCACAGAGAGTCTGGTGTGCGAAATTACAGACTTTGGACCTAACTCCGCGTGTTATAGGAGCCAAGGCTGGGAAGTCCCTGGGCAGACCTATGCTCTAAAAGAACTTCTCCAGCAGTCCCTGCGGAGCTGGGCTTCCAGGAGGGAGATGAAGGCAGGAGACCGCCTAAGGGTATCTGCAGCCTTCCAGCGTGTGAGATGTGGGTCAGAATTACGACGGGGCCAGGCAGGCAGTGAGCAGGGCCCAAGGGGCTGGGGACAGCGCCCGGTGGCTGCTGCTAAGGAAACAAGACGGGCTGAGTTTGAGAGCCGGTTGGCTGTGTGGGAGGAAGGAAGAATCTAGTATAACCCCAAGTTTTCCACCTTAGGCCACTGATTGGATGGTGGCGCCATTTGCCAAAATAGGGGACACGGATGACCAGGTCTGTGGGAAAGATGATGGGTTTTTGTGTGTGTTTTGTTTTGTTTTCTTTATTAGAGTTGTAGGTTTACAGAACAATCATGCATAAAATACAGGATTCCCATACACCACCCCGCCACCAACACCCTGCATTGGTGCAGAACATTTGTTACAATTGATGATGGCAATTTTTATAATTGTTCTATTAATTAAACTTCGTGCTTTAACTTAGGGTTCACTGTGTAGTGCAGTTTCATGAATTTTTAAAAAATTTTTATTCTGGTACCATATATACAATCTAACATTGCCTCTTTTAATCCTATGGCAATATATATTTCAGTGCTGGTAATTGCATTCGCAGTGCTGTGCTACCATCACCACCATCCGTTACCAAAACACTTCCATGTTCCAAATACGAACTTTGTACATTCGACCCTTAACTTCCCACTCCCTAATCCACCCTGTCCCCTGGGAACCTTTGTTCTAGATTCTGACTCTATGAGTTCGCTTATTCTAATTGCAGGATTTTGTTTTTAATTTTTTAAGCTATTTTTATTGTATAATGTAACGTACATAAAAAGCAAAGAAAGAAAAGAGCAATAATTTTCAAAGCACTCTTCAACAAATAGTTCAGGACAGATCCCAGAGTTGGTCATGGGCTACCATTCCATCATCTCCGATTTTTCCTTCTAGCTGCTCCAGAACATTGGAAGCTAGAAGGAATTTTTTTTTTAAATCATTACAATCGCCTTTTTTCTCCCTTTGTTGTGAAAACATATATACCAAAAAAACATCCAACTGTGTCTTGTTTTGTTTGGGGGGGGGGGGTGTATGATCCAGGAATCAAACCTGGATCTCCCGCATGGAAGGTGAGCATTCTACCACTGAACCTAATTGCATTTTGAATGTATCGAGTTTGACAAGCCTTTGGAATATCCAAGTAGAGGAGTCCAGGAAGTGGGAGAACATATATGGATATCGATACGGGACTCAGGAGTCATAAACTGGGGAGTTGTTGGCATACAGGCAGTAACCGAAACCAGAGGAGATGAGGTCACTCTAGAAACCAAAAGAAAAATGGGTTTCATGAAGGCGGGCATTGGCACCAGTGTCCGAGTCTGCAGGAGCGGTTTGAGGAGAAGCCGGGAGGTTAATGGCATCAAGGTGGTCACTGGTGGCCTTGGCAAGAGGGCTAGGGACAGAGGCAGAGGACGGAACATGAACACAGGACAACCTGTGTCCAAGAGGTCTGCTTGCAAAGGGGATCATGGGTCAAAGTGGCACCTTGAGGGAGAGAAGAGCTCAGGTCTTGGGACAAGTGTTTGGAGGATGAGGAGACTTGAAATTATTTCTAAGTTATTTTAGCTCAATTTTTTTTTCCTGTGGTAATTCCCCTTCCCCTCCCTCAGCCGAGGCAAAAGGCCCTGTGGCAGGCACATTGCTCAGTGGAATACCAGGTAGAGTCTCCACTTCGCTCCAGAACACTTCTCCTTCCAGTTAAAGAACATCCCTTATGACCAAGGAAGAGGGAGGAAAGGGTCTCTATCAGTAGTAACTTAGTAAGTGGACCCTAGCTGTAGGTCATTCTTATAAGGTTCCAGGAAAGTCCTTGTTTTCTAAATTACTCCTTCCCCAGTGGACTTCCCTTTGGACATCACTCTTCTAGCCTGGGGAGAAGGAAACAGAGAGAGTGAAATGAATAAGCAGGCTGTAGGCAAGGGAGGTGATTGCTGGAGACAGTTCTGGGAGAGAGCAGATGAAAGGGGGTGTAGGCTCGGCCAGGGGGTAGGGCTCAGAAAATGGGGTGGGGCTCAGAGATGGTAGGGGACTAGACCCTGGGAGGGCTTAGAGATGGGAGAGATGACTGGACAGGGAAAGATCCCCTGAGCCTGTCTGAGATGGGGCTGGTGGGGGCAGTGGGTAGAGGGCTTGCGTCTGTCTCCCAACCCAGGAGAGCCTGGGAGTTAGGACAAGCCAGAGCTAAAGCGTTGGGAGCCTCTTTGTTCCAGGACACCCTGGAGACAGGAGGGTTACCCACATACCTCCATCTTTGAAAAGGGTGGCCTGGACACAGTCCCTCCCTGGTGTGCATCCAGGTAGAACTGCACCCTGAGCCTGTGGCCCACCCCAGCACTCCCAAGCCAGATGGATGCTGCCAAGAAGGGAGAAAGACCCTCTGACCCACTCCCAGGTGGGGAGGATGGAAGGGTAGGGCTCTGGGGCCTCAAACCCTCCCTTGGCACCACAGTCTCTCCCAAGCCTAGGCTCCCCTGGGGTCTCCTGAGGAGACAGGCATCCTATTCCATCCTGTGTCCCCCTACGCCCTACACGAACACATCCTGCCTGACTTCAGGGTCTGACCTTTGTCTTTGGATCCTAAGCAGAGTGACAGAGCCTGCAGCATGCAAACCACAAGCTGAGGGCCCCAGGTCAGGGAGTCCCCGGAAGTCTCCAGAAGACTGGAGAAGAAAAAGGCATTTGGGGTCAGGGTACACATCCTGGGCTGGGGGGCAGGAAAGCTGGTTTCCAGCTTGCTTTCCTGTCTCTGAGCAGCTCCCCGTCCCCTCTGGGCCTCAGTTTCCCCATCGTTTCAACAGGGGCTGGACCAGAGGGTGTACGGGCCTCCTCTAGCTTGTCTCATTTTTATACTTATCACTCCCCACAGAAGAAAATCAGCCAGAACCAAACTTAGCAGGTGAGCAGGGCAGTTCAGGCCTCCGAGCCTCAGTTTCCTCGCTACAGAATGGGTAACTGCAGAGCGGCCTGCACTTCACTGGGCCATGTGGGGCACGAGCTTGAGCCCTCCTCTGAGCTCCCACCCAGCCCTTCCTCACCCCATTCCAGCAAATACACTACATCGTTTTGTTTCTGTTTTAGTGCCTGGAGGCCAGGGACACCATTCCGGGTGTCTCTCTGCCTGCAGCACCCAATTCCGGCCAGCCCCGGGAGGCGGTCAGAAATGTGTGTGGGATGCAAGCCAGCCTGTGTGCATGAAAAGCACCTGGCCCCATGCTAGGCACAGGGCAGGAGCTCGGCCGATGTGACTTTGGATGCCTAACCTTCGGATCCCTTACAGGAGTGAGATGGCTGGGTTGTGAGAAAATCCTGGATTTCTTCAAAATCCACAACACTTGGAGGCCCTGGCCCGGCCTCAGGCTCTGACCCCCACCACCACGCCACACCTCCCACCCGTGTGCCACAGGCTGCCCTGGTCTTGCCACACCTGTTCTAGCTCTTTCTCCTGCCAGACCAAAAGCCAAGGGCTTTATCAAACAAACACAGCGTTTATTGTGGCTCCCTCAAGGTCTGCGGCTGGCCTGGAAGAACAGACAGTCCCTTCCTTCCCTCCCCTCCCAGGGCTCCACTAAAGGTCAGCCATGCAGGGACGGGCATGCTCCGCAGAGCCGGCGGGAACACTGGCTTCTGGTGCTCGCTGCTGGGCTCTGGGCAAATTGCTGCTGCCTCTAGCTCTCCTTCCTGCTGTATTTTAGCCCCATAAAAACCCTGCAAGGAAGGCACCACCCAACAGAGTCACCAAGACTAACAGGGGGGATGAGACGGTCCCCTGCCCACTACCAGGCCCCAACAGGCCAACCTTCTCGACATTTCCACATGTGTCCACCTCTTCCCTGCTTGCACCACCGTGACTCCGGCCAGGCCACCGTCATCTATGGGCCTCCTCCAGGCCCCCCTCTTTCTGCACCCCAGCTGGGCTCTCCCCCGGCCAATCTCAGAACACCCAGGTGACTGCTCACAGCTGGGCGGTGCTTGCCCCTGGGGGGTCCACTTCCGCCATCCATGTTGCCCCCTCCTCCTCTTCCCTGCCCTGCATCCTTCATTTCCTCAAAAACCCCGCACCTCCTGACCCCGGGCCTGAGAACAAATTGTTCTGTCTTCCCAGCAGCTTCCCCACCCTCACCTCCTCCCACTTGCCGAGCTGAGAGGACAACTTCATGCCTCCACTGAGGGACGCTCCCCTGGCCCCCAGCCAGTTCCCAAGGAATCCTCAGAAGCCGGGCCTGTGGCCTTGGCCGCACTGGACCCGAATCACTGATGACCGTATGGGTCCCCCACCCTGTGAGGGAGGGCCCTGAGCACCCTGTACGCCCGTGTGAATCCCCAGCCTCGCGGTGGGACCAGCACAGACAGAAAGGAGAGGAGGGCAAGACTCAGGCGTGGGGTGCAGTTTGGAGAACAAACTGTGTCTTCTATGCACTCGAGGAGCAGCAGGCTGTTTCTGGAAGAGTTCAGTGGTCACCAAGGACTGTCACTGGGAGGGCTTCATGGAAGAGTTCCTGAACCGGGTCTTGAAAACAGGTAGGTTTCCAACGGGTGGAGCTGGGAGGCAAAGGCTTTCCAGGCAGGAGTCCCTAAAAAGGCACATGCAAGGAGGCAGGCAAAAAAAAAAAAAGGGAAGTCAACCTGGTTGACACAGAAAATTCATATCCAGAAACAGCATGAGAGAAGGTTGGGAAAAAAGCATATAGGGGTGTGGAGTTATAATTCAGTGCGAATTTCTCAGCCTCACATGCCAGGTCCTTCATTTTCCCCTTCCCAGAATTGACACTCCAGCCACCTGGAGCTTTCACTAAGGATACCCTGTTGCAGCTGCCATACCTTTTACAATCCTTCCTCCCTCTATCTGAAGTGACCTTTCCTCTGTTCAAATCCTAAGCATCACCAGGGAATTGGCAATTCATTGGGAATCCAGATGGATTAAAGGTCTAATGTAAAAAAGACAAAACTATAAAAGAACTAGAAGAAAAGCCCGCACAGGTATTCGTTCATGGTGGAGGATAGGGTGGCCCTGGCCGGGGTCCTCCAGCCTGTCGCAGGCCGCCCCTACTCCTCGGGGCACGGGCTTTCCCACCTCCTCCTCGGTCCGGCCCTCATGGGCCCGCACTCAGCGCCAAGGAGGGTGTCCCCCAACCCCGGACGCCAGAGGCCGGGTGTCCTGCGGAGGGGCCCGTAGCTGCCAGCCATCGCCGGGCTTCCAAGGTGGGCTGAGTGTTCCTGCTTAGGACTCCCTGGGCGGGTGGGGACTGTCCCTCCTAGTCTCACTACCACAGCTGCCTGAGCCTCAGGACATTTCACGGTGTTCCGGCCACTCCAGGCCTGGGAGGCCCAGGGACCAAGCTGCCCCCATCCGTGAAGCTGCACGAGAATGCCCGGGTGTGGGAGAACTACGACGGCATGGCGGAGCTGCGTGCCCTGGGGAAGACCAGGCAGGCTCTGGAGAAGGCCTGTGTCGAGGACTGTGTCACCCCTAATGAGTCCACAGCGGCCTGCCCCCGGCTCCTGGTCTGGTACAAAGCTGCCTTCCGGCAGGTTCTGAGATCAGCTCCATTGGGGAGTTCTGCCGCGTGTTCCGCCTGGACTGCCCACTGGCCATGGAGAAGACCGAGGAGGACCGGCTGGTCACCATCAAGGACGACGAGGGCAGCCTCAATCGCTGCAATGCCAACGTCGTCTCGCTCTTTAGCACCATGACGCACCCCCGGATGAGCTGGACGACGCCCAGGTGACCTGGGGTTGCCCTAAGACCCTTCAACCGCTGCCTGCACGCCTGACCCGGCGCCCGCCTAGCAGGGTTCATGGCCCTCTCCCCCTGCATTAATACAGCTGTCCTCTGACCTCCGAAAGAAAAAAAAAAGAACTAGAAGAAAACGCGGGGAAATATTTTTATAACACTGAAGCCCTCCTACATAAGAAACAAAATCTAGAAGGAATTAAAAAAGATTGCCTGATTTGACTGCATAAAAATATAAAATATTAATCTGGAAGAAAAGATAAAGTTCAAAGATAAGCAATAAACAGACAGAAAATGTTTGCATCATTTATAATACAAAAAGCGTTCGTACATCTCCTATGAAAAGAGTTCCTGCAAATCAATAAGAGGCAGTATGACAATTCAATAGAAAAATGGGCAAAGGAGAAGCAGCAGTTATAAAAAGAACCGTTTAGACTGATAAGTAGATGAAAAAGTGCATAGTTTCCTTATTAAATGAGATTTCTCTAAATTTTTTCCTCTCAGATTGGCAAACTTCAAAGACTAATTATATTATCAAGGGCCCATACTGAGATTTTGAAGAGACTTTATTGAAGGGACTATGTAGAGACATATAGGTACAGTTATGGGATTTGATAAGGAAAGTGAGGCGTCAAGGAATTAATAATAACAGGGAAATTACCAGGCCTAAGCCTGAAGGAGCAGGAAAAAGAAACCAAGTTCCAAGAACTGGAGTGAGAGATGGAGCCATGGAGAAGGGTTACTGGGCAATAGAAGGTTGTAGAAGGACTCAACCTCTGCTGGAACCACAGCAAGCCAGGGAGGGAACAAGAAAGACAAATAATTCAATAGCTCTCTCTTTTCACCTGCACAAGGCAAAAGGCAAGGCTGATCCAGAGGCCCAGAGCAGGCCAGAGAAGGGCAGAGAATGGATTTCAGAATACTAACCGGCACTTTGATAAACTACAATATTAGTGAAAGTGTGAGAGAGGGAAAGTAATAGCTGATGATTGCTGCATGCACGTGTTGAGTGAATAGTGCCATTATAATTATCATCCCTATCTCCTAGATAGGAAAACTGAGCGCACGGCACTCCATTGCCTCTTCGTTTTCTGTTCTCTGTTGGTGAAACAGATATTGATACAACCACTATAGGGGACAATTTGACCACTTCTATGAAAAGTAAAGCCCCTGACAAATATAAAATACTCCTAGACCCAGCAATTCTACTTCCGGGTAATACTGTGCAAAAATTTTCACACAGCGTACAGGGATGTGGAATGTTCATTTGATGCTGCAATAGCTAACTGCAGCAGCGCTCGCACACAGCCCCAGAGGTAAATCCTGATTAGACTACGCCAGTCGGGGTGGCCCCTTTCCCTGGGAGGTGACTGGTTTAAAGTGGGCATGTGATGGCTCCAGACAATGAGAGAGGAGGGAAAGTCGGTGGCTGCAGGGCTAAACATCAGTGCTCCTAAGCAGGAGACCACACCTGTGTTCTCTGGACGCTGCTAGGTCTGGTGGTGACACCTGGAACTGTGTCACCAAATTGAACCCCAAAGGGAATAAGCCTGAGGAAGAAGCCAAGGATGAGGACATCAGTTTGGAGAGGAGGAAACTGGACTTCTGGAAGTATTTTTGATCCAGAAACTGCCCCTTTCTTGGGGCCCGCCCTCTCCTTCTTCTAGACCTCTGGTTGTGGGAGATACAAACTTTCTTACTGCTTAAGCCAGTTCAACTGAGGTTTCCAGCCGACGTTGTCCTAACCAGTACAACTCTGCTGCCTTAAAAAAGTATCAAGTGCATGTCCTGTGAAGTAGTGTTGAAATAAAAATCAAGCCACAGTGGGGTGGATTTTCTAGATCCTATATCAATTTGCAGGATGTGCCAAAAGGGGAACATGTTAAATATAGAATGCAATTAACCAAGTCCAGAATGCAGAACTCTAGGGCAAACAGCTGGGTTTTCCAACCAAAAAACACTTGAAGAAAAAAAAATAGATAAAAGGGAAATGAAACCTAAAAGACACATCGGCCAATCATATGGTGGGCCGTTATCTGTTCCTGGCTCAAATTGTTAAAATCAGGTTTATTGGCATTTACAAGGCAATCGGAAATTTGAACACCGACTGGATAATGGATAATATTAAAGGGTTATTGCTTAGGAGGTAAAGTATATAAGTGCAGTTGTGGTTTATGGTTAAAAAAAAAAGAGTCCTTACCTTTTAGAGAAATATATTAAAATGTTTATGAAATGATATGATGGCTGAGATGTACCTCAAAATAATGCAATGTGGGGCAGGTGAGATGAATGGGGGGTGTTCTAGTTTGCTAACTGCTGGAATGCAATATACCAGAAATGGAATGGCTTTTAAAAAGGGGAATTTAATAAGTTGCTAGTTTACAGTTCTAAGGCTGAGAAAATGTCCCAATTAAAACAAGTCTATAGAATTGTCCAATCAATGGCATCCACCCAGGGAAAGATACCTTGGTTTGAGAAGGCCGATGAAGTTCAGGGTTTCTCTCTCAAGTGAGAAGGCACATGGTGAACACAGTCAGGGCTTCTCTCTTGGCTGGAAGGGCGCATGGTGAGCACAGTGTCATCTGCTAGCTTTCTCTCCTGGCTTCTGGTTTCATTAAGCCAGGAGAGAAACGCCCGGAGGCGTTTTCCTTCATCTCCAAAGGTTGCTGGCTGGTGGACTCTCTGCTCTCTCTGAATCTCTATTCTCCCAAACGTTTCCTGTTTTATAGGACTCCAGTAAACCAATCAAGACCCACCCAAATGAGTGGAGACATATCGTCCCCTAATCCAGTTTAACAACCACTCTTGACTAAATCACATCACCCAGGGAGATGATCTGATTACAGTTTCAAACATACAGTATTGAATAGGGGTTATTCTACCTTTATGAAATGGGATTTTGATTAAAACATGGATTTTCTAGGGGGCATACTCCCTTTCAAACCAGCACAGGGGGTATAGATGATTCAGATGGGCCATGATTTGCTAATTGTTGAAGTTCAGTGATAGGTTCATGGGGGTTCATTAGACCATTCTATCCCCCTTCAAATACGTTTACAATTTTTCGTATTAAAAAGTTAACAAAAGAATGAGGTAGATCTTTAGTGACTTGGAAAAATAGCCCTCAGAAATTCCCGTTCTCTTGCATTATCAAACTCCCACTCCCTACACCAACAAATTAGACAATTTAGATGAAGTGGAAAAATTCCTGGAGATACACAAACAAGCTACACTGACTCAGGAAGAAATAAAAGATCTCAACAAACCAATCACAAGAGATTCAATCAGTCATCAAAAATCTTCCTACAGAAAATGCAACTAAGTGATGATATTGTGAATTACTGATTATCTATGTTAATTTTTATTTCATTTGTTAATTTTTTAAATTAATAAATAAATTAAAAAAAAAATCTTCCTACATTAGATTTTGTTAGTTTGTCCGTAGTGGGGCCCCAATGACTCCCAGAGTGATTTGATCAGTGAGTGGAACAGTGTTTGCAGGGTCCCCTTCAGGGAATGGTGGGAGCGGGGGAGGATTCAACCTCCCCGGGTTGAGTTGTTGATATTCTCATGGGCAGTATGGATGGCCAGGGCTGTGGGCTGGGACCCCAGTCTTGGGGTTTGTTCACGTGAAGCTTGACCCCACGGAGGATGGGTCGAGCCTACTTGGAATTGGGCCTAAGACTCACCCCCAAGAGAACCTCTTTTGCTGCTCAGATGTGGCCTCTGTGTCCAGCCAACACAACAAGCAAACTCATCACTCTCCCCCTGTCTGCGTGGGGCATGGCTCCCAGGGGTGTGGACCTTCCTGGCAATGTGGGACAGAAATCCTGGGATGGGCTGGGACTGACCATCAAGGGATTGTGAAAAACTCTAGAATGGGTTGGGACCGGACATCAGGGGATTGAGAGAACCTTCTCAGCCAAAAGGGGGAAGAGTGAAATGAGACAAAGTGTCAATGGCTGAGAGACTCCAAACAGAGTCGAGAGGTTATCCTGGAGGTTATTCTTACGCATTGAGTAGATATCGCCTTGTTGTCCAGGGTGTGGTGGAGAGGCTGGAGGGAACTGCCTGAAAATGTAGAGCTGTGTTCCAGTAGCAACGTTTCTTGATGATGATTGTATGATAATGTGGCTTTCACAATGTGACTGTGATTGTGAAAACCTTGTGTCTGATGCTCCTTTTATCTACCTTGTCAACAGACGAGTAGAACATATGGAATAAAAATAAATAATAGGGGGAACAAATGTTAAAATAAATTCAGTTTGAAATGCTAGTGATCAATGAAAGGGAGGGGTAAGGGGTATGGTAAGTAATTTTTTTTTTCTTTTTCTGTTTTTGTTTTATTTTTCTATTGTCTTTTTATTTCTTTTTCTGAATTGATGCAAATGCTCTAAGAAATGATCATGGTGATGAATATGCAACTATGTGATGATATTGTGAATTACTGATTATATATGTAGAACGGAATGAGCATATATTAAGGATGTTTGTGTTTCTTTCTTGTAATTTTTTTAATTAATAAAAAATTATTTTTAAAAAATCTTCCTACAAGAAACTAAAGGACAAATACTTGTATGGTCTCACTGATATAAACTGACATTAGCGAATAAACTTGGAGAACTTCATTGGTAACCGAGACCATCAGGAGATAGAAATAGGGTAAGATATTGGGTAATTGGAGCTGAAGGGATACAGATTGTGCAACAGGACTGATTGTAAAAACTCAGAAATGGACAGCACAATACTACCTAACTGTAATACAATTATGTTAAAACACTGAATGAAGCTGGATGTGAGAATGATAGAGGGAGGAGGTCTGGGGGCACATATGAAATCAGAAGGAAAAGATACATGATAAAGACTGAGATGCTATAATCTAGGAATGCCTCGAGTGTACAATGATAGTGACTAAATGTACAAATTAAAAAAATTGTTTTTGCATGAGGAAGAACATAGGAATGTCATTACTGCAGGGTATTGAAAATTGATAGTAATTAATATTTTAAAATTTTAACTTATATGTAAGACTAAAGCAAAAAATGTTTATTTGGTACAAAATATTTATTTTGACTACTGCATTTCCTAATATAACTTATGTAGACAGTTTAATTGAACACTATAAATACATGGAACCTTGAGCAAGCCATGAGATTCTGTTGGTTTGTCCAGAGTGATGCTCCAATAAACCCCAGAGTGATTTGAACAGTGAATAAAGAAGTATTGGCAAAGTCCCCTTTGGGGAATGGTGAGAAACGGGGAAAATTCAACTTCCCCAAGTTGAATTCTTCATATTCTCACAAGCAGTGTGGACAACCAAAGCAATAGGTTGAACCCCCAATCTTGGATTTGTTCATATGAAACTTAACCCCACAAAGGATAGGTCAAGCTTACTTAAAATTAGGCCTAAGATTTACTCCCAAGAGAACCTCTTTTGTTACTCAAATGTGGCCTCTCTCGCCAGACAACACAACAAGCAAACTCCCCCTGTCTACATGGGACATGACTCCCAGGGGTGTGGACCTTCCTGGCAACATGGGACACAAATCCTAGAATGAGCTGAGACTCAGCATTAAGGCACTGAGAAAACCTTCTCGACCAAAAGGGGTAAGAGCGAAATGAGACAAAATAAAGTGTCAATGGCTAAGAGATTCCAAAGAGAGTTGAGAGGTTATCCTGGAGGTTATTCTTATGCATTAAATAGATATCACCTTGTTAGTCAAGATGTAATGGAGAGGCTGGAAGGAACTGCCTGAAAATGTAGCGCTGGGTTCCAATAGCCATGTTTCTTGAAGATGATTGTATAATGATATAGCTTTCACAATGAGACTCTGTGAATGTGAAAACCTTGTGTCTGATGCTCCTTTTAGCTACTATATCAACAGAAGAGTAGAACATATGGAATAAAAATAAATAATAGGGGGGAACAAATGTTAAAATAAATTTAGTTTGAAATGCTAGTGGTCAATGAAAGTGAGGGGTAAGGGGTATGGTATGTATAATCTTTTTTTTCTCTATTATCGTTTTATTCCTTTTTCTGTTGTCTTTTTATTTCTTTTTCTAAATTGATGCAAATGTTCTAAGAAATGATGAATATGCAACTATGTGATGATATTAAGAATTACTGATTGTATATATAGAATGGAATATCTTAATGTTTTAATTTTTTTTAATTAATAAAAAAAAGTTAAAAAAAAAAAGATGTAATGGAGAGGCTGGAGGGAACTGCCTGAAAATGTAGAGCTGGGTTCCAATAGCCATGTTTCTTGAAGATGATTGTATAATGATATAGCTTTCACAATGTGACTCTGTGACTGTGAAAACTTTGTGTCTCATGCTCCTTTTATCTACCTTATCAACAGAAAAGTAAAACAAATGGAATAAAAATAAATAACAGGGAGAACAAATGTTAAAATAAACCTAGATTGAAATGCTAGTGGTCAATGAAAGCGAGGGGTAAGGGGTATGGTATGTATGAATTTGTTTCTGTTTTCTTTTTATTTCTTTTTCTGAATTGATGCAAATGTTCTAAGAAATGATCTTGATGATGAATGTGCAACTATGTGATGATATTGTGAATTACTGATTATATATGTAGAATGGAATGATCATATGTGAAGAATGTTTGTGTTTCTTTCTTGCCATACTTAAAAAAATTTTTAATTAATAAAAAAAATTTTAAAAATAGGGGTAAGGAAGACAATGTCTTTATTTTAGAACCACACATACTCTTTGAGAGCAATGGAAGAACATTTATTTGGTCTGGAACTGAAATGTTCTGTAGTGCATGATCTAATTCAACCTATCTGCATAGCTCATTTGAACAACTGAAACACAGGGAGCATAGAATGAGAAAGACGTCCTTTAATCCTGTATAGATTATTGCAATGCCTGGAAACATCCTAGAGTTATTAAGCAGATAATCAAAAAGTTTGGAAAGTCCCCTGAGGGATGGGAGAAAGACTATGGAACTATTAAACCTTACCCTCTGGGAATCCCCTGATACTGTGTCAAACTTTAAGGACACCCAGGTCAGTAGGCCATGCCCTAGATCAGGAGACTTACACCTGTAGAAGCTTATGTACGTAATGGAAAAGCTTAGACTACCTATAGGCATGTGTGCTGGTTTGAAAGGATGTATATACCCTAGAAAAGCCATGTTTTAATCTTAATCCCATTTTGTAAAGGCAGCCATTTCTTCTAATCCCTATTCAGTACTGTATGCTTGAAACTGTAATTAGATCATCTTCCTGGAGATGTGACTCAATCAAGAGTGGTTGTTAAACTGGATTAGGTGGAGCTGTGTCTCCACCCATTTGGGTGGGTCTTGATTAGTTTACTGGAATCCCATTAAAGAGGAAACATTTTGGAGAATGAGAGAGATTCTGAGAGAGCAGAATGACACAGCCACAAGAAGCAGGGAGGGTCCACCAGTCAGTGACGTTTGGAGATGAAGAAGGAGCTTCATGAAACAGGAAGCCAGGAGAGAAAGCTAGCAAATGACGCCGTGTTTACCACATGTTTTTCCAGATGAGATAGTAACCCTGACCGTGTTTGCCATGTGCTTTCTCACTTGAGAGAGAAACCCTGAACTTCATTGGCCTTCTTGAACTAAGACATCTTTCCCTGGATGCCTTAGATTGGACATTTCTATAGACTTGTTTTAATTGGGACATTTTCTCAGCCTTAGAACTGTAAACTAGCAACTTATTAAATTCCTGTTTTTAAAAGCCAAAAAATAAATAAAAATAAAAATTCCTATGAAGAAAAGCTCAAGGCCAGACAGTTTTACAGGGGAATTTTATCAAACACTCCAGAAAAAACTAACACCAATCCTGCTCAAACACTTCCAAAATATTGAGGAAAAAGGAACTCTACCTAACTCATTTTATGAAGCTAATATCATTTTAAAACAAAACCAGGTAAAGAGACTATAAGAAAGGAAAACTACAGGCCAATCTCTCTAATGAACATAGATGCAAAAATTCTCAATAAAATATTAGCAAATTGAATCCAACAGCACATTAAAAGAATTATACACCATGACCAAGTGGGGTTTATGCCAGGAATGCAAGGATGGTTCAACAGAAGAAAATCAATTAACATAATACAGAACATTAACAAATCAAAAGGGAAAAATCACATGATCATCTTGATTGATGCTGAAAAAGACAAGGATGCCCACTGTCACCACTATTATTTAACATTGTGTTCATGTTCAATCAGGTAGGGCAAAGAAATAAAAGGCATTCAAATTGGAAAGGAAGAAGTAAAATTCTCATTATTTGCAGATGATATGATACTACACTTAGAAGATCCTGAGAAATCTACAGCAAAGTTACTTGAGCTAATAAACAAATTCAGCAAGGTGGCAGGATATAAAATTAATGTGCAAGAATCAGTAACATTTCTATACACAAGCAATGAGCTAGCTAAGGAGTCAGTTAAGGAAAAAATCTCATTTAAAATAGCAACTAAAAGAGTCAAATACTTAGGAATGAACTTAACTAGGGACATAAGAGACTTGTGCACAGAAAGCTACATAACATTGCTAAAGGAGATCTAAATACGTGGAAAGACATTCCCTGCCCACAGATAGTAAGGCTAAATATAGTTAAGATGTCAATTCTCCCCAAGCTGATCTACAGATTCAACACAGTACCAACCAAAATTCCAACAACCTACTTTGAAGATTTGGAAAAGCTAACTACCAAATTCACCTGGAAGGGTAAGAAACCCCAAATAGCTAAAAGCATCCTAAAAAAGAAGAACAAAGTGGGAGGATTAACACTCCCTGACTTTAAAACCGTTTATAAAGCTGCCGTGGTCAAAACAGCACAGTACTGGCACAAAGACAGAAGCATTGACCAATGGAATTGTATCGAGAGTGCAGAAATAGACCACCAAATCTGTGGTCAACTGATTTTTGACAAGGTCCCCAAATCCTCTGAACTGGGACAAAATAGTTTTTTCAATAATTGGGCATGGACGAACTGGATATCAATAGCCAGGAGAATGAAAGAGGACCCCTATCTACACAAAATTTAGCACAAAAATTAACTCAACGTGGATCAAGCAGCTAAATATAAGAACTAGCACCATAGAGCTTCTAGAAGAAAATGTAGGGAAACATCAAGACCTAGTAATAAGAGGTAGCTTCCTAAACTTTACACCCAAAGCACAAGCAACAAAAGAAAAAATAAATAAATGGAAACTCCTCAAAATCAAATGCTTCTGCACTTCAGAAGACTGTCAAAAAGTGAATAGGCAGCCAACTCAATGGGAGAAAATATTTGGAAATCACATATCAGACAAAGGTTTGATTTCCTGTATATACAAAGAAATCATACAACTCAACAACAAAAGAACAAACAATCCAATTATAAAATGGGCTAAAGATATGAATAGGCATTTTTCTGAAGAGCAAATACAGATGGTTCAAAAGCACATGAAGAGACGCTCATTTTCCCCGGCTATAAGTGAAATGCAAATCAAGACTACAATGAGATACCACCTCACACCTATAAGAATGGCTGCTATTAAACAAACAGGAAACTATAAATGTTGGAGAGGATGTGGAGAAACTGGGACACTTATGCGCTGCTGGTGGGAGTGTATAATGGTGCAGCCACTATGGAAGACTGTTTTGTAGTTCATTAGGAAACTAAATACAAGTTGCCCTATGACCCAGCCATAGCACTATTTGTTATATACCCAAAAGGGCTGAAAGCAGTGACACAAACAGACATTTGCATACTGATGTTCATAGCAGCATTATTCACAATCACCAAAAGATGGAAGCCAAATGCCCATCAACAGACTAGTGAATCAACAAAATGTGATATATACATATGATGGAATATTATGCAGCACTAAGACAAAATGACATCCTGAACACATGACAAGGTGGATGAGCCTTGAGGACATAATGCTGAGTGAAGTTAGCCAGACACAAAAGGACAGATACTGTATGATTCCACTTTTATGACCAGCATAAAGTTATAATCAGAGGCTTATAATACAGAAGATAGGGGACTTAGTAATAATAGAAGCTAGAGACGGGTAAACTGTTAGCTAATGTGGTTGAACTCCAATGTAAGGGAGCATATAGGAGTGAACGTGATTCTCTAGTGGGTCTAGAAGTAATATGACCTTGCCCAGCCTCTTCAGAACATCAGATGGTTTCATCTCCCTACCCCATATTAGTGACAGACCCTTCCAATATAAAAAATTTAGAATTGCTACAGCCCACACACCCCTAAAGAGAGGGATGGAAAGATCAAGGTGATGGTGGAGTTATACATAAACATAGGACTTAACAAATGAATATGAATGCTGAATCATTAAACTGATATCTCTTTTAGTCTCCAGTATTTTACAGCAGTTAGAAGTAAAAACCCAAAATTGTGAAATTGTAACCCATGTCAAAATCTGAAATATGTTCCACAACTAAATGTGATGCTGTGCTTTGAAATTTATAGATTTTTTGTATATATGTTATTGTTCACAAAAAAAGAAGGAAAAAAGTCTATTGTGATGATAAAAAAGTATTTAAGCCCTCTAGCCTCCTATATTCTGGAGCAGCTAGAAGGGAAAATATGAGAGGATTGTATGGTAGCCCATGAAAAACTCTGGGATCTGTCCTATAACCACTAGTTGAAGAGTGCTTTGAAAACTACTGCTTTTTTATTTGTTTTGTATGTATGTTATACTATACAACAAAAAAGTTAAAACAAAAACAAAAACTCCCACTCCCTCTCCATGCATCCTTCACACCAACATTTAAACAAGGTTGGGCATCTCTTATCTTAAATAAAAGTTTCCTTGACTTCGTGTCCCCAAACAGATGCCACCCAATTTCTCTGCTCACCTTGTCAAGGGGCATCACCCATTGATTTCACTTCCTCACCACCCCCATACCAATTATCCCCTCCTGTCTCCTCCTGACCCCACTATGCCATGAAAGCTGCTCTTGGCAAGTGTGATGGTTTGAAGCTTTATGCACCCCGGAGCAGTTCATGTTTTGTTTTTTTTTTTAATTAAAAAAAATTTGTGATGGTGCACAGGTGGTTCAGTGGAGAATTTTCGCCTGCTATGCAGGAGACCCAGGTTCAATTCTCAGCTCACACACTCAAAAAAAAAAAATGTCGTGAACAAACTTCCCTATGATATACATATCACATATTTGCTTGTGTGTGTGTTTATGTATAGGTATAGTTATATGTAGGGAGACACATAAAGACATTTTATTAGAGAAGTTGTGGGTTTACAGACAATCATGCATAAAATACAGGACTCCCACACACCACCCCACCACCAACACTTGCACACTGGTGTGGAAAACTTGTTACAATTGAAAACACTTTTTTTTGTAATTCTACTATTTTTTAAACAGTAGTTACACTTGTTACAATTGGTGAAAGATTATTAAACTAGTACTATAACTACTGTCCATAGTTTACAGAGATATCTTTCCAGATATTCCCAACCTAGCTTTTTTTTTTTCATGCTTGCCTTTATTTTATTACTCTCCTACCCATACCCTGCATAATGGGAGTGTCAGCCACAAGGTTTTTACAATCACAGTCACACAATAAAAGCCATATAGTTATACAGTCATTATCAAAGATCAAGGCTACTGGGTTACAGTTCATTAATTTCAGTATTTCTTTCTGTCTATTCTAATACCCTAGAAACTAAAAAGAAATCTCTATATAATGAGTCAACAGTCGTGATCATTTGTCAAAACCTAACTTCTCAGTTATACCTCCTCCCTCTCATGTGATATTCTCTCAATCTTCAGGCATATCTAGGTAATGAGCATTTTAGCTTCTCTGTGCTGGAAATGGGTGTCGACCTCATGGGGTAGAGGAATGGAACCGGCTGATGTTTTGGAAAGACTGGCATCTCTGGGTTTCAGAGCTTATGTGGCACAGGAACCATCTGGAGGCCTTATGTTTCTGAAAAATAAACTTAATAAGTAAGACTTTTATAGAGCCTTAGATAGAGCCCAGGGTATTCTTTAGGATTTTCAGGAATATTGTTGGGGGGGGCTTGACATACTGTGGCAATTTGCAAAATCTGGAGCTGCAGACTCCTCCATCACATGGAAAGCAGTTCCTTTGTCAATGCCTTAATCTGGACATTTTTCACAGCCTCACAACTAAGCTTGCAAGGAATAAATCCCCATTGTAAAGGCCAACCAATTTGGTATACTGCATTTCGTCAGCTGTGCCAAACCAAAACGACAAGGCCACCAGCGGCCTCCAGGTTGCCACGGCCAACTGCTAACTTTCCATTGGGATCTTATTCACTCTCTCCGTAGCTTTTCACCTAGCTGGCAGGCCCCTCCTCCTCAGAACCCTCTCTCCTCTCCCACCCTTTGTGACACCCCACTCCCTGGCCTCTGCCTCCCTCTCTACCCATTCCTTCTAAGTCCCCCTTCCTGAGTCAAAGTGTTCTTTTTCTCCAGTGCACTCTCTCCTTTGCTTATCTTGCCCTTTCCCTTGCACCCGCTCTGGGCAGACATCTCCTCCAAACTATAAAGAACAGTGCTTGGCAAATACATATTAAGTGCTCAATAAATGTTAACTATTATGCTATCTCATGGGCATCTCAAACTTAATATGCCCCCAAGTGGATCTCTAGACCCCACCACTAGCATCCCTGTAGAAGAAAAACATGTTCTGCTCCAGCCTTCCCCATCTCAGTACACTGCAAAATTACCTGCCCATGTGTTCAGTCCAGAAACGTGGGAGTCATCCTTGATGTTTTCCTCTCCCTTCTCAGTGTTCCCTCTCCACCTGTTTGCAAATCTGTTGATTCTAACTCCAAAATAAATCTCAAATCCACTTTTTCTAACTCCCTGGCCACATTCCAGTTACCTCCCATCATGTGCCACGTGGATGACTGCAACAGCCTTCTAGTTGATTTTCCTTTCTCTCCTCCTCCTTCCCTCCAGTCCCCCCTCTGCCCCCACCCCACTCCCATCCCAGAAAGCCAGACAGTCATTTTAAGAAATCTGCTTTGTTCAACCCTAACTCACGTCTCCTGCCTCATATGTGCCTTTCTCCCCTCGCTTTCTCTGCTCCAGCGCCCACTGCCTTCCTCTCTGTTCCTGTAACACATTATTTAGACTTTCCCACCTCAGGGCTTTTGCACATACTATTCCCTCTGCAATTCCTTTCCTACCTAATATCACCCATCCCTCTTGTGACCATACAACACCCTGCTTACTGAACGTATCACAATTTGTATTCACATATATACTTGTTTGTTTGTTTATGGTTTGTCTCCCCTGCTGAAGTCCCAAGTTCCTTGAAGAACAAGGCCAGGTAATTGCCACATTCCTAAGTCTAAGTATCATATTTGGCATTAGCAAGAGTTCAGTAAATATTTGTTGAACGAACTGTATTGGACTGTGGATTTTTAAAGAAAGTCAGTTGTAGATCAATATATATGGAGTTGTGGCAATTACACGTCAGTCCAGAAAGAGAGATGTGCAATTACATTATTTTCTATAATCCTTCTTAGTTTCCACCCTTGAAGCCCCATTTTCCCCAAACCATCGGAAACAAGCTAAACTTGTGTTCCTGAGGTTGAGCCACAATTCCGGGATCTTAAGCAAGGCCAAGTCTGCTATAGGTGGGGAGGGAAGGAAGCTGCAAGGGTTGGGGGGAGGGAATGGATGGACAACCTCCAGCCCTCGGAAAACTGTGGCCCCTGCTGAGAGGTCAATCACCCTGTCTCCGTGGCCCCTTCGGTCTTGTGGCTTTGCAATGCATCTGCCCTGGGTCTGGGGCAGAGGAATATTTCCGCAAGGCTGGCTGTGGTCCTGAAGACCATTCCTCTCTGGGGACCGTGCGAGGTGGCAGGCGGAAGACCCCCTCCCATTCCTGGCCAAGAGGCTTGTCTTTACTGAGACAGTCCCTTCAGCTTCTGAAGCTTCTGAACGCAAACGCCAAAATCAGCTTTTCTGCTCTCAGACCTACCACATTCATCCCCAGGGGCAATGAGCACAGAACCCAGAGAAGACAGAAAGAGGAAAACAAAGGGGGAGGGGTTTGTTTCCCAGTGCTTGCCCATGCAAAAAAAAAAAAGTAAAATACAGGGGGAGGAACGAAAGACATTAATAGTTTTTAAATGATTATGGGAGGGACCAAAATGGACAGGTTCCATTGGCAGGCAGTGATGCGACTGGGGCTACAGGGGGCCTTGGGGATGGAGAGAAGTGGGTAGCTATCAGAGCTATTTGGGAGATAAAAATCAACAGAACTCAGAATTAGAGGAGAAACTGCAGGGGGTGGGGGGGTGGGGACCGATAAAGCAAAAGAAAGAGCCAAGAATGACTCTTCCGATTCTGCCTCGGGACAGGGGACAGTGGGCCCATCGCACATGGTGTTCCCACTTCTGGAACACCGTCCTCCACCCATAACCCCTTCCCCCCGGCCAACTCCTACTCAGCCTTCAGCTCTCCATTCAAGCATCACTTCTTTAGAGCCGCCTGACCTGACCCCAGGGCCAGGCCAGATTCCTTGGTGCGATGTTCTCCTATTTATTCAGTGTGCCATCACATGCCCATTAGTATCTTCTCTGCCTGGTGGAAAGTCTGAGTTGATCTGGGCTCACTCCTGCACCCCCAAACATACAGTAGGTGCCCAATAAAATAAAGGCTCCCAAATCAGGCAGAGATCGGACTGTCTCCGGTAGGCTGAGAGAAGAGTGGGGACTGCTAGGGTTCAAGATGTCCAGACTCTTTTTACCATCCCCGCTTTTACAATTTACGTGTCAAAAGAGAAGGCGGGGTCACCTGGCCCACTTTTAGAATCTCTATGTGTGTGGTACAGGGGGTACAGTGGCGGCATGCATGAGTCTGGAGGTAAAAGCTGACAAGCGCCCGTGGTGAGCAGGGAGGGCCTGTGGAGGCCCTGGTGCAGCGGGCAGAGCAGGGAGAGACCAGGAAAAGATGACTCGAGGGCGGGCCGGGTGGGGAGGCGTGGAGGGGAGGAGGAGCCGGAGGCGGGGGTTGCAGGCAGGTCCTGGTAGGATGGGCCTTCAGCGCCCACCCCCAGGGGCCTCCCTAAACTGCCCCGAAGTAAACAAACACATTCCACAGAATCCATCGTTCCGCCGTTAGTGAATTTGTTTTGCTTTGTTCACCTGTGTGTCTAGAAACGTGCCTGGCACAGAGCAGAGGCTCCAGAAGTATCTGTTGATTGCAATAGGAAGGAGCGAAAGTTCTGAAGGCACAGTGAGTCCTCCGGGAGGCACACCATTAACGGGCTGGGGTTACCGCTCCAGGCTTCAGCTTCTAAAATGCAAAAGCCAAAACCAGCTTTTCTGCTCTCAGACCCACCACATTCATCCCCAGAGGCAATGAGCACAGAACCCAAAGCACAGAAAAAGAGGAAAACAAAGGGGGAGGGGTTCATTTCCCAGGGCCTGCCCATGCCAAAAAAAAAAAAGTAAAACATAGGGGGAGGAACGAAAGGCATTAATAGACAAATACATTATATGTTTTTAAATAATGAAGGGAGGGGCCAAAATGGACAGGTTCCATGGGCAGGCAGTAATGGGACTGGGGCTACCGGGGGCCTTGGGGATGGAGAGAACTGGGTAGCTATCAGAGCTATTTGGGAGATAAAAATCAACAGAACTCAGAACTAGATGAGGAACTGCAGGGGGTCGGGGGGGGGGGGGGCGATAAAGAAGAAGAAAGAGCCAAGAATGACTTGGGGCCAGGCTGCGAGCACATTAAGCCAGCTAATGGATAGGAAGTCCCGGCACGCACGTGGAAGCAGTTTAATAAACGGGGCTCAAAAGCTGGGAAGAAAGGCAGGGAGGAGGGAGCAGTGGTGGAAGGAGCCCGGGGCGGGGGGGGGGGGGGGGAGTCAAGGAGGGGCCCCCTGAGAGGAGAGCCCCGCGGGCAACCTCAAGGGGTCTCCCGCAGCCCCCGCCCGGCTTCGTGCAGCTGAGCCCCCGGCCCCACCCGGCGGATCGGCAGGAATTTGCCCCGGCGACCTCCCGGGGCGCACTCCTGTCACCAAGGCGACCCGGCGCGGAACAAGCGGCCCGATTGTCCTAGCTCAGCCGGACAGGTGAAACCCCGGCCACGTGACCGATACTGAGCCAGGTGCGGCGACGGGACACCTGCCGCCTCCCCGCCTTAACTCCTTCGACGCCGCCGCAGGGCCCGCCGGACGCGCCGGCGGTGACATCCACTGAGCGCCGCACCAGGCGTCACGCAGCCGGGAAGGAATCCGGCGGGACCACCTACTGCTGGGTGACTTGAAGCCGATCACGTCACCTCCCTGGTCTCCAGGTGGGGATTGTAAAACAAGGCTAAGGAGACCCTCCGACTGAACGGGAAGGTTGGGACCGCCGACGAAGCGGGCGCAGAGGTGGAGACCCAACCTCACAGCAGTGGCACTTTCTGTGGTCCCCCCTGTGTGTCCCCCCACATCCACATCACACCAGCATATCGGGAGCTCCCTAAGCCGCCACCAGGGAGACCCTCTAAGCCGAACAGCCAGTGCACTGGCCCCTCCCTAAAAAGCTGGGGAGGGGCGGGCAACCCTCAGGAGGACACCCCCCCCCCAAACACACCACCAGAGGTCCTCCCCAGGTAGCAGCAAACCCTCCCCTGCCCCCCACCCCCAACATCTCTGGAGTGCTCAAGTGGAAACCACAAGCGGACTGGTTTTTCTGCTTGCCACCAGGCCCTGGCCTACCACGTGACCTGAGGGCCCACCCACTGGTCAGCTCCTCCAGGCTGCTCCCACCCCAGACCCAGGGTTCTTTGGCTCCTGGGCAGATGGTTAAGGGTCCTGGGCCTGGCTCAGGTTACCTGGGTAGGTATTAGGCTGGTGGGGATGGGGGGAAGAGGGGCTGTTTAAAGCCACCTTTGAAATACAAGCCACCTGAGTCACCAAGACTGCTTCAACCCCCCCTCATTTTCACCCACCAATTTGAGAAACACAGCTTGTGGGTCATCTCCTCCAAGGCTCCCTGCCAAGCTCGGACCAGCCCCCACCCAGGGCTCAGGTGTCCTTCAGGCTCCCCTAATGACTGTGGCAATCAACTCGCCACCTGGTGTGTTTAGAGTCCCTGGTGACCTCACAGCCCTCCTCAGAACAAAACACCTGAGTCCCCAGGCTGACTGGCATCCCCTGGCCATTTTATTAGGCAAGGAGAATGCGCCTTGGAATTAGGAGGCAGCCTGATGGTTCTCCCCCTGCAGGAGAGGTGGGAGGGAGGCTGACCCAGGTGTCATGCCTGGAAGCGCCTCTGACCCAGCCACCAGGTGAATTTTCACCCAACTTCGGTTCATGCCCTGAATCTCTCCAGGATCATTCAATAAACGATTGCACTATGCATCAGATGCGCTTTGCTCCATATGAGTTAAACATAACCCCTATCCCCCAGGAGCCGTCAGGCTGCGTTGGACATGAAAGTCCAGTTCTAAAACAACATACACAGACTCCAACAAATGCTTTGTGAACATGGGGTGGCAGAGATTAATTTCAACTGGGAAAATCTGGGAAGGCTTGAGGAGGAGGCGGCAATTTTACTGGGCTTTCAAAAGATGTATGAGACTGGAGCAAATGGCTATCTGGAAGGTGGACACAGTATTCCCAGCAGGGGGAGTGGTGGGGTAAAGATATAAAGGAAGGTGTGTGTGGTGGTTCACACAGTGGATGCCTGTTTCGGAGGTAAGAAAATGGAGTCAACAAGATGGAAAAGGATCAGTCTGGAGGAGGTGAGGAATGCTACGATAAAGTTTCAACTCTCAACTTCAGGGATGGGAAGTCCCTGAAGGTTTTGAGCAGAGGAATGCCACAATTAAGTTGGCTGGAGAGGAAGAGCACCCACTCTGACAACTCAAGGATGGACTGCAGGGGCAGCCAGCTGAGACCACAGACAGTGACAGCACCATCCCCATCACTCCGGACTGAGAGTAGATGGCAGCGGGTCAGGTTCCAAAGAGGCAATTTCCCTGCAGGATGTGCTGAGTTTTGGGGGTGGGAGGACTGTTCATTTCTCTGCTGGTAAATAGTGGAAAGTTGAGCCAGGTCAGCTCAGCCCAGCAATGCCTCCACCCGTGCAGAACACCCGACTGGTGGTCCATTCTGACCACCCACCTTGACTCACCAGAGGAACAGGAGACCAGAGTGTGGTTCTCTCACCCTGCTCCCTGGACAAGTCACTTGCCCGCTCGCCACCTGCTTCCCCATCTGTAAGGGGGGATTTGGAGGAGACCTCTAGAGTCCCTACTAGCTCTTTCTACAGTCGATAACATCAGGACGTAATGGGCCTCCAAGCTGGCGCCCCAAAGACGAATGTCACCCCTGGCGTCTCTCGTTCCCGGCGGCAGCACAGGAAAGTGCTGGCACCTCCCAAGGCGGTGCAGGAGAGCAGAGGAGCAGGACAGGTGCGGGGCCGGGCGCGGGCCCAGGCAGGTCCTCCTCGGCTTGCCAAGGACCTGCCCAGCGGCCGCCAAGAACTCACGCCCGTCACCCAGGCCATTTCGAGATCCAGTTCCCAGCTTAGCAGCGTCCGGGCTTAGCCTAGTCGGACCAGTGGGGGCGTGGCTTCGCAAGGGGGCGAAGCTACCGGCGGCGAGGAGACGCCCACGTGCACTACGTCATGGCGCCAGGGGAGGCGGTGGCAGTGCTCTAGGATTACGTAAGGGAACGTGACCGACGGCGGAGGATTACGCGAGTGGGCGGGGAGAGGGCGGAGCCCGGGCTGCGGGTGGAGCTCCAGTCGGAGCTGGGCGGGGCCCTGAGCGGAGGGGGCGGGGCGTGCGGGGCGTGCGGCGCTCCGGGTAGCGTCTCCCCGGCATGCTCCGCTGGGCTCGAGCTTGGAGGCTCCCCCGTGGGGGGCTTGGGCCCTCCCGTCCCGGCTACTCGAGGGTGCCCGTCGCTCCCAGCAGCGGCGGTGGAGGCGGCGCCGGGCCTAGGTCAGTCGAGGGCACCCGGTGGGAAGCGTCTCGGCTCCTCCCGCTCCCTCCCAGCTCCTCCCCCTCCCTCCCAGCTCCTCCCCCTCCCTCCCAGCTCCTCCCCCTCCCTCCCAGCTCCTCCCCCTCCCTCCCAGCTTTGAAGACCCGACCTTCTCCCTTTTGCCCCGCCCCCTCTTGGGTCCCTACTCCATGCCCCTTTCCCACCGGCTCAGACTCCCCCCACCTTACCCCCTCCCGCCAGGCCGCTGCCGCTTTCCTACACGCTGCTGGACGGGGAGCCGACCCTCCCGGCCCTCGTCTTTCTGCATGGGCTCTTCGGCTGCAAGACCAACTTCAACTCTATCGCCAAGGCCGTGGCGCAGCAGACAGGCAGGAGGGTGAGTTTCCGGAAGGGGTGGGGCCCGGTGGGGGCGGGATCTGGGGCGGGGCTTGGGGATGGCCGGGTGAGGCCCGCTTCTGAGCCCTCACACCTGGGACCTGCTGAACAGTGGTGGGTCTCCTGGAGCAGAGGGCAGCCCCGCGGCAGAAGTGAAGGGAGGAGGAGGTGTCTTTCCAAGAATGAAGGCCGCACGAGTAGACCCAGGAGGGCCTCGGGTTGACCCCCATTCATTTCCTCATCATTCCATTCTTCCAATCCTTCATTCAGCAGCCATATCACACGTCGACATCTGCTTCCTCCACACCCAGCTTCCATGCCGAAGCGCCAACGCCTGCCCCCAGAGGGGCTTGGCTCATGCTTGTTCACCGGGGCTGTTGGAGGTCTCACCACCTCCTACGGGAGCCATCCTTCTATGCTCTTGGAAATTCCTGGAGTCTCCTTCCTAGCCTTCTCTGGGATTGCCAACCAGGCAGGCCAGACCTTCAGACCAACAGGTCATACTTACTGGGACGTCTCTTCTCTGGCAGAGTGGCCTCCTATGCCTGGGAACTGCGTCCTCTCACCAACCCAGCCCTACCCCTCCATCAGGGTCTGTCCCCAGGCCCTATCCCCTTTTGACCTGTGCCCTGACTGTGGATGCCAGCTCAGCCACCCTCTCACCCATTCCCCAGGTGCTCACTGTGGATGCTCGGAACCATGGCGACAGCCCTCACAGCCCAGACATGAGCTACGAAGCCATGAGCCAGGACCTGCAGGACCTCCTGCCCCAGCTGGGCTTGGCACCCTGCGTCCTCATTGGCCACAGCATGGGCGGCAAGACAGCCATGCTGCTGGCACTGCAGAGGGTGAGCTGTCCTGTTGGGGCCTTCAGTACAGACTCTGAGTGGCCAGCAGGCAACCTGGGACCCACATGACTCTGGGAACTGCCCCTTGAGAACCACTGTGCCTACCTTAGGCTCCGGCCTGGGCCCCGGTCTGGTTTTGTCCCACAGCCGGAGTTAGTGGAGCGCCTGATTGCTGTGGACATCAGCCCGGTGGAGACCACATCTGTCTCAGACTTTCCAACCTACGTGGCAGCCATGAGGGCCATAGACATCCCGGCTGAGGTGCCCCGCTCCTGCGCCCGCAAGCTGGCCGATGAGCAGCTCAGCCCTGTTGTCAAGGTGATACACTCAAGCCCCCAAGGGGGTTGAAGACTGGGACCCATCAAGGGAAGTGTGGCAGCCTCAGGCCCCACTGGAAGACACACACACACATACACACTCACTCTCTCTCTCTCTCCTGCCAACTGCTGGTCCCCACAGGAAGTGGCTGTGCGACAGTTCCTGCTCACCAACCTGGTGGAGGTCGACGGGCGCTTCGTGTGGAGGGTGAACTTGGATGCCCTGGCCCAGCACGTGGACACCATCATGGCCTTCCCAGCACGACAGGATTCCTACCCTGGGCCAACCCTCTTCCTCCTTGGAGGCAACTCGCAATATGTGCAGTAAGCCAGACTGGGTGGCGGGAGGGGCGTGCCTTACTCCCCCAGTCCCCACCCTGGGGAGCTGGTGGGGAGGTGGGGATGGGCGCCTGAGGACCCCAGAGAAACCTCTGGGTGTGCTGGCTCACATGGCCATCCTTCTCTCCCCATTGCCACTCGCCCTGCCCTGCCTCTTCTCTCTTTCTCTCCCCGTCTTCCCGCTCCACCCCGTCTCGGTGGCCTTCTCTGCCCTGGACAGCCCCGGCCACCACCCTGAGATGAGGCGTCTCTTTCCTGGAGCCCAGATACAGACTGTGCCTGCCGCTGGCCACTGGGTCCATGCTGATCGCCCGCAGGACTTCCTGGCTGCCATCCGAGGCTTCCTGGCATAAGAACCCTGCGTTGTTAGCTCTGCAGCAACCAGAAGTGTTGCTGGTTCCACGTTTCTGTACAGAAGGACTGCGGTGAACATAAAGCAGGCTCAAGTTTGCAGAGGTGGTCAGACCTCAAGCTTTAATGAATAAAAACCCCAGTCCCAAGGTCCTGGGCTGCACTCTCTCACCGCCAACGCCCCCACCAACCCAGGGGGGATCGGGCTCCAAGGGGCCTAGCAGCTCTGACATCCACATGGGCTCCCCGAGTGCCCCCGGACTCTCTGTGTAGCTGACTCTGGACCCGCTGCCTCACCAGCTGCCGCATGTCCTCCTGTGGTCAGAAGAGCAGGTTCAGGGGCCAGCCCTGCACCCCACTCCTCCCCGTGCCACCCAGGCCTGCCAGGCATTCTCGCCCTACCTCCCAGTCCTCCACCTCCTGCCTCAGTCTCAGTTTCTCCTCCATGACCTCCACCAGCTGGGCCTCCGCAACTTGCAACTTGGCTCTGCATGCTTCCAGCTCAGCCTCCACTGCCCGCTTCCTGCAGGTGGCAGGAAGAGCAGCCTGAGCCATAGGCCCTGCAGGTCTGGTGCTGGGCCCTGCTGGGGGGTAGGTGAGTGTGGCCAGAGCCCCTGCTTGGGTGATGGGGGAGTGTGTATATGGCTTTCCTCCCAGGAATACCTGATGTCCCCGCCACTCTTCTAGCGGGACAGGGTCCTTGGGACGAGCCACCCACCGCCTCCCCAGTCCCTGCAGCAGCAGCCCCTCACTTGGCAATGGCTTCATCCCTTTCACGAAGAACTTGGTCCAGCGAGGGCTCTGTCTGCGTGTCCCCCAGTGCTCCAGCCACTTGAAATTCTGGGCTCCGTAGCAGGATAACAGAGGAGGGGGTGCTGATCTGGGGCTTGTCTGGAGGAGGTGCCCCAGGGACGGATCTGGGATGTTCTGTTCCTGATGTCCAGTGTCCCAGTCTCATGGACTTCTGGAAAGTAGAGCGGGGAGCTGGGGACATGCTGAGAGATTGGCAGGTCTGGTCCCTCCCTGGCCTAAGGGCAATAAGACCAGGTGGGGCATTTGGACCCCCAAAGTAGAAAGAAGTTCTCACCCGAGCCCCAGACGGACGGACGAGGTAGTTTCAGAAAGGCACTTACCCCTCTAGGGCCCCAGCAGAAAGGGTGGCCTGATGACTGAGACTCTTGTCAGCGGGGTGGGGCAGGGGGAGGACATGGCCCTTTGCCCTCCCTTCCTGGCCAGACACTCCCCGTCAGGCCCCACCCCCGGGCAGGCCAGCCCAGGCTCTGTCTCCTGGACCCGGGAGTGCTCAGCCCCTCCCCACCCAGCCGCATGCAGCCCCTCACCCCAAGGGGGCGCTCTACCCACATCGAGATGAGAAAGGGACGGAGCATGGGCCTGGCTCCGGTACCGCTCCATTGCTGAGAGAGGGGGTGCCCCGTCCCCCCTCCTGGAGGGTTGACATCTTAGTACCTGGGATGTCGTTAGCCCATAATTGTAACCTTGCCTCAGTCAAACATAAAAGGAGGGGAAGAGTTCAAATATTCCTGGTAAATTCTTCCAAACATCCCAAATATCCATCCTCCCTAGGAATATTGCTCACTCTTCCTCTGTATCCCCTGTATCCTGTGCTGGGGGCACGGTGGGTCTGCTGGGCCTTCGGGGATCCCAGCTCCCCACACCCTCCATAAGGACCAGGGAATTCTCCCCGTTGACAGGCCTTTTCAGCAGCGTTCTGGCGTGGGGATCAGGTCCTCAACTCAGCTCTGAACAGTAAATGCTTCCTTCCAGGCCCCTGGGCAGCCCCCTGTGCAGTTGACTCCTGGTTGTGCATTCGCCCCCTGGTTGTGCATTCGCCCCTGTCAGCCAGGTGCTCCTCCAACAGCCGAACTTGGCAGTTGCTTTTATGAGCTGCAGGTGAAGAGGTGGCCTCGAGCTGTACCCCAGGTACACACTTTCCTGTGTGTTTTGAGAGCCCACTCTGTGCCACGGCCAAGACAGGGCCCCTGAGCGCTCTGGAGTTAGCGGAGATGAAGCATGGACATGATCATGAATGAGCAGCAGGGGGCGTCCAGGGGCAGTGGGAGCACAAAAGGGGCGGCTCCCACATCCCACTGGTTAGAGCAGATTCGGCAGGAGCTTGTCCCGGATGCATCCAGCAGGAGTGAGCCAGGAGGGGGACTGACACTCTTCCTGGCCATTTTATTTTGTTTTAAATTTTGTATTTCAAAACAATTTCAAGCTACTTTTTTATATCACTCTTCAGTGTTCAAAAAATACCTGTTTAGGGTAAAAAAAAAGTCAAGTATGATATAAAACATTGTTCCCAGTTGTGGCGACCCTCTGGTCTCCCCCCGTCTACCACAGTCCAGGCCTTTCCTTGAGTCTCATGACCTTGGCATTTTTAAAGATTATGGGGAAGGTATTTTGTAGACAGTCCATCAATTTGGGTTTATCCAATGCTTCCCCATGATTAGACCATCGTTACACATTTTGGATAGAAATGATGCTGTGTTCTTATTGTCTCCAGCATCCGCTGGGACCATGACTGGCGGTGTGGATGTTGACCAGTTGCTTGAGATGGTATCGCCAGTGTAAAATGGCTTTTTTTTCCCTTTGTATTTAATAAGTATCAGGAAGGGGAGGTGCTTTGAGACTACGAAAAATCCTTTTCTTCATCTCACTTTCATCCATAGATTTTAGCATCCATTGATGCTTCTTGCCCTAATTATTCCTACAATGATTGTCAAATGGCACTTTTCTAATTTCTACTATAATGGTTGTCGAATGGCACTTTTCTAATTTAAATGTTCTCTGTATTTATTAGTCGGCCATCTGTTGTAAAGAACTCTTTCTTTCCATTTATTTATTCATTGGTTTTTTATTTCAGGGAGACTCTGTTTTCCCAATTGTATTTAATGAATTATAATCCATGACTGTCTTTTTATTTCGATGCTCACATTGTCCCGGATTCAGCCCGTGGATATCCCTTGCTGCCTTCTTGTGTGGACATGTCTGTCATTCTTTGGACATTTCCTTTCTTTCTGGCAGAGTAGAATGTTTCAGGTTCATCTCATTTTTCCCTGCCCAGCCCTGAAATTGGCCATTTCTTCAAGGATCCCAGGTTCTCTTTAGTGAGGAATGGTTATTTAGAAACCAAGACCTGGGTATTAGGTGTTCTCATTGCAACAAGAGTAACCCTGTTTCCAGGCCCAGTAATTGGACACACGCACACTTAAACATACACATTTACATCTGTATCTCCCTATCTGTCTATAGTACTGTTCTAGTTAGCTAGCTGCCGGAATGCAAAATACCAGAAACAGAATGGTATTTAAAAATGTGAATTTAATAAATTGCTAGTTTACAGTTCTAAGGCTGAGAAAATGTCCCCCAATTAAAACAAATCTATAGAAATGTCCAATTTAAGGTGTCTGGGGAAAGATACCTTGGTTCAAGAAGGCCGATGACATTCAACGTTTCTCTCTCAGCTGGCAGGGCACATAGTGAACATGGCAGTGTCTGCTGGCTCTACTAAAAGGGCTCTTCCAAATGTTTCCTCTTTTAAAGGATTCCAGTAACCAACTCCACCTTCAGTGGGTGGAGACACACCTCCATGGAAATCATCTAATCAAAAGTTACCACCCACAATTGGGTGGGTTACATCTCTGTGGAAACAATCGAAATGCTCCCACCTAGTACTATTGGATGAGGATTAAAGGGCATGACTTTTCTGGGGTCCACCGCAGATTCAGACCAGCACAAGTACCTATATTGAAAACAAGTTTATATTTAGATCTTGAATTCCAGCACAGAGTCCATTCTAGCATCACCACTTTCCAAATCTAACTCCCTGAGAAATCTAGCCCCTGTTATCCTCAACATATCTCATCATTTGCTCAAACTCAATGTAGGTGGCTAATCTCCCAACACCACTGGGCCCCACCTTGATTTAGATGCCCCCCCATGGACTCAGCTCCTCTAGGGCTGCCCTCTCACCCACTCTGATGTCATCCTCACCCCTGGCCCTGGCTGACACAGGGCTACCAAAGATATGCTTAAGTGCTTTACCTTCGTTCATCCATTTGTTGATTCACTCCCAAAATAGCACCTTTCAGCAAACATGTTCCAGGTATGTTTCTAGGTGAGGGGTGTAGGGTGGTCAGCAAGACAAACAGTCCCTTACCTCACGGAGCTCACATTCTAGTGCGGGAAGACAGACAGTAGAAAAATAAGCAAGTATATCAGATGGTGACAAGTGTTGTGGAGAAAAAGCAAAAGGAATGCGAAAATTAGGAAGAGTAAGGAAAAGCAGATTGCTATTTTAAACAATTTTATGGTTACCCTAAAGAGATCACCGATATCCACCTACCATTTAAATGAAGAAAACAACTACCCTAATGGATTCTTGGGTCTTGGAATAGTATATTCAGTGACAGCATCATTTATAGATTCAAAAGGTGCTGTATTTCAAATTAATAGTGACGATGACATATTTGCGAACACTGCATGAGGGAACTAAGGCGCTAGGGATGTCAGTGACACGTGACAATCAGACGGTGAGAGGCAGAAATGCAAGTGAAGGGTTTGAATCAACTTTTGCAAAAACGTGAGTGGAAAAACAGTTTCTGAATTAAATTAGTTCAACAAATATGTGATTTTATGTACATGAAACTAAATAAATATTATAAGTAGAGAGTTTATTTTTTCGTCTTCATCCCTAAAAATTTAAATTCAAATGTTTGGCCTTTTGTTTTCTTTTAATCTTCTCATTGGGAAAAGGAGGAAATAACGTGATAATTTAGCCATATGGTGATTCCGTCCCAAAGCCCCAGCCATAAGGTCACACACCAAGTAATAGGGCTTAAGCCCGAAATACCCACTGCCTGCATCCTCCTCTTCCACTCCCCCAGTAGAGCTGAGCCCAGGCCTCTGGGTTGAGCTGGGAATTGGTTCCAGGTTACTGGTAGGGTGGGTTGGGGTGGGGGAAGGTGCCAGGGGGAGGGAGAGCTGCTAACTGGGCAGGCCTCTGGGCTTCCTGGTAAAAACAAAATATCTGGGATTTGGAGGACTGGGCAGCTTACAAACTGACACACGATGCTACGACCCTGTCCGTGTTTACCTCCCCAAGCCTCTGTGTCTTCATCTGTGAAGTGGAAATCATGGAAGACCTCCCTGATAGGGTCTCTGTAAGAGTTAATTAAGGCACCTCACACGGTGGCCTGTGCTTTGTGCAATCGTGGGGCCAGGGCCAGACTTCCCAGGACCCGAGAACAAGGAAATAAGCCTTCCAGATCCCAGAAGACAACAATGGGGGTCCCTCAGCAATCCAGTTGCCCATATGCACACCCTGACACCCTTCAGCCTAGGGGCCTGGGTTATGGCCCCAGGGGCAGTTCATTCCTGAATCATACCAAAACTTCCTCGTCTTCCCTCTTTCTCTGCAGCCTCTGTTCTCCCCCGTCACTCCCATCATTACCCTTGTCATGCTGTCTTGTCGCCTTCAATGGGTTTCTCCCAGCAGGCCAAGGAGTTCTCACTGTCACTGTGTACCTGACCCGGGTACACAGGTGCCCAGCCACCTGAGCAGCCTGACCCGGGTACACAGGTGCCCAGCTGCCCGACCTGCCCAACCTGGGTACACAGGTGCCCAGACGCCCTAGCAGCCCGACCTGGGTACACAGGTGCCCAGCCACAGTAGCACTAGCAAGGCACTGCTGGCCTTGCCCAGCAGGTGGCAGCAGTTCCCAACATCAGGACTCCAGTTCGCAAAGATCCCAACCTGCCCTCTGCCCGCCCTTACAGTCTTTTGGAGGGAAACCCCAAAGTACACCCAGAGGCTCTGAGAGCTCCTCAAAGCCCAGGCTTCCCCCACCCCCACAGTGCTCCTTTATAGACACACGGCTCATCCAGGCACCCGCGCGTGTATTCATTCTCCACAAACACGCTTTCTGGGCCAGCCATGGGGAATCAACAGGAAAATCAACCCGGTCCCTGCCTTTAATTGTTCCTGTCTAATAAGGGGACAGACACCTACAGAGACTATATCCATGCAATAATGCCATGCCCAGGATAAGCCTCGGTCATTGTGGGACCACACGTGCTCAGGCTCAATTTCCTGGAGGACCATGGGGTGGGGGGAGGGACCCAGAAGGAGAGTGCTCCAGGCCCGGGGGTGGGGGGGGAAGGAGGAGGGCAGGGCATGTGCAAAGGCCCCAGAGGAGGGTGCGATGCTGGGGAAAGAACTGCAGGTGGGGATTAGACCCGGTCACAGGGTGGGAAGGAAGGAAGGAAGGCAGTCTCCAAGAGGTGAGGCGGGGCCAGATGGCAAAGGACAGACATGGGAAGCGCAGGATCTTCTCCCCAGGGCAATGAGACACCTCACTACCCGAAGGAAGCCGGAGGGGTAGGAGGGGTTAGGGGCGGGCAGAACACCTATATTGGGGGCTTACAGATGCCCTGATGACTGGAGAAGGGCAGGGCTTTGCAGAGCACTTGTCCAGACTGAGGAACCATTGCTTGTCCAGTTCAAAGAAGTGAGGATAGGGGGTGATGGATGTTACGGAGACCACTTGGTTCCCACTGGGAGTAATCCCTGCCCCTGTCTCTGTCTTTGTTCACATCCTCTACCCAGAATACCTTTGCACCCCTTCTGCCCCATATGCCTCCATGGCTCGTGCCTTCGCCTTCACTTTACCACTCAAATGCCGCCTTCTCAGCAATGCCCTCTCTGACTGTCTGATTTAACAATTGTTTTAAACAATTTTAAACAAATTTAAACAACACACACCTGGCACCCTCATCACTTCTTTCCTACTTTATCTTCTCCAGAGCATATATTATCACCATCATATATTGTCTTGATTAGCTTATCACCTCTTATCTATTACTGTGTAAAGGACTTTTGTCTTTCTCGTTTGCTGCCATGTCGGCACATAGCAGAGGCTCAATAAGTACTTTACAAACTTCCGACCCTCCATTGCCTCCCCCTTGTCTGCACCATAACGTTCAACTTTCAAGGCCTCCCTTGCTGGCCTCGCCTCCTGCCTTGGCTTGCAGGGCAGCCCCAGCATGCTCCTGAGGATCTCCAAATGGGCTCAGTGCTGCCCCCTAGTGTCCATGGACATCTTTTTCCTCTGTCCTGGAGGCCTATACCTTCCTCCCTCAACACTCAGCTCAAATGTGTCACCCTTTGGGAAGCCGCCCTGGCTGCACCCAGCACTCATCACACTAAACTGAAACCAGGTCTGTCTCTTCAGCTGCACTGGAGGCAACTCGAAAACAGAACAGCAGTCCAAGAGCATCGTTACCCAGGTAACATTTGATGAATGAATAAATAATTGAATGAAGGCATATCAGACCAGCAGGGCACACATTTGTTATGCATCCTACTATTTAATACACATCTAAATGGCTGGTGCTCTGCATGACATGGGAACTTTGAGGGCAGCTGTGTCTCCCCTTCCTTCCCTTTCTCTATAGGTCCAGGCACTGGGCTCTGGGGGTGCATCCATGACCCACCCCACTGAATCACCCCTGGATCAGGGATCAGGTGGCATCTTCCCTGCCATGTGCTCCCATACCCCTGGAGGGGCCCTCCTACAAGGAGGGGCCTGGCTTCTCACTATCAACTGAGGGCATGGCAGTGCCTGCTCCGTGGGGCACTTTATGGTGAGTTCTGAACAGCTGGAATGGGTGTGGCCACCTCCCAAGCCAGGCCACATCTCAGCCAGTCTCAGGCCAGGTTTTCCAGGAAAGGAGGGAGGGCTGGAACTGTATCCTCCAGGCTGCCTGCCAGCCAGCTAACCTGTGCCCACAGTCTGGGAGGAGTGCCAAGCCCAGGCACGCTGGACAGCAGGGGGCTGGCCTGGCTCCAGAGCAACACCTTGGCAGCCCTGGGGAAGGGAAGGAGGAAGCCTTGGCTTAAGGTAAAAAAGGTCTGGTCCAGGGCAAAGAGGGAACAGCTGGTGGGAGGTGGGGGAGCTGTGTGGCTGTTGTCTCAACAACATGCTGGCAGGGACCTGAAAGGGAGCTCCTGCTACTTACTAGCCCTACAGCATGCATCCCCTTGCACAAACCATCAGGATCCCTCTGTTAGTGCCAGACGGATCTGGGCCCCAGGCTAGGGACAGTTTAGCTTCCAGATAGGAAATGGGACCTCAGGCCTGGGGCTGGGGCTCAGGGTCGAGGATGCAGCGAAAGGGAGAGATTTCAGGTGTCTCTTCCCCAAAGCTAGAGGGCTTGCTGCAGCCTGCTGAGAGTGGAAATCAAAGGAAAAGGACTGGTCACCCAGCATTAGATCCCTGAACTGAGAAATCCTGGGGAAAGAGAGGGACAGAGAGTGAGCCTGGGTAAGAAGATGCGGGAAATGTGGGAAGGTGAGGGTTCAGCGGATGGTTTGGGGGAGAACAGAGCGGGAGGTGCTGGACGTCCGGAGGCAATAAAATCAAGGCCAGGTCTGGGGGTATCAGCCTCCAGCAGATCCCGGGGGGGATGTGATTCAGGGTCAAGAGAGAGGGGTGCTGAGGGACAGAGGAGAAAGCCGGGGCTCTGGGGTCTGACCCCAGGCAGGGATCACGCAGGGCACCAGGTCCCAGGGCTTCGACCCCGGTCGGAGGTGGGGCGGGGAGCCCGCCTCCCCGGCGAGGGCGCGAATCCGGGGCCGCCGGGCGCCGGGCCGGGGCTGGGCGGGGCCGGGCTGGGGGCTGGGCCGGGGTCCCGGGGGGCCGGGGCGGGGCTGGGGCTGGCGCTGCGCAGCCGCGGGGCGGCCGCCGCGCATGCGGGGCTCACAAGGCTGCAGCCGGCGCCGCGGCCGCCACTCCCGGGAGCATGAAGGACCGAACCCAGGAGCTCCGCACGGTGAGTCCGGCCCCGCGCGCGGCCGCTCGCCGCCGGCGCCCAGCGCTCCGGGTACCCCCCGCCCGGCCCCAGCGCGGCAGCCCCTGCGGCCCCCGGCGGGCGGCAGGGAGCGGGGCGGAGCCGGGGACCCCGACCCCTGCCTGGGGTCCGCCCCTTGGCCCCCCTGGGCGGGCGGGCTCGCGTGAGCTCGGCCCCGTTGGCCTGTGAACTGGAGGTCCGGGGCGGGGTCAGGATAAACTTTTCGGCGACCCCTTGTGCGCTTTTGTTGGGGTGGGTCAGAGGGCGATTATCGCGTTTGGGTGGCGGGACGCGAGCCGGCGGAACCGGTCCCGTCTTCATCGCCCCGCGGTCCCTCGTCTCTGTCCCTCCCCTGTCCCCTGTGGCACGGACAGACGGCGGCGCCGCGGGGGGAACGGGCCGGGGGCGGCCGCCTGCCCAGAGCCCCGGCGCGGGGCGCGCTGCGGGGACGCGGCCGTCGGGTGGGGGCGGGCCCGTGTGACGGGAGCTGTCACCTGTGGCTCCCATCACCTGTGGCTCCCCGCGCGCTCGCCGTCCCCTGCCCGCCCCGGGGCCACCTTGCTGGCTTCCGGGCCGCCCGGGCCGGCGTTTCCAGGTCCTTCCGAGGTTCGCTGGTCTGATTCCGACCCGCATCTATTTTTCCACCTGTGTCGGAGGCCCCTGGGGTGTGGCTCCCGGGGCGGGGTTTAGGGGGGATAGGAGGTTGCACGACGGTTCGGCGTCAAAGACCCTCATCACCATCCTCTTCCCCCGACTCCTCTTCACTATTGCCCTTCCCCTGGCCACTGCCATTTCCCAGGACGTTGACGCTCCCCCAAGCCCCGCCCCCGCCCCCACACGCCCTTAGTGTTGCCCAGGCTGGGGGGCGGTGACCGGGAAGGAAATGCAGCCCACCTGTGTGCTGAGGGGCGCGCGTGGTGGGGAGCAGTGAAATCAGGGCTCTGACCAGGGCGGGTCTCACCCCAGTCTTGGCTGACCACCCCGCTGGCAGGCCCCGCCCACAGTCTCTGGGGGCACCCTAGCTCAGTGGCTCTCCAGGACCCTCTCTGGCTCCCTAACTTGAAGCCAGAGTCCTAGGTCCTCTCATGTGGAAAGTTTCAAGTGTCCCTTGGGCTTTTGACCCCAGGGCTTGACCCCTCAGCCCAGAGACTCCTGAGTGTACGTCTGGGTCTCCCAATTATACTGTCATGTTTCCGGTGCTGCCGGGAGCTGGACCCCATCCCTCTCCAACCTGGTTATTCCTGGCTCCCTGCCCAGCCCCTGGGGCGTCTGGGGAAACCCCGTGAGGTTCAGAAGGAAGAAGATGGTCTCTTAACACTTCCCCTGCCGGCACTTGTGGTTGCCCTCAAGTTTCCTGTGCTGGGCGGAGTCGGAAAGAATGCTGGCTCAGTGGGGAGTGGCTGGGTGATGGATGGGCTGCTGTTGGGGCGCCTGGGGGGTCAGATGAGAGCATGGACGGGAAGCCAGTGGCGAGAGGAACCCAGTCAGCCCCTCACACCTGACCAGGGCCTCTGACTCTACCGAGGGGAAATGGATGCCTAAAGGAAAATGGGCTTGCCTGGTACATGAAGATGGGTGGTAGAAAGGGGCTTTGCTAAGTCCCTGAAGAAGGTCAGACTTCGGCTTGAACTGGACTGAGGGAGCCCCCAAAGAGCCCGGGTTGGGAGGGGCTTGAACCCAGGTCTTCTGGCTCTGGTGTGTGTCTCTGGATCCACCCTTTACCACCAGCACCCATCACACTCACACAAGCGCACATCCTAGCCCCGGGGCTCCCTCAGACCACAAGGCCTGGCTTCTCGGAATCCTCTTAGGGTTCCTCTCTGGCCACCCCTACATGGAGCATTCGGAGCCCATACTCCCTGTTGGGTGGCACTACCCATGGAGGTTTTCTAGCAGTCTAGAGGGTCAGCTGGGAGGAGCCCATGCTGGGTGCGGGAGAATGGTCAGTGGGGGTGGGGGTGGGGTAGGTAGGGGTGGAGGCAGCTCCATTCCAGCAAGTCTCTTTCCTTCTGGGGCTCAGGTTCCCATCCATGAAGTGGAGACAGGAAAACCGAGAACACCACATCTCAGGGCGAGAGCCAGTGGTCACGAGTCTCCTGTCTCTGACTCTGAATTTGGGGGAGACCTTGAACCCCAGGAGTCAGCATGTCAAGCACGGAATCCCTGAGACTCAAAAGGCTGAAGCAGGCTGTGCTAGATAGAGGTAGTGATCAGGACAGTGGCTGCCCCCCCGCCACCACCACCTCCTTCTTCTTTCTCTTTCTCTCCCACCCATCGCCACCACATTTGGAAGGAAGGCGAAGGGAGCTTATTTATAAAAGTCACACTTGGGGAAGGAGCTGGCATGTTTCCTCAGAGCTCTGCAGGCCAGGCCCAGCCCTCCAGCCTCCTCCAGCCCCCACCACTCCTGGTGCTCCTGGTGCTGCTGCTTCCCGTTCTGCAGATGGAGCGTGCAGGGGATTGGTAGGGCCCCAGCAGGCCAGCCTGGGGTTGCATCAGCAATATAGACAGGCTCTCAGGGGTCAGCAAGAGAGGTAGAAGGTTTCCTACCTTCAGGGAGCAGGTAGGAAACTGAGGACAGAAATGGGTCCAGGCCACAAAGCTAGGGAAAGACAGGGTGTCTTCTTAAGGCAGGGTTTCATGCAGCTGCCTCCTCCCCCATCTCAGAGCCCTCTCGGGTTGCCATTCTGGGCACTTCTGGAACTGACCCACTCCTCCCTGAGACAGTGTTTTCTAAATGCTGGGAATGTAGGGCCTGTGGGACCTGTTGAAGGGACTCAGAGGAAGAACGTAGGAAGGTAGGAAGCTCAACCTGGTAGCCTTCCCAGAAGAGGATTAGGGATGGTGGAGGGAGGGTGATCCAAAGAAGTGCCCAGCATGAGAAAAGGCAGAGAGGCTGGAATGCTCAACCAAGTGAGATTACTGGGAGGGCCCAACGCCTGGCCCCAAACACCACCGCCTTTGCCCGCCTTTGTGGGAGGAGACAAGGCTGGGTGGGCTTGTTCCTTAACCTCTCTAAGCCCATTTTCTCTTCTGTAAAATGGAGCCAACAGCATCTGCCTTGGAGAGTGGCATAAATGAGGATGTAAAAATGGCAGGCCCAAGTCACGTATGTCCAGTAGCTGTTTCCCTCCCTCCCACAATAAAGGATGGTCTTGGGTACCTTTTCATCCTGGGTGCAGACGGAAGGGCCTTCATGCCCATCTAGAAACCTGAGGTCCAGAAAGAGCCAGGGGTTTGCCCAGTGTTGCACGGCGCCGGCAGGCAGAGCCCAGCCTCTCTCCAGGGCTTGAAGCTGCCTCTGCCAGCTGCTCTGGGGCCCTACTAAGGGGTAGACCCAGCCTGGGTCACAACAGACACCGGTGAGGAGGTGGGAAAGGGTGACAGGGCTCACACCTTTCTTGGAGACCCTGCTTGGCGTCTCACACACCCTTGACTCAGCTCTGGGCTTCTCCACACTAGACACAGTGACTCTGATTAGTCATTTAAAAGAAGAAGGGGGTTAAAAAGAGCCCTCCAGGCAGACAACCTCCGACTCCTGCTCAGCCCCAGCTTCAGTGATGGATCAACTCTGCTGGCTGGCCAGGTGCCATCCCCTGGGACAGGCTTGGAGACAGCCCGGCCTCCGGGCTTCTTGGAGGAATCAAACTGTTGCTTCTAGGAAGGTATCCTAGAATCCTGGAGTCCTTGCCAGGAGAGACCCCGAGGGCTGTTACATTTCTGCCGGGGAAAGCTGCCCACGGAGGCTCCAGCAGGGTCTTCTTTTCCTGAAGGGCTTTATGCTGGGGGCAGCACAACTTCCCATCCCTCTCAGCTTTCCTTCCTGATCACTCAGGGGCTGGAGGTGATGAGGTGGGAGCTGAGACAACTGCTCAGAGAGGGGTGAGACCTGACCTGTTGTTCTCAGCCCTGGGGACACTTCTTAAACCCTTAGCCTCACCAGCCTATCCCATAAATTCCGATTCAGTCTCTCTAGGATGGAACCCTAGAAGTTATTTTGAAAAAATGCCCCTGAAGCATTCTGGTGCTGGACCAGGGCTAAGTACCACAGAATTAGGAACAAAACCCACCAAAACAGAACAAACAGCGGATGGATCTGGGAAGGGGAGGGAGACTTTGAGACCCCTCAGGGTTCTAGTTTGGGAAGCCCTGAGGAATAGGCATGTGGGTTCTGAGAAGGGGCCTAAGAAGAAAGATGGAGCCTGGTCTGAGCTGCTTGCAGGTGAGCTCGCCATATGATGTCTGGGCAGGTTCATACAGAAGACATTTGGACCTAACTGCCCCACAGCTTCGACCACCACCTCCACACCAAAGCCTCCCAAGTCCCTCACGCCCACCCTGCCCCCTTTCCAGAGCTGACTGCCAGTCAGGGTTGGGAGATAACAAAACAGTTATATAGGTGCCCACATTGTGCCTGGCAGCTAGTAGGAAAGAGATGTGTCCTCTTGAAGAGCCTGACGTCCACCCTGGCCAGCCCGGGGTACTTAGGAATGTCTGCCCACAACCTAATTCCTTTGTGGTCGGGAGTATGTCAGGGTTTGGGAACAAGGAGGGGTGGGGGCAAACATGCTACATCCTTGTCATTTATTCAGTGTCCAGCGAGAGCTGACTATGGGTCTGAGTTCATCTAGAGGACATCTCTAGGAAGGTGCCATGGGCTCAGGCTTGGAGGGCACCAGAGTCAGGAGCCATTAGATTCTCATAAAGCAGAACAAGGATCGAACAAAGGAAGAAATGAAGCAGGACACAAGGTCTTTATTTGAGACAGCAACTGGGAAGCTTTCCTTGGCAGGACGTCCTTCATGATCATTGGGGTGATCTGTGGCTGTATTAGTAGAGGTAGACCATGTAGAAAGAGGGCGGGGATGGGTCTAGCAGATTCTGTTTATGTGCCTTACCGCAGAAAAAGACAGATGTAGAATAGAACCAGACTGGGGCAGGAACTGCAGTTTAGGGCCGCTGGGAAGCAACCAAAGGGGGAGGAATGCTCAACTTGCAAAAAGAAACCCAGAGAGGATGTGATGCTCCCCTCAGATCTGTGGCAGGGCCAGGCCAGAGAGAGGTTACCAACAGGTTCTTTACAGCCCAAGACCAAGTCACAAGAAAAGGGGGGTGGTTTCTAATAGTTGGGACACCCCAAAATGGGTAGAAGTATCTGGGAAAGCTGGTGAGCGCTCCATCACAGGTAGTGTGCAAGCTCAGGCTGGAAGCTGAGGCCAAGGTGACTTTTCAGGTCCCTTAGGTCCCGAGAGTCGGAGACTGCGGTTCCAGTAGGGATGTGCACAGTGTATAGGGAACTGGAGGAAAGAGATGCTGATGGATACGGGGTGGGGCTGGGGAAGGTTTCCAAAAGGAGGTGGCATCTCAAGATGAGAGAAAAGTCAGCCTCTGGGAATCAGCATTCCAGGCAGAGGAAAATGCATGGAAAAAGCAGGAAGAGGTGGTGGATTGTAGGGGCAGGGAGACAAGGTAGCTGGTTATGGGTGGGGTGGGACCTCAGGCTGGGGCAGTGGGGCAAAAGGAGGGATGGGAGCCAAGAAGTCCTGAGGAAGAGGTCATCAGACCTGGTGCGGAGGGGGTGGGATGAAGGGGGAACGGTCCCCTTGGAGTATTCCACAAGGTTTTGCCATGGCTGGTTTGACCAAGGCTGTGACCAGGGTGACCGTGCCTAATGTCACCTCTGGACTGGACCCCACCTGGGTGCACCCAGCCCAGGATCCAGGTCTCCCCGTCCCTGGCGGTGGCAATCACTGCTGATTCTAGTAACTGTGGTGCCTTTAGCTTGGTCTTAGCTGACCATTCCTTTTTCTGGGAAGAGAGCCGGACAGTTCTCCTTCCATCCCATCCCGTGCATCCCTACTGGGCGGCAGGGTGTTGAAAGGTCGGAGCCCTGGGTGCCATCTCAGTTTTCTAGGGGGTGCTCCTCTGACCCACTCCTGGGCCTGGCCCGGCTTAGAAGTGTGGAAATGCCTCCTCCGTTCTCTGCATTGATGGGTGGGCTTGGGGAGGGGGTGGCCACTTAGTGGCAGCCACAGGCACTTATGGGGAGTGGGAGTGAGGATTTATGTTCGCTGCTGGGGGAGGAGGTGTGATCCCTTGATGAAAAGAGACCCCTCCTGAGCTGTCTCCATGAAGCTCCCAACCTGCTTCTTTGTCCAGGTCCCCACTTTGAGGGGTACTGGGACCCCATGGCCCCACAGTGCCCTTTACAGAATATGCTGCGTTGTCACACCCTTTCCCAGCCCCCTCCCTGCCCATTTCACAGAAGAACAAATAGAGACCCAGCAAGGAAGTCCCATGGCCTAGAACCAGGCCCTTTCCCCAACGGGCTGGAGGGCCCTGCCAGAAGAAAGCACCGAAGTGGGCACCAGAGCTGAGCCAGGCAGTGGTCCTCCCTGTGGGGCCCTGAGAAATGCAGGGTGACCTGGCCCTGCCTTCCAACCCGGGCAGCCTTGGCTTTGACAGCGGTATGGGCTAACCATGGCAAACCCAAGGTGTGGGGCGGACAGACCACAAGCAGCATTCTGGGAGGTGGGAGGTTTAATTACCCCTTGCCCCATGATGGAGTGCTTCTGACTGGCTGCTCCTGGCCCAGGTGGGGTAGGCCTAAAGCAGGCCTGGAGCCAGGCGGCAGCACAACTGGCATCTCGGGCCTCCTGGGCCCACTCTGGGCCTGCAGGGAAAGGTCAGCTTCCACTGACCAGAGGGTGGGGTGGGCAAAGCCAGCAGCCAGCAGAGCCACACACAGGCGCTCTCTGTCAGGCCTGTCTGGGAGGCTGTGGAGATGCCACCTCTCTGTGCCCTAGCAGTCAGGCCGCTCCCCACTACAGGGCCCTCCTAGAAAGACAGCTTGGGAGCTTGGGGCTCCATCTTAATTAAAACCATCAGCCAGGCTTTGTCCCTGACAGCAGAGAACATTGGCTTCTGGCAGCAGGTCTTGCGCCTGGGAGAAACTGGAGGACCTGGGTGCCAGCCAGCTAACATGTAGCACCCTTGCCCCTTAGGCTGACTCCAGGCTCCAGCCAAGAGAACCAGGCCATGAGGTTTCCTGAGCCCATGGCAGGACCTCCCCAGCTGCATGTGCGGGGGAGAGAGTGTGCTGGGAGGACCTTAGCCCTGCAGGGTAGGTCCCAGACCCGGAGGTGGAGACTTGGTCCTGACACCAACCCCACAGGCAAGGCCTCTCTCCTCAAGCGGGGTCCCCAGGCATCCTCCAGGTCTTACTGCGGCTCCACATGGGAGCCGAGGGCATGGCCCGCCTGCTCTGGTACCTGCCAGGAAGACCCCACTGGAAGGGCTTGCAGCTGTATCTGGCTAGCACGCCTGTGTGCAGACAGATGCCACGTGCCGTAGCCCACATGCCATGCAGTTTCAGGTCCAGTGGTCGTATCACGGGCCACTGATGTGTGCACACACCCCTATGTAGGCCAAGGACAGCGATGATGATGATGATGATGTCACTGTCACCGTGGACCGAGACCACTTCATGGATGAGTTCTTCGAACAGGTGGGAGGCAGCACACCCCATCCTTCCCGTACCCTGGCAGACCCTGGGTGGCCCTCACCTCTGAGCCAGGCTGAGGGTGCTCACACAGCCCACGGGCACAGTGGGTGAGTGGACTGAAGCTCAGAGGGGAGCAAGGGCTTGGGACTGGAACGTTCCACCCCTCCCCACCCCCTCACCCTGCCACCTGAAGCCTGGCCGACCCTTCCTGGAGCCCCGACCACCAGCCATCCTTGGGGCAAGCCCTGGGCCCAGGGAGCCCTTCCCGACAACATGGGTCCACAGGTGGAGGAGATCCGCGGCTTCATTGACAAGATCTCAGAGAACGTGGAGGAAGTGAAGCGGAAGCACAGTGCCATCCTGGCCTCCCCCAACCCCGATGAGAGTGAGTGTGTGTGGAGGAGGGAATTCCAGGCCTCATGGGCCTCCGGGAAGGAGGCTAACTTGCAAGGGGGCTCCCAGAACCCCTCCATTGCCTGGGTCTGGCCAGGTTGGGGAGGGCTCCATTGGGAGCTTCAGGAAACAGCCATCCCAGGCCTAGAGTAGGGGTTCAGTGCCTCCTGGACCCGGGCCTCATGCAGAGACTTGGGGTATGGGAGGGGAGGCCTTCCTTGGGCCTGGGCAAGGTTAGGCGGCCATCGCCCTTCTCCCCAGGTAAGCTGGCTGTTCTCTAAGGCAACAGAGCAGCCTATAGTCCTGGGAGTTCTGGGAGGGAGGGAGGAGGGAGCTGTCTCTGATCAATAGGAGGCCTCTCAGCGCAGCCCCTCCCTTTCCCTCACCTCCCTGGGGAGCAGATGGCAGCTCTGAGGCGTCAGCGCTGTGGGAGGGCAAGCCGGCCAAGCAGGCAGAGCTTCCGGAAAGAACTAGCAGCCCTGGCACCCGGCCACCTTGATAGCCCAGAGCCGGACCCGCTCGGGGCTCCAGGAAGCCCGCTCTCCCTCGCACAGGGAGCATGTGTGTGCTGGATTCCACTCTGTCCCTGGACACACCCTCCTGACCTGGCCATCACAGCTCTGGTTGCAGAGTCCATGAGGACACCAATAAGGGCCAGATCTTCAGCATGCAGGGCCGAGATCCGCCCCTGGCAGGGGCCTCACCCTTGGTCCCAGGGAGGCAGTGGCAGGGGCCTGGGGCCCAGGCAAGCCAGCTGGACTCCCGGGGCTTATGCACCTGCCTGCCCACACAGTGTTCCTTACAGCCTGGTGTTCATGGCCTCTCTCACTTTTCCAGCCACTTTGGGAGGTGCCGGCCTATGGGGCCAAATGAAGAAAGTACAGGAGAGGGTTCGAGGCTGGGTTTTTTCCCAGCCAGCCTCTCCCAGGGCCCAGAGTTTGATTTTATCCATGTCTCCAGCACTGCCTTCCTATCTTTGACTCCCCAACCCCACTCCCAGGACTGCTGGTGTTCTCAAGAACCCAGAATAAATCTTTGTACAGCTCCAAAGTGTGCTTGAACCCGAGGCCACTGTCACACTAGCCAAGCCCGGTGCTAGGCTCTTTTTTTTTTTTATTTTTTATTAATTAAAAAAAAAAAAGCGGTGCTAGGCTCTTGCGGGCAAAATAAGCCAGGGTGGGAGCAGGAGAGACTGTCCCCGGCCAGGATGGCATGGGGAGGACCAGCCATGGCACTCAGACATCCAGTGTGTCTGTGCGTCCCCTGCAGCTTGCTCCTGGTGGGAGTCAGGAGTAGCTAATTGTAGGGGAGGGAATAAATGGGGAGCTGGTCCTCTCACCTGTGGGGAGGTGGCGCAAGCGTGGAGTGAGGGAGCAGTTAAAGGTCTCTGCCACGGGCAGTGGGGGTGAAACCGAATTCACGGGGTGAAACCGAATTCACGGGGAGTCACAGGAAGGAGGGCAGTGAGTGGGGGCTTTCCCGGGCCAAGGCTTGCTGCGCTGCCTCTGGGGGCCGCCATCCGGCCTGGGCTATTTTGAGTCTGAGCAAAAGCGGCTGAGACGTTAGGAGCAGCTGGTAACCGAGTTTTCTTTGTTCTTACAAATAAGGCTCCCTCCTCCGCTCCTTGGAGCCCCCCACTCTCCTCCACTCACATGTTCTACTGGGGAGGTGGCCCCCATCTATGGCCTTGCTGACAGACCACTGTCACATCCCCCTCCCCAACCCTCTATAGAAGAACCAATAGCCCAAGAGGCAAGCGGAGGGTGCAGGGGGAAGAGTTATAGCCAGGAGCTCAGTCCTGGTTTCTACAGGGGGTAGGAGTACTGGGGGGCTGCCGATTGCTCTGCTTAGCACCCCAGGGGGAAGCAGCCATCATGCTCCACTTTGCCAAGTCCCTGGTAGTCCACCTCTCGCAGGAGTGGGGGCCAGCTGGGTAACCCCTGTCCCCAGCCAGCTTTGGAGAGATGGTTTCTGCTACAAGGACCCAAATCCTTCTGGCACCTCCCTCCCCCAATTTCTCCCATCATTGACCCTGGGTACCTGCTCCCTCCAGGGCTGCCTGTGCCCCAGGACCGCACCTCTCAGAACCTCTTCTCCAGCAGCTCCCACAAGGCCAGGTGCTCCGCTTCCCCCGTCTACTCACTGACCCCCAGCAGTGGCCTCCCCTAAGCTCGGCACCTAGGGTAGCTTTGTGAGTAGCCCAAGGCCCACTTCACCACGTCGCTTGAGGGTGCCCACTGACTGGGTGCTTTCCCCCATAAGCCACCAGGTAATGCACCCCCCACCTAAACTCTGGTAAACATCGAACAAATGTTCCCTGGTGCCAACCCCTGCATCACCAGCTGCTCCACAATTATCTCTGCCTTAAATTTAGCCCCATCTGTTATCTGCAGGGGGTGGGGGAGCCAGGGAGGGAGGAAGGGAGCCTCCTTGGAAGGCAGCACAAGGGGGGGGGGGGGATGAATCTACAGCTGCTGTGGCCCTGGCCGAGGTTTGGAGGGGCGGACAGAACCTCAGCCAGGACCCAGGGGTGTGCCCAGAGTCTTGTCCTCAGGCCTCTTATGTGGTAGGCTGGGCTGGACGTCGGGCGGTAAGGGAACCCAGGGTGTCTGTCCTCTACCCCCACCGCCTCCCCAGAGACGAAGGAAGAGCTGGAGGAGCTCATGGCCGACATAAAGAAGACAGCTAACAAAGTCCGCTCCAAGCTAAAGAGTGAGTTGGGAATGGGCCCTTGTCGGGGCAGGGGCTTCAGGCCTGCTTCCCTTGGGTAGGCCATGGGGTTTCACGAACCCAGAGCAAGGACTGGGTCTTGCTTTCCTTTATGAGGGTGGTATCATGCTCCCAGTCGCTCAACAGCTGCCATTTGGTGAGGCCTGTTTGTCCCAGGCTCAGGACTGGGGTGGGGACACAGATGTCCGAGGTTTTGTCGAGGGAGTAACTACCCTGGGTACTGTCCACAGTGAATTTCTGCTAAAATGGGATAAAGAAGTGGCCAGCACTACCCGGCCCCACACAGAAGCCCCCAGAATGACCCACGCTGGCATGGCCCCTTGGTGCACAGCCTTCTGGAGCAGAAAGTATGGAGATGGGCAGGCCTGAGCTGTGGGACCAAGCACAGTGGGTGCTGGCTGAGACCTCCCAAGGGGGTGTGCACATGAGCACAGGGCACAGACCTGCACACATAGTCCCAGCTGAAAGGGCCCCTTCCTTTGCTTCCCATGGGACCCTGCCATGTACACACCACACACAGACTCCCCTGGGGAAGGTATGGGACTTGAGTCAGGGCTTGTGCCCCGATTCAGCAGGTCCTGGGTGTGTGGTTGGGGGTAGGGGCGAGTGGAGGCAGGTCAGCACATGGCCGCCCCTGTGCCCCCAGGCATGGAGCAGAGCATTGAGCAGGAGGAAGGCCTGAACCGCTCCTCTGCTGACCTGAGGATCAGGAAGACGCAGGTGCGGCCTGGGGCTTCTGGGATGGGGGCACCTGAGACTCGGGGCCTCCAGGGCTGGGGCCTGACCACCCCCCCCATCTTGGACCCCCAGCATTCCACACTGTCCCGAAAGTTTGTGGAGGTCATGTCTGAGTACAACGCCACGCAGTCTGACTATCGCGAGCGCTGCAAGGGCCGGATCCAAAGGCAGCTAGAGATCAGTAGGCTGGGGGGGGCGGGGGCGGGGCCCAGGCGGGAGGGGGCGGCGTGGAGGGGCAGGGCTCAGGACTGCTGCTGAGCTGGGCGAGGACCCACTCAGTGTCAACCCCTGCTCGCAGCTGGCAGGACCACGACCAGTGAGGAACTGGAAGACATGCTGGAGAGTGGGAACCCAGCCATATTTGCCTCAGGGGTGAGTGTGGACCCCACCCCATCCACTATATCCCTACCGTGATCCTCTAACGACGACCCTACCCACCGTGACCCCTACCATGGGGCTGAGCAACATTTAGCTGCTTTGTGACGCACGTCTGTGCCTGCATCTTCCAGAAGAGAAGGCTGAGGCCCAGTGAGGAGCCGGGCCCAGGCTGAGGTCACATAAATGCTAGTAATAAATGTGCAATTAAGACTCCTGATTCCTCTCAGTTGGATCCACTTTCTTGCTGCCCCTTCCCATCTCCCACCTTCGTCTGGACCACTGTCCCCTCCTGGAGGACACCATGTCCTCGGTAGTCTCTACATTCAAGTGAAACTCCGTTCTCTGCTGAGCAGGGGGAGGTTTCTGGAAGAGGTGGCCCACAGGTGTGCAAGGCGGGCTTGTGGGTGTGGGCCCCAGGAGAGGGGCTGCATTCAGTGTGGGAGCAAACACGAGAGGGAACAGAAGAAAGGCAGAGCTAAAGCGTCCAGCCAGGGTCTCGCTGAGTCCTGGATCCTTGGGGGGGGGGGACAGCTAGTGTGGACTCCTTAAAACACTCAGAATAGGAGCTACCATGAACTGAGCAATTAGGAGATAAGCTCAAATGGGAAGTATTAGTTTATATTACTTCCAAACATATTCAGGTTAGGAAATCAGTCTTAGAGAAATTAGCTAACAGAACTAGTAAAGGAGGAGCCACGCAGCAGGGGGAGGAAGTTCAGGCCCTGCCTCTGGAACAACTTGACCCGGGCCTGGGCCATCCTAGCTGCCTTCCCATGGGCTCCGCCCCTAGTAAAAGTCCCCTCGGTCCTAGCCCACTGCCCCTGCCCTGTAGATCATCATGGACTCCAGCATCTCAAAGCAGGCACTGAGTGAGATTGAGACACGGCACAGTGAGATTATCAAGCTGGAGAACAGCATCCGGGAGCTGCACGACATGTTCATGGACATGGCCATGCTCGTGGAGAGCCAGGTAAGTGCCGGGTCCCCACTGCCCCCCACCCCCAGCAGCACCCAGGGCGACACTAACGCCTCCCTCCCTTTTCTGCCCAATATGCTGCTCCTGCTGGGAGGGACCAAGTCCTCAGGTAACTAAAGTGCCTCCAGGGCCCTGCCCACTGCTCGGTCCCACCCACCTGAAGGACCCTCCTTTGCATGGCTCTGCTTGGCTATCCAAGACCCCAGGCCTCACATGGCCTTTCCCCCCAGGGCCCAGCCCTGCGCGTCTCATCTGCCGCTCATGTTATCAAGTGTCTACTTGGACCAGGAGCTTTCCTAGGAGCTGGAGGCATAGCAGTGGACAGGACAGATGAAGGCCCTGTGTCCTGGAGCTAGTGTCTTGGGAGAAAGGAAAACCAAGTAAAGAACAAATGGAATGTTCTCCAGTTGTGCCAGATACTCAGGAGATGTTAGGAGGCAGCGATGGGGCAGAGCAGTGGTTCCCAAAGTTGAATTTGCCAAGAATCACATGGAGAGCTTGTTACAACATTCCTAACCCCATTTCCAGGGACTGGTACTCAGGATGGGCCTATGAATTTGCACCTCCGGAGTGACGCAGCTGTTGCTGGCCTGAGGACCATACTTGATCACATGACTGAGGACAGCTGCTTTGACTGGGGGAGGCCTCTCTGGGGAGGGGACTTCTGAGCTGATGCCAGAATGGTAAAAAGGGGCCAGCCACGAAGACCCCCTAGGAGAAAAATGAAGAGCCCCAGGCAGAGGGACCAGCAAGTGCCAAGGTCCTGCGGCTGGAACATGGCAAGGGATCAGAAAGGAGAGAAGTTAGAAACAAGGTGGATTGAGTTCATATCATGTAGGGCCTTGGCAGGCCATGGTGGGCATTTGGACTCTTCTAGATTGGAGGATTTGAAGTACGGCAGTGACAAGACCTGAATTCTAGAAACAGGGAGGCCACGAGGAGGCTGTTGCTGCCATCTAGGTGAGGCCCCTTAGTGATGAGGGTGCCAGTGGGTGGCGATGCACTTACAGTGCAGTCAGTTGTCCACATGCCACTGTGGATACTCTGACCAGGGCAGTGTCATGGTCAGACTGGCCTCTGGGGGCAGCATGAGACTGGATGGCAGAGGCCGGGAGGGCCATGGGGATGAAGGGAAGGAGTCAGGGCTCTTAAACTTTGAAGGCCACAGACAGAGCCAGATAGGACCCCATGCCTGGAAGGGTATGGGGGGACTCGCATCACCTTGTGAGCTGAGGTCAGCCTCAGATGCCAGCCTACCCATTCCTGCCCCTGCCCTTCCCACCTGCCACTATCCTCTGTCCGCCACCAGGCCAGCAGGCCTGGGCCCTAGCTGAGTTCTCTGCATGGTCCCCACCCCTTGGCTGAGACTGCATGGTCAATCCCACCCCAGAAGGACAGCTGCTCTGCTCTCCATGCCCTGCCCAGAGGGCCTGACCCAAAGGGCACAGGTGAGTTGCTCCCCATCCACCTCACCTCCCCCCTCTCTCTTGACTCCAGAGCACCCTCCTGAAGTTCTTCCCTGAGCTCCCTCCAGAGCCTGAGGAGAGGGCCCTCTGGAGCTCAGTGCCTTGCGGCCCTGCAGGGGGAGATGATTGACAGGATTGAGTACAACGTGGAGCATGCGGTGGACTACGTGGAGAGAGCCGTATCCGACACCAAGAAGGCTGTCAAGTACCAGAGCAAGGCCCGCCGGGTCAGCAGCCCCAGCCCTGTCTCGAGTTGCCTCCACAGCACCCGCTAGGGCGCCCCTAGACTGTCCCCCCCCCCCCGCCCTCTCCCTACAGATCACCTCTCAGAGCTCTGATCCCAAGCCCTTTCTTCAAGACTGCTGTCACCTCTGCCCCAGTTAGAGCCCCCAGCCTGTCCAGCCATCAGCCCTCATTATAGCCCCCTGCAGCCACCCCCACCCTGCCTGCTCTGAGGCCACCCTTGTTTCACCACCGCCCTCCCCCCCACAGAAGAAGATCATGATAATCATCTGCTGCGTGGTCCTGGGCATTGTCATCGCCTCCACCTTCGGAGGCATCTTTGGATAGAAACTGCCCCACCTGCCACTCTGCTCTGGACGGTCCACCCCAGGAGGCTCCCGGGCTGCTGCTGCTGCCGCCTGGCCAGGTGGCCTTCCCCACCCCAGCTCTGGCTTGCAGCACCCTCCCACCCCAACCCCCATTGCTCCTTCTTGGCCTCAGGACCCTTCACCCCAGCCCTGCCCTTGAGCCAGGCTGTCTGCATGATCTTTGTCCCAGTGTGTGTCTGTACAGAGAGGCAGAAGGGAGCCAGTCTGGGAAAGAGCCGGTGGGGTTGGGATGGGTCGGCGAGGGACAGAGTCTGGCCCAGGCCCTCAGCCTTACCAGGCAGGGCTGCCCAGGGGAGTATATGCAGCCTGTCCCTCACCTTCACTCATTCCACTCGGGCCCAGAGCTACCCTCTCCTGGAATCAAGGCACTCCTTCTGACCCCAATCTTGCCTCCAACTGACTTGTCCCTGGCCCTGGCTCTGGCCTCCTCAGCTGTGCTCCCAAGTGAGCCCCCTGAGGGGTGGGGACCAGGTGGCCACATGGTGCTGCTTTTCAGGTTAGGGGAGGGGTGGCCCTGAGGGATAGCAGTCACTGCCAGGGAGGCTCAGGGTTATAGTTTCTAGCCACGTCGAGACCAGGCTCCTTCCCTACCCAAGGGCACAGCCCAACAGGTCTTCGGCTCTCTTGGCCAAAGCCCTGGCCTCATCCTCTCTTCCCACATTCCAAAAGCCTCAAGAGCTAGCCCTTTAGGCTGGATCTGACCCCAGGTGACCCTCTGGAAGAGGCCAACTGGTATGTCTCCAGCCACTCTCCAGAGCCAGGGAAGCAGAGGCGGCCCCAGTCAGGCCTCCACCCTGCCACGCTCCCTGGCAGGCCTCAGTTAAGCTCTCAAGCCATTGTGTGTTGCATGTTTGGGACAGTGGTCCCTGCTCTCTTGTGCTCTGGGAGGTCAGATGTCACTTCAGGCCTGCAGTCACATCCTGCCTTTGCTGTCCCATTGATGTGCCATGTGCGTGTCAGGTATCTTGGTCGCAGTATTCAGCAGCCAGCCAGGGAGGGGTACTGCCCTCCCCTTCACCATCCAGGGGCTGCTTTCTCTAGTCAGAAACAGCCCAACCCCAGGATCCTTTTCCCTCTGGGACAGGCAGGGAATGTGCATGCAAATGCATGCAGCCGGGGGTGGGGCCCTGTCTGCCACCACCCTGAGCTCTGCTCCTGCCCAGTGACCATGACCACTGGCTGTGTTGCCTTCAACAGCGACTTTCCTTCCCTCTTCCACCCCTTCACCAAAGGTCTTGGTACAACCAGCTGCCCATTTTGTGAAATTTTTATGTAGAATAAACATTTGGATCTGTACCAGGGCTCTGCTCTCCATTTCTCACTGTCCAGTGTCACGGCCTTGGAACTGGGGGTGGGAATGTACGTGACACTTAGGGGATAGGGACGGACAAGCCAAGGATTTCCATCTTCCTCAACTCTCCCCCTACCCCAAGGCCTTTGATGTTCACGGGCCTGACTGTCCTATAAGGAAAGTACCATTTAGCGGCTAATCTTCAGCCTACTCTGTGAGATCAGGCCAAGTCTGACACCTGAGAACTTGGACCCTGTCCCAATTCATCTCACGTGCCCTTTCTCTAACCTCAGGGTACCCTCCTGAACTCCCAGGTCTCTATCCCAGGCAAACCAGCCCTCCGTCGCTCCAGCCCTACCCCTGAGTGTTGAGGCCTGTTAAGTCCTGTGCCCTCAGGTCCAGTCCCTCTTACCACCTTCCTCAGAAGTCGCAGGTAACCATGAGATCCCCTCAAGCAGACAGTTCCCCTACTAGACCCCCGTGCCCAGTGCAGGACCTGTCCTGGCCACCAGTAGAGAGGAGACAGGCCCCTGGCACAGAAGTAGTCAAGAGCTGAACTGGTCAACAGCTGATGATGCAGGAAAGCATGGTCCAGGACAGCCCAGCAGCGTCAGGCACAGTGTCACACCATGCTTTATCCTGACCATACTTTCCAACTGATTCTCCTCAACATAATCCTCCCTGAACAAAAGGCATTATCTGTGTTTCTTACAAATAAAAATAACACTTCCATACATTTAAGTCCTTTACACCTGATATCCGCCTGGTGAATCACTGGATTCTCCCTCCAACAGAGGAACTCAAGAAATTTCTTTAGGGCAGTAGCGCTAGAAAATGGCGAAAAACTTCACAAGAAAGTAGTTTATTGCTTTTAGAACAAAATAAGGTGCTCTCAGAACTTTCTTCAATGAAGAGAATCCTTTCAGAACTTTTTAGAACTTTTCGCAAACACTATTCTGTCAACAACGAAGCAGGCACTTCAATATGAAAAACTTCCCGGAGGGGAACGCCTGGGCTGGACAGCAGTTTGCAAGTGTGTGGACCCAGGGCTGTCCCATGGATACAGCTACACCTCAGAACCGGGGCCTGCGCTTGCGGCCGGTGTATTGGGTATCAGGCCTGACTTCCCTGTACCAAAGAAAGAACAGTCTCAGAATAAAAGGGGATCACCTGGGACCTATTTCAGACACATGTGAGCCCTCAGCGAAAACACTCACTCCTTGGATTCTAACCCTGGTAAGGTACTCACTTGCCCTGACGTCGGCGGCGCTCCTTCTTCTCCAGGACCCAGTCACGGCTCTTTCTCACCACCCCGCGCCTCGCAATCTTGTATGGAACCCTGTGCAAGAGATGTGTACTGTGAGCTGATGGACAGAGCTGCCCGGATGGCATGTGAGTTCATCTAGCCAGGGGAAAATGGTGAGTCAGAGGGCCTCAGATACCCAGATCCCCCTCTTTCAAATGTTTCATCATCCTTTCTGCAACAGAGATCCCCACTTCTAAACACTTCCCCCAACATCTGCTAGGTAGGCTGGAGGTGAGAGGCCCCACTCCCTTGCAGGCATCTTTGTGGGAGCTGACCACCTGTGGGGTATGCACACTCCTTGCCTATGAAGTCGGTAGAGGAAAAGCTACTTTTGGGGTAACCCAGGCCAGGATGGTGCACAAGAGAGCCTGAGAGTACCCAAGGAAAGCCAGAAGCCCCAGGCCCAGGGCTGCCACTTAAGGCCACCATCAGGCTCTGGGTTGGCCTGGCAGAGATTGACTGGGGGCTTCCCAGCAACAACAAATGTCTGAGGTAGGAAAACAAGGCTGCCCAGCTCATGGCAACACTGACGATGGTCCTCGAGGGCTGATCTTGGCCCTCTACCCTGGCTGAGGAGGAAAAGGACCTTCCCACAGCTCCATGGGAAAGAGGGCCTGTGAATGGGGGGCTTGAGGCCCCCAAACCAGATCCCCACCTAGCAGTTGGGACTGAACAGCTTCCAGCATAAATCCTAACTTCACTGGTTGCCTGGCATCTGAGAACAACTGCTCCCTGAGCATGCATGGCCCACAGATGGCCCAGTCTTTATGAACCAGTCTTGCTCTTGAAGAGCCGTGAATGGACAGGGACAGAGACTACAGACAACAAAGTGAGCACACGAGGCCACAGAGGTGTTGTGGCGGTGCAAAGGAAAGGAAAAGCAAGTGGGCCTCAGAGGTAAGCTGGTATGTGCACAGGCAGAGGGGGAAGACAGCATTCCCAGCAAGAAGCAATATGTGAAAATGAGGCAAGAACAAATATGTGAACATGAATGGACTGAGGGGAAGGGCAGGGCACAATAAAGCAGTCTCATTTACCTGGAGTCATGGGGACAGGAGGCGGCGGGCAGGACTGAGGCCAGAGCCGTGTGCCAGCCAGTGCATGGAGGACTGAGGGCCAGCAAGCAATCTGCTCTCCCTTTAGCAAACAGTGGGGAGTCAGCAAATGTTTTACACCAAAAAGAATGACATGACAAGATCTAGATTTTAGCAGACCTTGCTGACGGTTCAGAGAAAGTGGGGGTGGGAGGAAGGAGCCAGGTGAAAAGTAAGAGGCAACTGCAAGCCTGGATGGAGCTGGAGAGCAGGATTAATCCTGGGGAATCGAGAAGCGAAAACTGGGGGCAGAGGAGTGAAGAGGGGAAAAATTTGAGCCAAAGAAGGAACAACGGTAAGAAGGGTTATTGGGGGAAATAAGGGAAGCAGTGAAAACAGGGAATACCCCAAAATCAGGTGCTGAGAGAGAAGCAGTGACCACCAGTGGCAAAAGCCAGAGTGGGGGACTGAGGATGATTCTTCAAAGAATCTTCAAAGAAGTGAATCAGGAAAATCCTTGGCTTTCAAAAGAGCAGTTGAGGGGAATGGCAGAGAGGCCGGGTGGCAAGGATTAAGGAATGCACAGATGAAACAAAGCAGATGGGGGGGACATAGATTAGAGATAAATCAGGTGAAGATTTAAAAGAAAAAAACCTGTTTAACATTCACACAGTTATTTCAAAATGGCCTGAATGTGATGAGACAGAAGCCCAATTCTGTTTCCTACAGGCAACAGGCGCCTCCTCTTCCCTCCAGCCATCAGCGGGGGAGCAGAGCCCTGCACACCAGCCCAGGGTAAGGAGGACACCGTGCTGAGTCCTCCACACACGTGCTCCCCACACCTCAACCCACTGCCAAAGTGGGCGATACTCTCCCCCTTTCTACAGAGATGCACAGTAGGTGCTCAGGTTATAACTTACCCAAGCTTACAGTTAGGACATGCCATCTGAAGACACTGGTGTGAGGACAAAAGGGATCCTAAGATGAATGGAGGGAAGTTACTGAACTTCCTCTGTACAACAGATGGGATAATTCACTGGGAGTAAGAGGGGGCAACAAGTGATGGTCACTTTAATGCAGAGACATATAAGACAGCCCCAAACCCCCAAGGGAAAGGGGCTGGGGAAGCTAAGAGTGCCCAGGAGGCCAAGGGGTTAGACAGCATAAATCTGTGGTGGACGTGAGGCACATACTCACGGCCTTCAGTCATTCCTTCTCTGCCCAGTCCATCTTTTCCCCTTAAATGTCTTAAGACTTTTAACTCACATCAACCAGAACTAAGAAATAACCAGCTCATTCACTACCTTATAATTTACTATTCATTCAACAGATATTTAGAACCAATGTTAACATATTATTTTCAATGCCAGTGATATAAAATTCCAGTCCCCACACCACATTTGTGTTCTGTGATTTGGAGGGGTGAAGGGTGTTAAGAGAAAGAAAGAAAGGTCAGGGAAAATTACTGAAAATACTGAACAGAGGAATGACATATGCATTTAAGAAAAAGATCAGTCTTGCTGCTGTGCAAAAAATAAACTGAAAAAGGCAAAGACTGAAAGCAGGGAGCCAAGTTAGGTGGCTATTCAGTAATCCAGGCAAGAGCTGGGAGGAGCTTGAACTAGGGGATCACAGAGAAAAGGTCAGAATTGGAGTACACCAGGAAGGACAGAACTTGCGGAGGGGCTGGAAAAGATGTAAGAAAAGACTGAAATGACTGAAAAGAGTTAAGAAACAGGAGAGGAAATGTGTGGGGTGAAGACCTAGCGCTGTGTTTTTTGATGTCTGTGGGAAGCCAGGTGGAGATATGGAGGAGGCAGTATGAAAATCAGAGGTGGGGTTGAGACTGAATACATAAACTTAAGGGTTCTGAACCTACAGCTGGGATTTATAGTGGCATTTATACAGTGGTATTTACAGAGAAAGGATCCAGGCAGGGTCCCAGAGCACCAGAGAAGGAGCCAGCAGAGCAGACTGAGAAGGGATGGCCAGTGGTGCTGTGGATACCAGGACAGTGGATGTGGCATCCTGAAGGCCAAGTGAAAAATGCATTTCAGGAAGAGAGTGTTTGGCTGTCGGATCTCACTGAGCTGGCAAGTTAGGAACAGAAAAGAAAAAAAAAGATCAAGAAGTGACAAGACAGAGGCTGCTGGTGATCTTGACAAGAGCAATTTGTGACATAATAGAAACAAAAGTCCAAAAAAGTGGATTGAGAGAATGTAGGAGAGGAAGCAAGAGGCACAAGGACAAGGGGTTTTGCTATCAAGGGGAGCAGATAATCAGGAGTTATTATGGGTTAAGGGAGGGTTTTATTTTAAAAACAGGAGAAATGGTGCAGGATATCTGTGTGCCAACAACAACGGCAAAAGAGAGTCAAGACGAGGCTTCAGGAGAGGACAGGGAGAGCCGCCGCCACCACCAGAGCCCGGAGGAGATGGGGGTTCAACATGCAGGTGGAGGAGGGCAGCCTCAGGGGAGAACAAGGAGAGCTTGCCAAGCAAGGAGGGATGGAAGGAGTCATGTGCAGACTTAAAAACGAAGCCAAAGAATGAAATGTGACCCCACCAGGCAGCATACAAAAAAAAAAAAAAAAAAAAGAGACATGGCTGCCCAGAAATCAAGAAGGGTCTCAGCCCCCTAAGCCCTGAGGGAGGAACAGGCATAGTCCAAAGGAGGACTCTCATTCTAATGCCATCTTGGTGTCACTGCTGCATCTGACCAGGGAGACCTGGACCAAAGCAGAGAGAAATGGGAGTCGTCCTGTTGCCTCCACTTTCCCTCTGCCATGTCTAATAAACATGGCAGCAGTGACCCCCTGGCCCTCAGGCAGGGCTAAGCAATTGCTTTACCTTTCGTTAGTGAACGTGGACTCCCTCTCCTTGCCTCCATCCGTACACTCGTTCAGCCCCTGCAGAAACCAAAGTGATCTTAGACCACCCTAGAGATCTCTCAATCCACCTGGCCCATCCCCAAAGGGTTAGGCACCCAGGCCAGAACTCCTTTCAGCAGGTCCGAGGCCCAGCCCCATAGGAAGGAACCAAAAACTCTTTTCTGGGACCTGGGGAGCAGAGATCCTGCCTCTGATTCCAGAGGATTTGGGCCAGCCAAGCTTTGTACTCTGGGGCTTTGGCCTGCTTTATGGCCATGTTCTCAAGCCATGGAGTCTAGAGTCCAAGAGACCTGTGCCTGTAAACCCAGGGGTGCTCACCTTAGGCAGAATGCTTGAAGGCCCAGAAAACAAGCAGAGATAGAACCTGAAACAAGAAGGTGCAGAGTGAGAGCTGGGCTCATAAAGCTTTGCAGGGAGAGTCCCGTCATCCCTGCCTCCCTCTCATGAACAGGAGTAGAAAGCATGGGCCTCTTGCCTGCCTGGGGCTTGATCACCCATCCCAGCACCACTCAGTGGCTTGAAAGGGATATACGGCTATCCTCCCTCCTCCAGTCCGGGTAGTGCCCTGTCCCCCCAACCCCAGCACTCACTTCTTTGCTCTGGCACTGTTGGGGTAGTCTACCACCACACCACCGGTGAAGCCAGCCTTTGTGGCCTGGGCTGTGATCAGCTCCAGCTGAGAGAAAGACAGAGTCAGGCAGGGAAAGCTGGAGGAGCAGACAGCGTCACTTCTGCTCCTGGGAAGAAGCCAGGCCAGTCCCAGGATGGACCTAGCCTGCGAGAATTAAAGGCTTTCTCTCTCTGATTCCTGCCAATTCTGAGTCCCAAAAAAAGTCAGGAAAAGGAAATGCAGGCTAGAGCCAGTCCTGGCGGACACTTCCCTCAGGGGATTACAGAGCAAAGCATCTCTCCTAATTCTCACCTTCTAGCCAGGGACCCATCTCCCCACTCAAATGACATGAAGGGTCATCAAGTGGGACCCAGTCTCATCTGGGCTTGCCAGTGACCCCTTGTCTTTCCAAGTCTGCACTTCCTCATTCACCATCCATCAGAGGACAAATGTCAATGTCCTCCATCCCCTCACTCCCCACTTATTCACATGGTTATAGAAATCAGTATTATCAATAATACCATCTTCCTTTTCAAGAGGAAAAAAACCATCCTGCCCCACCCCCACAGTGTCCAGCCTCTTCCATCAGAGATCACTGGTGCAATCTCAGTTGCTCACTCCCTCGTTTTCCCATCAATCAGCCTAAAGCTCCTCGTCCCATCACTTCCCATAAACAGGATGGCAGGTGAGTGAAGAGCGGGATAGTCACCTGTTCTGGGCACCCCTCTCCTATTCCCTGCATCTCTAAGTAGAAGAGGGGCTCACCTGCTCCGAGTTCTCAGGATACAGCTGCAGGACAGCTCGGGCTCCACGGGCCTGCAGACAAACAGAAACATGGCTTTCTTACAAATACCCAATGGGTCAGGACTTGAAGACTTCCTTCACTAAATATTTGCTAAATTCCCATTATGCACAAGATACTGTTCTTAGAGCTGGGGATGGCAGTGAACCTCACATTTTAGTGGGGGAGGCAGCTAATTCACAGTAAGTGCCAAAAAGATGGAAAGTGACAGAAACAGTTTAGTTTACTTCTGGTTCAAGGAAAGCCTCTGAGTGACACTGAGCAGGGACCTGAATACAGTGGGGAGCTGGCTGTACAAACATGAGAGAAGGGCAAACACAAAGACCCTGAGACGGGCATGCTGGTAACCAACTCTTGGAACTTCAGAGTGAACCCCAGTGTGTGAGTGGGAGAGACACCTCATCTAAAGAAACAACCCATCCGAGGTAAGCCAGTGAAGGAGGGGACACTAAAGAGACCTACACACATCCAGTTCCTTTAGAAAAGGAAAATAACTCATTTTCAGGACTTGGATCCTAGTAAATAAAAGAAATCAAAATACAGTCTGTTTAAAGACCAGATAAAGCTAATACAGACTCTCTCAGTGGCAAATAACCACCCAGTTCCCTAGCAGAGCAAAGTGTTGGGATGGGAGGTGGGGTGCAGCGGTAAGTCTCGGAGATGTGTACACTGACAGATGTTTTCTGTTGTGACCAGACACAATGTCCCTATCCTCACTCTGCTCATGCCATGCCCCCAAACCAACTTCTGATTAAATTTCGGCATAGCAGATACAGGAAATGTCCTCAACAGAAGTAGGCCCTATTCCAAGCCAGTAAATCAAGATGGCCCACAGAACCTGAACTTGGGACAAGTGATCACAATAAGGTCCTGCCACCCCCTGGAGTCCCATGTGAATGGCCTTTCCCTAGGAGACCTTCACTTCATCATTCCAGCTGCAAGGTGAAGGAGGGCCCAAATGGGGAGGGAATCTCATACTCACCAGAACCGAATAAAGAGAAGAAAAAAAGCAGTACAGGCGCTTGGCAGGGATGTCAGATTTCTTGTTAGCATTGCAGAGCCACTGCACAGCAGAAATGCTAATAAGAAAAGAGCCTGGTCGGGAAATTGCACACCATCCCCCCTCGCCCCCACCACATCTACCCTTTTGAGACTGACACCATCCATCACTGATCTCCAGGTGAAGCCCTCCTACCACAGCTCCCTGTCTTGGAATGTGCAGGTCCACCTAAGTCACTGTTCTACAACACTGGACCCCACTCGGTATCCAGAAGTCAATGCTGACTTCCTTGCAGCAGGCCCAAGGAAGTACTGCCTCAACCTTGTTTCTAAATGCCTCGGAACTTAAATTTAAATACTCAAGTGTGTCAAGGCTGCCTCTGTCCAGCTAACTAACCCTTTGTTCCTTCCTCCATTCAAGGGAAACATGCCCTACAGTCAATATACACAGACATTCGTTCACCCTCCCCCCAAACTGTTTCCTTCAACTGCACCTGTTAAAGTGTCTTCATAGTCCTTGAACATGTAATATACTCTGCTTTCTGGCCTGCTTCTCCTCAGTGACATGCCCACACATCCAGAGAAGCCCATCCACCCCCAAGCCCCGCTGGTTTGTCCAACTGCCTCTCCCAGCTTTACTTTCCCCTATCCCTCTCCTGGGTCTGCATTCATTACCACCTTAATTAGATTATTTCAGAAACCCTCTTTCACCTTACAAGAATCTTCCTAAAACAAAAACCGGATCCTGTCATTCCCCAGCTTGAAAATTTTTGACAGCTCCCCACGTCCTGCCCAACCTCATCTTCCATGATCTTTTTCATTCCTCCCTCTGATGGGCTCCTTTCTCCACCCAGTTCTGTACCTCTGCTCACACCGCTCCTTCACTCAGAAACCCTCTCCTTGAGTCTGAATTCCTTCAGCCTTCAAGACAGCCCCAAACCTCCTCCTTCTTGAGGCTTTGCTGCACGCTCCTGCTCCCCTTCAGAGCCTCGTCTGGCAGGCCCGGCTCCCTTAGTGCACACTTTGCCTGGGTTTAGCTGCCTGGCCCAACTGTGTCTTACATGCCCAATAAACTCTAAAGGCAGGGACTGTGTTATTTCCACATTTCCTCAGCACTGCACACAGTGTTATCAACAAAACAAAACAAAACAAAACACGGATACACCAACTCTCTTACAAAGAAAAGACTACTTTTAAAACACACAGATCATAACTGCTATTTTTTTTTGCAACCTAGAACAATTTACCCAATCACGACAAAAAACACTACCCTAGAAATGGTCTTTGTTTTAAACTTGTTTCCAGATATAACCTATTTCCTTACCTAGAATAAAATCTCCAAATCCAAAGTTCCTCACAGATAACTCTGCAATTCCTACCACTCAATCTAGGATCCAGGGGGTCTCTACCAGATTAAGCTACAACTTCCTTTCCTTTTCCCTACCTCCATCCTCATCACCAAGACCCTAGACCCGATATTGCACAGAACTTACCACAGAAGACAAAGAAAAACTTTACACTTCTAACAGTAATTTCCATTTTCTAAAATCTGTTATCAAGGTACACACCCAAAGTCCAAATTACTTGACTCTGACCACCTAGAAAGAACTGAGCCTCTGAAGAGACTCAACTGCCTGGGCCATTCCCTACTTCAGAATTCTCAAAACAGAAGGCAACAAGGCTCTTGGGACCCTCCCCTACCACCCCTGCTACACACATACAAACACATATGCACACAGAGCAAACAGAATCTATACTAGTGGTGCCTGAACCTGGCAGTGCAGACAGACCATTACGGGAGAAGAGAGTTCTGAAATACAAAAATGTTTCTCGGCCTTACTCTAACCTTATAAATCTGAAATTCCCAGTACACACACACACTTTTTTTTTTTTTTTTTTTGGCATGGACAGGCTCTGGGAATCGAACCTGGGCCTCCAGCATGGCAGGTGAGAATTCTACCACTGAGCCACCGTTGCACTGCCCAGACATACATTTTTAAGTAGGCTATGTGATTCTGCTACACAGCCCGGTTTGGGAAGCCTTGGTCAACGCCTAAAAAGAGGAAGAAATGACTCTCACCTGATACAACCGTCAAAGGACCCTGGTTTGAAGGGGACACCCTGGCCCATGTCTCCCAGAAGCAGATCGCCCTCTGTGTCTCGGTCCAACGCTGCATCTATATTGGAGAAGACAAAGTCATGGAAATAGCTGTCCTCACACACGAGGAACCCACCCCACTGTCCGACGGGACTCACTTACCCAACATGTCCGGGCTGATGTCAATGCCCACCCAGTAGTGCCCTTCATCCGAGAGGTAATCTCCGCTCAGCCCAGAGCCACAGCTGGAAGTCACAAACAAACAGAAACCACAGGTTGAGCAGCAAAGGGAGGTGTTCCACCTGGACCCTCAGAATCAACCCAAGAGCTTACCCGATATCCAGCAGGTAACAGGGCTGACCTTCAGGCAAAGAGAGGAGCTCCAGTGCTCGCTCAGCCATCTTGGTCTGGACCTCGATCATCCGGGAACTGCAAAGGCAAAAACACAAGTACAAGGGGCTCTGGGCTAATATCCCCCAGACCAAAAAAAAAGCAAAGAGAGAAAAAAGGGACAATTATCAAAAGGTACTCTTTCCTGATTCCTTCACCTGGTAATTCTACTTTGGAATCAAGAAACTCAACTACAACTATTTAAAAGTGACCCCAAAAGTCCACATCATACAACATGTTATTTTCTTGTGACACCAATTATAACTGTACCTGCAGCAGAGCTGACACTAGGGAGCAAATCACTTAGCTAATGACCAACCACTGGGTACCTGAAAATCCATCAGGCTTTGATGGTATTACTTATTAATAATCTATTTTCTGGAAGAATATACTACAGCTGTTCTCATATGTAAGAATCAACAACGCTTTTGCGTAACAAAGCACCTACAGCAGTGCTGCCCTCTTGAAATACAATGCAAGCCATGTGACTTTACAGTAGTCATGGCCAAGAAGAAATTAAAGAAATCAGTAAAAGTAATTTTAGTAATAGTCAACCTAACCCAAGATGCTTAATAATATACTTTCCTTAACCCAATATGCCCCCAAATACTATTTCAAAACATAATCAACTCAACAAAATGGCCAGTAAAATATATTACACTTTCTTCATACTATACAATTCAAATAAGCCAAGTTTTAAAAGATAGCTTCTGGCTAGCTTGATGGCCAGAGCAAGTCAGTTACAAAATACCTGGGCTCTCCAAGTTAAAGGGAAAGAACCACACACAGTTCTCAAAATGCCTAAGGCTTAAAACAGGGCTCTGCAGCTACAAAAATGTTTATATTTTCTACATAATGATAACTGGGCCTGAGGTTCTCGCTGACCCTCTGTCTCAGACTCCTTCACAAAAAAGGAAAGGATGAATATCTAGATTTTTCTACAGAGTAGTGTTTGGAAAGGGCTGACTCAGAAGCCCCTGCTCCAGCCCTTACCTGCTAAATGACTCCAAGTCACCTAGCCTCTAAGAAATCCAGATATCTACTTCAACGGTCAATATTATGTCCCACCCCCAATAACACTGACCCCTTACAGGTACACTCAGTACTGCCTACTGCCTACTTTGCCACATGCTTAAAAACAAGTCACCGTGTTAAACTCTGAAAATAACCTAGGGAACCGGGTATGCTCACCCCCGTTTGAGCGATGAGGTGACCGAGACCCAGAGAGGGTTGGGTGGTTTACTTAAAGTTGTCTCTGCCAGCAGGTCTAGTGGATGGGTTCGACCCAGGCACCCCCGCCTTCCCACCACCCCAAATTCGATGCGCCTTCCAGACTCTGTCTGCATTCCGGGGCTCGCCAGCCACCGGCCCGTCCCCACCCTCGACGCCGCGCGACATCCAGGCTCCCCTCACTTGCGCACGTATTTCCCGGCCTCGTTCTTGTTGTAGAACTGCGGAAAAGAGAGAGAGCGGGTAGATCAGGGGAAGAATCGAGACGCTGCGGCGCTGGGGAGGGAGGCTGTCGGCCGGCCCCAGGCCTCACCAGCTCCGGGGGTCCGCTGTGCTCCGGTCGCCGCCCGCGACACGCCATTCTCCCGCCTCTGAAGCACGCCGAGCGCTAGCGGCGCGCGGCGTCCGGCTTTTATGCCTTCAGCCCGGCGACCGCGCCGTAATGCGCATGCCCCACTCCTCCCCCGCCTTCTTTCTACCTGATTGGCTGTTAGGCCGACGCGCTACGGACAACCCGCGCCTCCCATTGGCCAGTTCATCTTGCACCTCCTTCCGGGTTATGCAAGATGGCAGCCAAGTGCTATCTGAGGTGGCCTCGGATGTTACTGTGGACGTTGTGGCAGGCCCGCGGAGCGTCGCCAAGCCTGGGATGGAGTCTGGACCTAGGAGCAAGGACTTGTTCTCGGGGCGTCGGCCCACACTCGCGCACGGCGTTATATGACCTGCTCGGGGTCCCCTCCACGGCCACCCAAGCGCAAATCAAGGCGGCCTATTACCGGCAGAGCTTCCTCTACCACCCGGACCGCAACTCAGGAAGCGCCGAGGCTGCCGAGCGCTTCACGCGCATCTCCCAGGCCTACGTGGTGCTGGGCAGTGCCACCCTCCGTCGCAAGTATGACCGCGGCCTGCTTAGTGACGAGGACCTGCGCGGACCCGGGGTCCGACCCTCCAGGACCACCGCGGCTGACGTCGGCTCGCCCCGCAGCCCGCCGGCTTCCTCTCGCGCCCAGGGCCGGGATCAGGCCGCTCCGGGCGCTAACCGCACCATATTTGACTTTGACGCTTTCTACCAGGCTCACTACGGAGAACAGCTGGAGCGCGAGCAGCGCCAGAGGATCCGGCGCGAGGCTCTTCGCAAGCAGCAGGAGGCCAAGGCCAAGAAGGGCTACGGCTGGGACGAGACCCGAGACACAGCTTTGGTCTTCCTTCTCCTTGTCATCTTTGTCCTGATCAGCTTTCCTGTTTAATGGGAGAGAGGAGGGGAGGGGAGCAGCCCCCGGCTAGTCCCAAGAAAATGGCCTTTCCTGCCTGCCGAAGCTTGTATCTTCCCTAGTCCCCCTCTACTGGGGATCCGAAGGAATCTTCCACCCTCCTCAGTCCCACCTGCCCGGCTTAGCGGTTGAGCTGCACGTCCCTCCCCTACGGTCCAGAAAAGGAGGCTTTTCCATGCCTAAGGCCCCGAGATGAACTGTTCCAAAAGGCCAGGTGTGAAGGGTCAGAGAAGGGTTTTCTGGAGTCCCCTGGGTGAAGGCTTCCAGAGGTTGCCTCCTGATCTTGTCAACTTCTGGAACACTTGCTCCGCCTTTGTTGTAAAGCCTGGAGCAAAAATTGGCTCTTGCTGCCCCACATGCGTACCATGGGACTCCTCTATAACCTTGAAACTGTGCCATGTAACTAATTGTTGGCGGACGAAAGAAAAATTCTGGGGTTGTATGACATTTGTCTTTATGTGAATTCCCCAAGCCACAGGTGAGAGACCTAATCTAGGGTAAGAATGAGATGTGTGGAAACCTAGCCATTCCTCTCTTGTTGGTGCCAGACCCATTCCCCCTTCTGCTGGTGGCATGTGGGAATCGGAAAACAGTTACCAGGCATAAGGAATGAGTGTTCTTGCCTATATTTATCTAACTTGTGACCTTGGAGAAGTTACTCTGGATGTGATGGCAGACAAGTAAATCATCTGCTCTCAAGGTCTGTCCTTTATGCTTTATGATCTGTAGTTCTGATGGGCTCAGTGAATATAATGTGCTGCTAGTAGGGCTGGATTCATCTATGGGATGGTGCACACCTCACCCCTTTACCAGCCAGCCCCATCGCTAGCTTGCAGCCCATTCCCATCAAGAAACAAGCAAACTCAGAGCTTGAGTCTCGTGAGTGGGCTGTCCTTCTGTTTGATATGCGGTGTTTAGCACAGAGCCCACAAGCCAAGTCCTTGAAAAAAGGCTATTTAAGGCTGAGGGACACTTTTGAGGGTTGAGAGCAGAGAGCACAGGAACATTTCCCTGAGAAACAGGAGAGGTTTCCTTATCAAGGGGGAAACTGTTCCTTATTCAGAGCTGGCTGCAGGTTTTTGTTTGTTTGTTCTGTTTCTTTCTTTTTTTTTTTTTTTAACATGGGCAGGCACGGGGAATCGAACCCGGGTCCTCTGGCATGGCAGGCAAGCATTCTGGCCTGGTGAGCCACCGTGGCCTGCCCTGTTTATTCTGTTTCTACTTAGCACTAAGCAGTTGTTCATCCCTTGGTGGGGAATTGGTTGGCAGTGGAATTGTAGGTGCCCAAGAGTTTATGCAGTGGGCCTGAGTGTAAAGCTGTGGGATGGGAGAACTTTCAGGAGGTCTGCAGCAAAGGTGAAGCCCCAGAATCTAGGGTCTAGTCAAAGCCAGAGGTACTTTGGTAAAGTAACACTAGTTCCTCCACTTTTTTGCGTAAAATCTTTCTATAAATTGGGATAAACTCGCAATTGGGATAGTCCAACTTGGTCTCTCAGAAACTGTTTGATCCTCTCTGGCGTTGGAGGTTGGACAAGCTCTTAGCCACAGCTTGCAGTGACCACATAATTCAGTTGTAAAGATTTGAGCCTGCCCTGGTTTAAACCTGCATGGCTCATTGAGCCTTGATTTAGGGGATGGGAGAACATGCACTTTAAAAAAGAACATTTGCTGTTGTGACATTTCATATTTGAAAAACAAGAGAGGAAGTCTGCTGTTTTTGAAATACAAACTACAGGAAGTAAAGCTTAGCAAAATGTACAGAAGTTAATGATTTTCAGCCAAGGAGGTGGGGAATGGAAATCCTTGGGGCAGGAATTTTTTTTTTCTGCCAAAAAAGGTGTTTTTGTGGTTATTGTTTTTGAGTTAAAACACCATGGTCGTTGCTGGGACCTTTCTTATTGGCCCTTTGACATAGACCTCTCAAGTTTGTTTTCTCTTGGTGAAAATCAGAACCAAGAACATACCTTGGGGCCACAGAACCCAAAGGTGGACAGAAAGTTCCAGAAACTTCCAGGCAGGAGGAAGACCCTGACTACCTCAAAATTCTAGAACATTCCATGCAATTCTCAGCAGGGTAGTTAATAAAGTTTATTCACCATACAACTCGAAGCCTTTCCCATTGTCCAAAACCAGGCCTCCTCTACTCTGTTGGTTTCTGTCCCCACCTGCCTCAGGTCTTTTCAGGCCAAACCCAAAGAAAGAGGAACCCTACTCTGTACCCGCCTTAGAACTGAGTTTGGCCTCTGCATGAAAGTTGAGGTGTGTGGGAGCACCTTTAAAGGACCACGTCTAGATCCCTTGGTAACATCCCTCCCCTCCCAGTCCTTCCTCTGTGGTCTTGTCCTGATTCTTCCTTTCTCTGCTGCTTGCCTGCCCTGGATTCTAGCCCCTGCCTTCTAGAGGCTGCTTCCAAATTCCTCATAGTGGAAGGAGACATGCCCACCCTTAAGTCCCTTTTCTCCATTTGGTCACAAACCAAAACAAAAGTCTTTGGAAACCTGGACCAGCAGTGGGAGGCCAGAGCAGGACGGGCCCAGCCTGTCCCAGGCTGTGGTTTGGGGATCGGAATGGGGTACAGGTACCAGGCTGAATGAGCAACAGGCACATGTCCAGTGGGGAGACAGGCAACAAGGCAGGAGTGTCAGTTGTTTCCTGTGTTTAGGCAATTGTTGTTCTTGTGTTTGGATTTGATCAGGACCTTTATTTTTTATTCCTCTTGAGCCAAATTGTATTTTCCCAGTGTTGTCCTTTATTTATTGCTGGGTAAAATGGCCCTTTACAAATTTCAGTGTTGAGAGAGTAGGACTTCCTGCTTCTTTCTGAGGTTCTGGTGTTCCATTTGCTGAGTGCACCTTTTCCTCTATAATGGACCCAGTATGAGCCAAGATTATTGATGAGAATAGCGTTTGGCCAAAGAGTTCTGTTCAGTTATGCCCTGATTGACTCTGAAAGTTCCTGTAGCCACAGTCTGAGGCCAAAACACAAAAGTGGAGCCCAAGTGAGGGCTACCAACATACTCTCTTTGGGAAATGGGGGTGGGGGGTGGCAGCTATGTCTCAGAACTTTGGGCTTCCTGGATGCTGCCCAGGCCCCACAAAGAGAGGTTGAGAGAAGGCACAGATGGGTAAGTGGTGATGCTACTTCAGTCCACTGTCTCTTGAATCTCTTTGCACTAGAAAATTGGGCAGTTCCTCAGCCCTGCAATGAGGTGACATGCTGCCACCTGTCATGAGCAAGATCACGTGGGAAAGTCCCACCTAGCCTGCCCTCAGCAACTTGCGCTCAGGCCCCACTTGCAGCCCTGGTGGCCTTGGAATTTCTGCAAAGCAGTCAGGTGTCCCTCTGTTGAGATGTCTTAAGATGATAGTAAGAGTTTGGTCTGAATTGTGTGACTTCACGTCCACCACAGCTCCAAGAAGCCAGTACAGAATTCCTCTCACATTCTGACCTGAGGCCACTGTCTCACTTTTAGTTCCACTGGGGCCCTGTAGGTCCTATGGTGGTCTTAAGGTGGTCTGGTCCTGGCATCCTTCCTTTGCCCTCTCAGCATTCTCACCCTCAGCCCTGGGAAGGGACTGTCCCTAGGGGAAAGAAAGGCTGTTTCAAGAGGCCTGAGAGCAGACTTGTGGCTCACTGGTCACAGACAACCTGTTAACGATGCTTGGCTGGCACAATATCTTAAAAATAACCAACACTCAAAAATTGAGAGACTTCACATAAACATCTAGCTATCTGACATCTCTCAAAAAATAAGAAAGTGTGCTACCACTGTGCTCATATATCAGCATTATCACCATGGGAGAAGCTGAGTATCTGCCCTTTTAGACAGGACATTGCTCCCAGTTTGCTGCACTGCCCACCAACAGAGGTGAAGTATGAAAGGATATTTAACCACACACTTGCACCATTTTTGTCGTAATAGAGAAATAATTCTCTGTATCATTGATCTTTCATGTGGAAAAACAAAAAAGGACCATGCATTTCCAGAAAAATGGAAGAAGGTGTGTTTCATTGTGGGAATAGTCTGCTTTTCTGTCACCTTCCTGGCCCCTACAGGTGCCGGAGTTCACAGGTCCCTGGTCAGCAACCCATGTTGCCACTTCGTGCGGAGAGGTTGAGTGTAAATCTTATTTTCATCGTGGAACAAGAGGCCTACAGCAACGGCAAGGTCCCAGACATAACCGGAGGGGCTTTGGGACAGTAACCCCAGTTCCTCCACTCAGTTTTTTTGTATAAAACCCTTATATAAATTGAGTTGTTAGTCCATCTTGTTCTGTTAAAAACCATCTGACTCTGGCTTCAGAGGTCAAGGGCAAGCTTTTAGCCCTGGCTTTGCAGTGACCACAAGATCCAGTGGTGAAGATTTGAGCCTACTGTGGTTCACGCCTCCTTAGTTCACTGAACCTTGATTGGCAGAAAAGCACATTTAATATTATTATGTTTCATGCTTGGAAAACAGGGGGGAAGCTTAGGAAACTATGCAGAATCTAGTGATTCCCAAACAAGAAAGTAGTACACAACAGACTTCCTTGAGGATCAGGAACTCTGCTTTTAGCCAAAAGGAGTGGGACTTTGTTCACGGGGGGATTTTTTAGTTTTCGTTTGTAAAAGCACTGGGTGGACTGTAATAGCTGGGACCTTTTTCATTGGCCTCTTGATATAGAGTGCAAATTTGTAATGTCTTGTGGAGGGTCCCAGCCAAGAACATTCCATGGGGCCCCAAAACCTGAAGGTAGACAGGAAGTTCCAGAAGTTTCCAGGCAGAAGGGAGGACCTAGACTGCCTGAAACTCCCAGAACATTTCATATGCCTTTAAGCAGGCTAATGAAGTTTATTAACTATCCTACTCTAAGCCTCTTCCATTTTCCAGACCTATGTCCCCTCCATTCTGATGCTATTATCCAGGCTGCCCCAGGTCTTTTCAGGCCAACGCTGAAGACTAAGGAGCCCCACTCCATGCCCTGCCTAAAATAGTCTGTGCTCTTCATGGAAGGTGAGGTCTGTGGGAAACCTTTTGAAGGACCCCATCTGGTTCCCAGGGTAAAGCCTCTCCTCTCCCAGCCCTTCCCCTGTGGTATTGTCCTGGGTCTTTCCTTTCTCTGCTTCTTACCTGCCCTGAGGAGAGGAGGCTGAACAGGCCCTGGATATGAGCCTCTGCCTTCTAGAGCCTGCTCCCCTATTCCTGGTAGTGGAAGAAGGCTCAGACATGCCCAGCCTTATCCCCTTTTCTCAAACGAAAAACTCCCTGGAACTTTGGAACAGGGATGGAAGGTGGGATAAGTGGAGCTCAGCCTGCCTACACTGTGCTGAGAATGGAAAGAAGTTTTCCGAAGCAGCTCAGCCATCAGTCACCTCAAGCAGGCAGCTGTGGTACTGGTGTCCCTCAGCCTCCAGCAGCTCCAGTGCCAGCAGTGAGGAAAGGAGGGCCAGGGATAGAGAGGGACAGAAGCCCTCCAGGGGGCACCATCAGTGCTTTAACTGCCCTCCTGGGGCTGAGTCTGATTGCTTGGTCTTGAAGGGCTCAGTAACGCTCAAATGGGCCAGTCCCTCCACCTGCTGCTTGAGTCTCTCTAAATATCCCCATCAAGCAGTCAATCAGGCATCACTCACTCATCTTCAGAGATGGGAAACATCTACCTCCAGTAGCAGCCTCATACTGAGCCAAAATCCTGTTCCCTGTGGTTTCTGCCCATGGGTCTTGGTTCTGACCTCTGGCTCTGTGTGAAGTAGTCCTTTCGTGACTCAAAGGCTGAACGTGGCACACATGCACACACATTTGTATTTCAAATGCATCGCTCAGTTGTTCCTCGTGGGACTTAAGTCCCAGTCCTCTTCCTGATCGTGATAACTCCAAAGATGCCCTGTTTCTTTGGGTCTCTCTTAGAGTGTAAAACTTCACTGAAGAATAGAGCCAACACAACCCCTCTCTCTTTCTAGATGGTTACCTCCCCGCTGATTCGAACCAAGACCACATGAGCTTTGTCACCTCTATAGCACTCTGTCCCCTTAGTGAGCAGGACTGTCCATGCCTCCCTGCCAGACTTCATCTCATTAGATGCCCTAACCTGATTCAGGGCATGTTCCTGTTCTTCTGTCGTTTTGTCCTACACTCATCAGCCAAGCTGGCCACCAAATGTTTATCTGCGCTAAGGACAGATAACCTCCAGCCTTGTAGAGACCCCTCCATCACTCAGAGGGGGTGCTCATTTGAAAGGCCAGAGAAGGAGCAGGTACCATCCTGATGGGGCTTACAGGCACCCCAGGAAAAGATGCATACGAGTGAGGCAACTGGAGGACAGTGATGGAGCAGAGTGTGCCTCTGGCCAGAAGTACTGGTAAGTTAAGAGTTAGGAAAGACTCTCAGGGGTGGTAATCAGAGAAGGCTTCATGGAAGAGGCAGGAGCGGTGCTGGAGCTGAAGGACAGCTGGGCCTTGGATGGGCAGAGAGGGAGGGAGGGCATCTCAAGAGGAGGAGGTGCAGGAGCTGAGAAGTGGAGGCTGCAACAGCAGGGTGGCTGGTTGAGGGAGGAGAGAGGAGTCGGGCAGCATCGTCATCCTCATCAGCACATTTATTGACGGCCCCTGGGAGGCGGGGCTGGGGACAAAACATACAAAGACAAGGACCTGCCCTCAAAAAGGTTCCATTCTAAGGAGACGGGGGACAGAAAAATACAGAATGATCTTTCCTGGGGATGGCCCACTCTCACCTGTGCACGTCATCAGTCCCTGGCCTACCTTGCCCCAGGTTCTGGACCCTGGTGGGGCACAGAGTAGCCCCAGGGCCATGGTGTCCCTGGCCCCTTAGCTGGGGCCTGACCACCTGGCTCCGAGGTGGTGGCCCAGAGTTGGGGGAAAGGTAAGCTCAGGATATGATGGAAAACACTCTTACTGACCTTGGTGCTGTGCGAGTCCAGGAGAGTGGTAGGGTGCGTCAGGCCCCCTAGGCAGGGCCCCTCTGGGGGAAGTGGGCATCTTCCCAAGCCCCTGTAGGTGACTAAGGGTCTCTCATGGGGGCTGGCCCGGCGCCCCGGAGGCCCCAGGGGGAGGCAGAAAAGGCAGTTTCCTCAGCGCCAGAGGTCAGTGCCCTGCCCAGCCCAGCCCAGCACTCTCTCTGGGCATCTTCCAGGTGACCCTTCTCCCCAGCTCAGCCTCCAGGGCCAGGGCTTGCCTGAGGCCAGGGGGAGGGGCCTGCCCCTCCCCCCACCCAGGCAGTGGGGGAGGAGGAGGAGCCACGCATTAAGTTTGTCTGGGCCCCCCATTGGGGGGCCACACCCTGAATCCTACCGGTGTGGGGGCTCTGGCTGCGAGGGCCGAGGGCTCAGAATAGGGGCTGGGCCAAGGGGGCACCCGGGGGAGCTCTTCAGTGGGGGCACTGGGCGGGAGTCCAAGGGGGGCAGGCTCCGGGGCACTGCCGGTGGCCCCCGCGCGGCTCCAGTGGGCAGGATGGCTGCAGCGGGGAAGGGTTTTGGGGGATCGGCAGCAGCAGTGGGGGCTGGCTGGGCAGACCGCTCCCGGCGCCGCAGCAGCTCCTGCAGCTTCTCAGCCTGGGTCCGCCTCAGGTGGGCCAGGGCACGACCTCGCTGGAAGGCAGGCAGGAAGGCCTCCAGGCTCTGCTCCCCCAGCAGCAGCTGCTCCATCTGCTCCTGGGTCAGGAAGAAGAGAGGGTTTGGGAGGAGCAGGTCCAAAGGCTGAGGGCTGACCCTCTCTCTCCCACCCTACAGCCCTATCCATGGTGACCACCTGACACTGGGTGGCAGGGCACCTAGGTTCTGGCCGAGGCCTGCCTCTAACTTGCTGAGTGTCTGCGAACAAACATCCTCCACTCTCAAGCCCTGATTCCCCACTTATAAAATGAGGATACCATAACCAGATCTGCTGGGTCAGAAGGGGGACAGGGTCGGAGATGGGGAGCACACCTGAAGTACACACTTAAGAGTCTCAAGACCCGGTCTCCTTTTCCCCTAACCCCCACAGCTCACTGAGCATGGCGCTTCCAGCCCATGCTGAAAGGGCTCTGCCAGCTCCTCTGTGGACCCAGCCCTGTGCTGCCCTCAGGCATCCATGGGGAACCAGCAGAAAAGCCACAGGTATGGAGAACGTGGCCAGCAATGCAGCCTGCGCTCCTGTGGCCTGGGCACTCTGGGAAGGCTTCCTGGAGGAGGGGTACCCTGAGCCTATAGTGCAGGAATGAGCATGGGGCTGGTTGGGATGGGTCTCCCTCCCTGTCCCCAGGCCCAGCTCCCCACCCCTTCACCCCCCACCCCTCACCTCAGCCTCCTGCTCAGCTTCTTCCAGCTCAGCCTGCAGCCAGCCCAGCGCACAGTGGGGGCTCCAGCGATGCATGCTTTCCTCTGAGGGCCACAGAGGGACGGGGTGAACAGCCCCTGCTCTCTGAGCCCATCACCCAGCACAGACAGGCCCAAGCTACAGGATCCAGTCCTGACTCTCTCACTGACTCAGTCAGACATACTAGGCTTCCCGTCACTGCTCTGGAACATCCACTTTCCCATCTGCACAAAGCCTGCATGATCAGTTTGTGCACAGCCCTCCCCTGCAGGTTCTGCCCCCAGCCCCCAAGCAAAAGAGAAAGCTGGTGCTTGGTCTCCTGGGACAATCCAGGCCTCTCCAACCCAGCTCTACTCACTTACTGTTCACTTCCCCTTCTCTGATTTCCAGGAAACCAGGAGTAGCACCCCTCAAATTTGCCAGGGAACAGGTCTGTCCAAGTCCCACACTTCAGAGCCTGGAGCTTCCCAAGGGACAACCAGATAGCCAGTGGCCGCCCCCACCCACACCCCACCCCGGGGCTGTTTTCCCAGCTGTCTTCTCACCCAGTCGCTGCAGCTTGTCCGCGCAGTTCTCAGCCACCTCGCGCAGCTCCTGGTACTTGATGGCCAGCGCAGCCCGGCCCATCTCCAGGCGTGGCCGCAGGGCCAGGTTCTCCTTGGCCAGCGCATAGTTGGAGGCCAGGCATGCCTCCCGCTCCAGCTGCAGACCTTGGAACTGCCGGCAGAGAGGAGCCCAGGCCCACTCAGGAAGTCTGCCCACAGCCACCCTGAGGTCACCCTGAACCACGGCACCCATGAGCCAAGCCACAGACCCTGCAAGGCCCTAACCCTCAGGGTGGCCTATCCAACAGGTGCGGGGCTGCTAAAGGCCTGGCCCAGGTTTTGCCTTGAGCTACCTCCCTGTGGCACCCTGAACAGGACCCCGTGCCACTCTGAGCCACGGTGTCTTCTTCTACCAAGTGGACTAAAAGCACCTACCTCATAGGGCGGTTGTGAGCTTTAAATGAGGAAAACTATGAAGGCTTCTACAAATGTTAGTTAAATTTTAATTTTTCAATTAATATGTCTGCCCAGGTCCCTGAGGAATCTCCCTCCCTCCTCTGTCCCATTTTCCATGCATGGGCAGCTTCCCTCTTGTTCCAGGCCTTTGTCTGCTTCCTCTTCAGGTGTTTATGCTGAAAACATCCCGCCCCCAGCCCCCCTTACCCTCCAGAGTAAGGTCCACACCCTGTCCCCTCTTAGAATCCCCTCAGGTCACCCTCTCTTCCCATCATAGCCCCCCTTTCTGTCCTGCAGTGGAATCCCCACACCCCAAGGTATACACACCCCCTTTTCCTGGCTCCCTGCTTTCCTTCTCTTTCAAAGAGCAAACCCCTGTCCTTCCTGGCCCTGGAGAATGCTTTTTCCTTCTGCTGCTAGGAGGGCCGAGCCTCCCCCACCTCCGCCCCTGGAGAAGGCACGACCCTCCACCTGGAGAGGATGCACCTGCCCCTCCTTGTCTGCCGCCCTCCCGCACACACTTTCCCTTTCCGCCCCCCACAGACAAGCAGCCCGGGCCTATCTCCTGTGAAATATACAACTTTCTGTTATGGTGGCCTACAGAATACACACCTCGGGTGGCAGTACCCCTCCCCAGCAGAAGACACAAAGCCTCCTCCTGCGCCCCCAGAATGCGTACGCCCCCCCCCCCCCCCGCAACGGTGCCCCCAGCCATCACACGGGCCCCTAGTTCTCCCCGTGGAAGGCGCCTCCCCTTTCTGGCCCTCCAGAACGTGGATGTGCGAGCCAGGGCCCCCCACAACACGGCCACCCCCTGTCCCCCAGAACACACCTCCCCGAAGCATCCGCTGTAGGACACGCCTCGCGCCCACCCCGGGGATGCACGGGCGCCTCCCCGGGTCCCCGGAGCCCCACCCGCCCCAGGCCGACTGCGGGCGCCCCCTCCCCCGGGGGCGGCTCCGTGGGGCCCACTCGTACGTGCGAGGCTCCCGCGCCCCGGGCGGCCCCGCGGCCCGGCCCGCGCGGCCCTTTGGTGGGCCAGCAGGTCCGGCAGGCCGCGGCCCGGCCCCCGCGCCCCCCGTCCGCGCCCCCCGCGCTACCTTCCTGCTGAGCCGCACGATCCGGTCCAGCTTGGGCTCGTCCTGAAGCAGGTCCCGGAGCTGCCCGGTGCTGAGGATCCCAAAGCGCCCCGGGCTGCCGGGCTCCGGCCCCGCCCGCGCCGCCCGGGCCCGGTACATGCCGCCCGCCCGCGCCCCCAGCTCGGCTGCTGGCTCGGCCCGCTCGGCCCGCTCCGCCCCGGCTCGGCTCCGCTCCGGCTCCAGGCTCCGGCTGGGGCTCCGGCTCCGGCTCCGGCCGCGCGCGCCGCTCCGCCGCCAGGGGGCGCCCCGCCCGCTCTTAAAGGGGCCGCGGCGGCGGGCTGGGGGTGGGGCGGGGAGGGGGCCGGCCGCACCCCCCCCTCACCCCGGCCGAGCCGCGCAGCGCCGGCCTCCCGCACCCCGGGTGGTCGCGCCAACAGATCCGCGGCCGCCGCCCCGAAATCTGCGGCCGCGCCTCTCAGCTCCGCTGTTGCCCGGCCCGCATTCACCACGCCCCCAGGCACAGACCCTCCCACCCCAGGCGTTTACAATTTGCAGGGCTATGTCACATCCCCCCCGTTGGATTTCGCACAACGATTTTCCGAGTTTGACCCGGCACTGGGAGGTCCTGCCCTGCCGCAAACTTGGACAAACCACTCTTCTCCCCAAGCCTCAGTAGTCCTCTTCTGTAAAATGGGGTGATGATATATGGAGGATTAGAAACTGAATGTTGAGCGCTTAACACGGAGTAAATACCTACTATAAGTTATTGCTCTCTTACAGATGAGGAAATAGATTCAGAGACAGCACCTCCCCAAAGCCACGTCACAGGTAAATGATAGAGAACCCCAGTTCTTCACTTTGTGCAGAGAACACATGATGCCTGTCTGTGCTGGGTATTGGACTCGGTGCTGTGGGGTGGGAATTGTCGCTGCCCTCAGGGAGCTCCTGGATTAAGGCAGACTAAGCTAACTAACTCTGGCACAAGATGGAGAGAACGGGCCACCACATAATGGCTTCTTTTGTGATTCCCATGTAACTCCAAATATGTCACAACTGGGCTTGCTCATTGCCACTGTCTCCTTCTCAGGAAACAGACGCTCAGATTAAGTGGCTTGTCTAAAATCAAACAGCAATGAGTGAACTTGTTCCACTGCACCACGCTGCTATGAAAGCACAGAGATGGGTCCGGTGCCTTTAAAAAAGGCTTTCCAGAGAAGGTGACGTTTGAGCTGGGTTTTGAAGGATGAGTAGGAGTTCTGAAGTTGAAGAAGAAGATAATTAAGCCAAAGAGCGTCCATAAGCTGAGGCATAGGAGCTGAAAGACCCCAACAGGACTCTTCCAATGAAGTCGGGGCACGCTGGACATGAGAGAGATGTCTGGGAGAGGAGACAGGCCAAGGACTACAGTTGTTTAACAGTTTTACAACTGATATTTGATTTTACCCTTCAAGACTCAGCTGGAACATCATCTCCTCCAGGAAGGTGAAAAGTTCTCCACACCCCCAGGCTAAATATATGCCCCTCTCCTCTGGGCTCCCACACACCCTCCATATCTCCACCGCAGTTACCTTCCTTGGCAGGAACCCCCCCCCCACCCTTCCCCATTTCCCGGTTCTGAGCTCCCTGCTCCCCTTTCTGCCTCCCCTGGCACCCCTGTTTCCACTGAGCTTCACGGGGCTCCTAGATACTCCCCCAACCTGGCCCTCTCTTGGCCACTCCTACTCTGGGCTACAGGCTTTCTTCCCCCTAAAAGGCTCTGGTAAAACCTGATGGCAATAGGAGGGGATAGGGGTGTCTGCCCTGGCTTGTCCCTCCTTTCTCCCCAATTCCTCCTTTTTCAGCCCTAGCAGGTCCCCTGTAAACCTTCTCTGTGCTCCTCAGAGCCCCTCCCCAACCCACTCCTGACCCTCTCAGTAGGTAACTCATCACATAGAGACTCTTCTCTCACTTACTGACCTACCTCCTTGGATTTTCTCTGCATCTGCTCCAGCCTCCTTCTTTCCCTTCCACTTCCAGGATGGGCAGCTTCCCCCATCCTAAGCTAGCCCAGCTACCCTTGCTATGGGCCTCACCTTCACCCAACCTCTTCCGAGGTACCACCATCTCAGAGGGGTGTGTGTGTTTCTCTCTTTCTCTCCCTCTTTCCCCTTTAGGTACCTCCCTTGCACACCCATCCACAGTCTTTTAAAGTTCCCTGTGCACCCTCCATGTCCATTTCCTTACGCACATCCCATTCCGTAACGCAGTCTGACTTTACCCCCCTCCCGCCCTTCAGGGGCATGGCTCCAGCCAAGGTCCTCAACCGCGTCTTCCTTTGGGGCCTCGATGTTGCCACATTTAACACCATTGACCACCGTCCCTTTCTTGACTACACAGCAATCAGAGCCCAGACATTTGATAGAAAGCCAGATAATATCAAGTGCCAGTGAGGATGGGGGATGACCGTTATGTGTATGCATTGCTGGTGGGAGAATCAACTCATTTTGGAGAGCAATTTGACAAACTAGTAAATCCTAAGATGCTCGTATGGCACCACGTAACTCTACCCCTCTGTGGTAGACAGAATAATGTGCCTCACCCCCCAAAGTTATCTGCATCCTGATTCCTGGAACCTTTGGCTGTTACGTTACGTGGCAGAAGAGACTTAGCAGATGTGGTTCAATTAAGAATCTCAAGATGGAGAAATTATTTTGGTTTATCAGGGTGGGCCCAATGTAACCACAAGAGTCCTTATAGAGGGGAGACGGGAGTGTCATATTCAGAGAAGGAGCGATGATGATGGAAGCAGAGGTCAGAATCAGAGAGAGAGTTGAAGATGTTGCACTGCTGACTTTGTAGATGGAGGAAGAGTCCATGAGCCAAGGAATGCAGGCAGCTTCTAGAAGTTGTAAAAGGCAGAGAAACAGATTCTTCCCTAGAGACTATGGAGGGAACGTGGCCCAGCTGATATCTTGATTTCAGCTCAGTGAAACCCATGTCAGATTTCTGACTTCCAGAAATGTAAAATAATAAATTGGTGTGTTTTAAGCCACTCATTTTGTGGCTTAAAAAAAAAGTGTTACAATAGCAATAGGAAATTAATTCACCCTCCTAGGAATTCTTGCTCTCTTCCCCTAGAAGACCGGGCCAGAAATGTCCACAGCAGCAAATTTCTACTTATAATAACAGAAAGCTGGCAACAGCCCAAATGTCTAACCACAGGAGACTGGCAAAGAAACTAGTGTACTTTCATGCAATGGAATATTATACAGTCGTGAAAACGAACAAACTATAGCTACCCTTGTCAGTTTGGATGAATTTCACAGAAGGCACTCAGTCTCATATCTTTATATAAAGTTTAGAAATCAGCAATACTATACTTCAAATTGTTTGGAGATACACATACAGTAAAATTATAAAGAAATACGTGGGAACAGTAAACATCAAATTTCAAAGCATAATTGGGGGATGGAGGATGGAATCAAGGCGAGGACATAGGGGACTTCAACAGCATTGCTAATTTGATTACTTTAGCTGGTTTGGTGAGGACGCAAGTATGTACAGACTATTCTTTATAATTTGTGTAAGTCTGAAACCTTTTACCCGAAATTAAGAAGGTTTTCATAGCATCGATTTTTAGATCCTACCTTTGAGGTCAAACAGACCTGGGTTCCTCACACGGAGCTCCGCCACTTCCTAACTGTGTGACCAGGAGCAAATTCCTTACTTCCCTGAGGCTCAATTTCATCATTCATCATCTGTGAAATGGGTGGTTGTGGGAGTAGGTGAGCGTAGGATTAGATGCATGGTGTATCGCGGGTGTTCTGTAAGCAGCAGCATCCTTGGTTTTGACTTTGAAGACCCAGGCGCTCACCCTGCAAAGGAGTTGCCACATTCTCGTGATTCTGCTCCTTAAATCTGCTGTTTTCCAAGGATCTGATCCCCACACCCATTTTTTACAAAACAGCTTTATTGAGATATAATTCACACACTTTACATTCATCAATTTAAATAGTACAATTAAATGGGTAATATGTTCGGCAGAGTTGGCCCTGTGAAATATAACACACACATACACACACACACAAGCAATAATTTTCAAAGTACATTTTAACAAATAGTTACAGAACAGATTTCAGAGTTTGGTATGGGTTACCATTCCACATTTTCAGGTTTTTCCTTCTAGCTGCATCAAAACACCAAAACCTAAAAGAAATATCATTCTAGTGATTCAGCATCATACTCATTTGTTTAATCCTGTCTTCTCTGTCATACCTTCTCCTTCATCTTTGTTCCTTCTCCCAATCTATAGGGGTCTCTGGGCTATGCCCATTCTAACTTTTTCATGTTGAAAAGGGGTATCAATAATATAGGATAGGGGGATGGAATTAGTTGATGTTCTTGGAGAGGCTGGCCCCTCTGGGTTTCAGGACTTATCTGTCCTAGGAACCTTCTGGGGTTTGTGTACTAAGTAAACTTAGCACACGAAACTTTTGCAGAGTCTCAATTTGAGCCCTAGGTATTCTTTAGGGTTAACAGGAATGATGTTACTTGGGGTATGTTCTAGTTGGCTAGCTGCCAGAATGCAATATACCTGACATTGAATGGCTTTTAAAAAGGGGGATTTAGTAAGTTGCTAGTTTACAGTTTTAAGGCCCTGAAAATGTCCCAATTAAAGCAAGTCTATAGAAATGTCCAAATTAAGGCACCAACAAGAGGTCACCTTCACCCAAGAAAGGCCGATGAAGTTCAGGGTTTCTCTCTCAATTGGAAAGGTACATGGTAAACATGGCAACATCTGCTAGCTTCCTCTCCAGGCTTCTTGTTTCATGAAGCTCTGCCAGAAACGTATTCTTTCTTCATCTCCATCTAATCAAGTTTCCAATATACAGTACTGACTAGGGTTTAAAAGAAATGGTTGCTACAAGATTGGATCAAGATTAAAACATGGCTTTTCTAGGGTACAAATCCTTTCAAACAGGATATGTGGCAAGCCATGACATTTAGCAATACCTAGCTGAAGCTTACATAAGTATAGCCTCCAGAATAGCCTCTCGACCACACAATCAATTTTAGAACATTTTCTTCACCCCAAAAAAGAAGCCTGGTACCCATTAACATCACCCCCTATTCCTCCACCCCAAGGAAGACCCCACATCCAAACCATAGGCAATCACTTTTCTATCTGGACACATTTGCCTATTCTAGATATTTCATACAAATGAAATCATATAATATGTGGTCTTTTGTGACTGGCTTCTTTCATTTAGCATAAAGTTCATCTATGTTGTAGCATGGATCAGAAATTCATTCCTTTTTATGGCTGAGTAATATTTCATTGTATGGATGTACCACATTTTGTTTATCCATTCATCTGTTGGTGGGCACTTTTCCCATCACTTTTCAGTTATTATGGATTGTGCTGCTATGAACAGTTTTTTAAAATTTTTTTATTAATTAAAAAAATATAACAAATGAACTAAAACATTAACGTGATCATTCCATTCTACGTATATAATCAGTAATTCACAATATCATTACTTAGTTGCATATTCATCATTTCTCAGAACATTTGCATCAATTCAGAAAAAGAAATAAAAAGACAACAGAAAAAGAAATAAAAAGTCAACAGAAAAAGAAATAAAACGAAAACAGAAAAAAAAAGATTATACATACCATACCCCTTATCCCTCGCTTTCATTTATCACTAGCATTTCAAACTAAATTTATTTTAACATTTGTTCCCCCTATTATTTATTTTTATTCCATATGTTCTACTCGTCTTTTTAGATAAAAGGAGCATCAGACACAAGGTTTTCACAGTCACACAGTCACATTGTGAAAGCTATATCATTATTCAATCATCATCAAGAAACATGGCTACTGGAACACAGCTCTACATTTTCAGGCAGTTCCCTCCAGCCTCTCCGTTACATCTTGAATAACAAGGTGATATCTACTTAATGCGTAAGAATAACCTCCAGGATAACCTCTAGACTCTGCAATCTCTCAGCCATTGACACTTTGGCTCATTTCACTCTTTCCCCTTTTGGTCGAGAAGGTTTTCTCAATCCCTTGATGCTGAGTCTCAGCTCATTCTAGGGTTTTTCTCACTCCCTTGATGCTGAGTCTCAGCTCATTCTAGGATTTCTGTCCCATGTTGCCAGGAAGGTCCACACCCCTGGGAGTCATGTCCCATGTAGACAGGGAGAGGGTGGTGAGTTTGCTTGTTGTGTTGGCTGAAGAGAGAGGCCACATTTGAGCAACAAAAGAGGTTCTCTTGGGGGTGACTCTTCGGCCTAAATTTTAAGTAGACTTGACCTATCCTTTGCGGGGTTAAGTTTCAGATGAACAAACACCAAGACTGGGGGCTCAGCCTATAGCTTTGGCTGTCCACACTGCTTGTGAGAATATCAAGAATTCAACTTGGGGAAGTTGAATTTCTCCCCATTCTCACCATTCCCCGAAGGGGACTTTGCAAATACTTTTCCACTCACTGATGGAATCACTCCGAGATTCATCGGGGCATCACTCTGGACAAACCAACAAAATCTCATGTCCTACCTGAGATTCCAAGTACTTATGGTGTTCAGTCAAGCAATCTACATAAGTTACATTAGGAAATGCACTAGTCAAAATATTAATTTTCTACCAAATAAACATTTTTTTGCTTTAGTCTCACACATAAGGTGAAATTTTAAAATATTAATTACCATCTATTTTCAGCACCCTTCAGTAATGTCGTTCCTTTGTTCTTCCTCATGCAAAAACATTTAAAAATTTTGTACATTTAGTCACTATTATTATACACTCTAGGCATTCCTAGATTATACCATATGAACAGTTTTTGTCTGGACATATGTTTTCATTTCTCTTGAGTAAATACCCAGGAGCAGAACTGCTGGGTCATTTGCGAACTCTATGTTTAACCTTTTGAGTAACTGCCAGACTGTATTCTAAAGCAGCTATTCCACCTTACATTACCAACCGGTGATGTACGAGGGTTTCCATTTCCTCACCAAAACTTGTCATCAGGTTTTTTTATTATAGCCATCTTAGTGGATGTGAAGTGCTATCTCCTTGTGGTTTTGATTTGCATTTCCCTGATGATTAATGATGTTGCACATCCTTTCTTGTGTTTATTGGCCATCTGTGTATCTTTTCTGAAGAAATGTCTGTTTAGAGCTTTTGCACATTTTTGATTGGGTTACTTGTCTTTTTATCATTTCTAAGAGTTTTTTTTTTTTTTTTTTACATATTCTGGAAACAAGTCCTTTATCTCATATATGATTTGTAAGTATTTTCTCCCATTCTGTGAATTGTCTTCTCACTTTCTTGATGGTATATCCATTTAAGCAAAAAGCTTTAAGTTTTGATGAAATCCAATTTATTTCTTCGTTTTTTGTTGCCTGTCCTTTCAGTGTCATATCTAAGAAACAATTTCCTAAGGTTCTATCTGTTTGCTCCTATGTTTTCTTTTAGGAGTTTTATTGTTTTGGATTTTACATTTAGGTCGATGATTCATTTTGAGTTAATTTTGGTATATGGTGTGAGGTAGGGGTCCAATTTCATTCTTTCGCATGAGGATATTCCATACATTCCCCCCCCACCCCCGTTTTTAATCTGAACCTCAGGGGCACAGAAATAGAATAACCATAATTCTTGTGTTTTTTTGTTTTGGCAGGGCAGGGGGGTTTGGCATGGGCAGGAACCGGAAGTTGAATTCGGGTCTCTGGCATGGTAAGCAAGAACTCTGCCACTGCGCCACCACTGCCTGTCCAATTCTTGTATTTTTATATGCGCTCATTGGTCCATAGGTGGCCTGCTCTTATTTCATTTATATATTGTGCTGGTTTGAAAGGATGTATGTCCCCTAGAAAAGCCATGTTTTAATCTAAATGCCATTTCATAAAGGCAGAATAATCCCTACTCAATACTGTATGTTTGAAACTGTAATCAGATCATAACCCCAGAGATGTGATTTAATCAAGAGTGGTTGTTAAACTGGATTAGGTGATGACATGTCTCCACCCATCTGGGTGGGTCTTAATTAGTTTCTGAAGTCCTAAAAAAGAGGAAACATTTTGGAGAATGAGAGATTCAGAGAGAGCAGAGAAGAATGACATAGCCACGAGAAGCAGAGAGTCCATCAGCCAATGCTTTGGAGATGAAGAAGGAAAACGCCTCCCGGGGAGCTTCATGAAACAGGAAGCCAGGAGAGAAAGCTAGCAGATGACGCCTTGCTCACCATGTGCCCTTCCAGCCTAGAGAGAAACTGTGACTGTGTTCACCATGTGCCTTCTCACTTGAGAGAGACCTTGAACTTCCTCGGTCTTCTTGAACCAAGGTATCTTTTCCTGGATACCTTTGATTGGATGTTTCTATTGACTTGTTTTAATTGGGACATTTTCTCGGCCTTAGAACTGTAAACTAGCAACTCATTAAATTCCCCTTGTTAAAAGCCGTTCCGTTTTGGGTATATTGCATTCCAGCAGCTAGCAAACTAGAACATGTATGTATTTATCAATTTATGGCAAGCAACAGTGGATCTGCCACCCAACTCCACAACTGGAACTACATCCACCCAAGTGCCCCCACACGATCCTGTCCCCTACCTGCCCCCCAACCTCATGCATTTGGAGTTTATCATTTTCTTGCTTTTATTTTAACAGCTTTAATGAGGTATAATTGATATTCAATGAACTACACATATTTGAAGTATACAGTTTGATGAGTTTTGGCATTAGTATCACCCATGAAACCATCACCAAAATCAAGGCAATGGGCATATCCATGACACCCAAAAGCTTCTTTACGTCCCTTTGTAACCACTCCCTTCACTCCCCCTTCCCTCCCCTCCCCTGATTTGCCTTCTGTCACTACAGATAAACTTGCAATTTTTTTTCTAGAATTTTAAATAAATGAAACCATAGAGTGTGTACTGTTTTTTTGTTTGGCTTTTTTTTCACCCCTTCACCATAATTATCTTGATATTCTTCCATGCTGCTGCATTTATCAACTGTTTGTTCCTTTCTAAATCTCTAAGTAGTGTTTCATTATATGGAGATACCACAATTTGTTTATCCATTCACCTGTTGATTTGGATTGTTTCTGGTTTGGGGCTTTTACAAACAAAGCTGTTATCCACGTTTGTGTACAAATCTTTTTTTATGTCAGTAGGCTTTCATTTCTCTTGGGTAAATATCCAGGAACAGAATGGGGTGGGGGTGTCACATGGTAGGTACAGGTTTAACTTTTTAAGAAACTACTTAACCTCCCCCACCAGCAGTGTATGAGAATTTCAGTGGCTCCATATCCTTGCCAGTACTTTAGATGAGACTTTTTTTTCATTTTAGCTTTTCTAGCAGGTGTGCAGTTTCTGTTTTGTTAAAATACAATAGTTTTATTATATATACAAGTGATTATCTAAACCACATATTGTCCATTTGTAGCTGTCTTTAAACCTCATACGTAGAAGAGATTTTGACTACAGGCATCTTGTCTACCTGCTGAAGGAGACACCTTCCTCCCACGCTATCATCACACTGAAGGAAGCACAGGGCTGGTGTTCTAGTTTGCTAGCTGCCAGAATGCAACACACCAGAAGCGGATTGGCTTTTAATAAAAGGGGATTTATTTTGTTAGTTCTTCAGAGGAAAGGCAGCTAACTTTCCACTGAGGTTCTTCCTTAACATGGGAAGGCACAGGATGGTCTCTGCTGGCCTTCTCTCCAGGCCCCTGGGTTCCAACAACTTTCCCCGGGTAACGTCTTTCTGCATCTCCAAAGGCCTGGGCTGAGCTGCGAGTGCTGAGATGAGGAATGCCGAACTGCTTAGGCTGTGCTACGTTTCCGTTCTCTTATTTAAGCACCAGCCAATTAAGTCAAATGTCATTCATTGCAGCAGACACGCCTCCTAACCGATTGCAGATGTAATTAGCAACAGATGGGGTTCATGTACCATTGGCTTATGTCTGCAGCAACAAAACTAGGTATGCTCATCTGGCCAAGTTGACAACTGAATCTAACTACCACAGCTAGGCACAGAGGAGCCATCAGTGCAGGCTGAAGAAATGAGCAGTCAGACACTCTTGGCTGCCTCTTAGCTCCAATCACCTGCATCCTCAGAGACTCAGACCTTACCTGCCACCCTGAGAACAAGAGCCTGCTGGGTATCTCCCAGGCTGACCCCTCCAATGCAGTATCCCCCAACCTCTCTATTTGGTTTAGAGGGTCAGCATCCTGCCAGGTGCTTAGGCTCAAAGCCTTCCCTGACCCCTTCACCTTTCCCACCCTCAAATGGTCTATCTGTCCCCAGTCTTCTTCATGCAATTTTGACGTCCACCAGCACATTATTTTGTCGCAAGACCCGCTCTGGGGCTGGAGCCAGAGTTGGATGAGACTCGAGCCCTTTGGAGAAGCACAAGGAAACCCCAGCAGCCATCAGTCCCTTCAGCTCTGCAGGTCCTCCAACCACCTCCCCAGCGCCGGGCTCGGGGTCCCGGCCCAGTTCAGGGGGGTCAGTCCCTCCTGGGCTGAGGCACCCACCCACTTGGACGCTCTCTCCGGGGACCCCATCCCTAGGATGGATTCTACATTTCTTCGTCTGACCTTTAAATTCCTCCATGACTCTCTTTTTCTTTCCTTCCCACCCCAGTCTCATATACGACCTGTAGACTGTCTGCACTCCAGATCGGCTAGACTCCTGACTACTCCCCAATCTTACCCTGCATTTCCACATCTCCCCTGACTCTCTCTGTCCTTCCACCTGGAATGCCTTTCCTCACCCTGCCTCTTCTTCTGCTGTTTGAGAGCTGACCATCCTTCTCAGCCCACCCACCACCTCCCCTCCCCCAAGGTCAGTCGACCCCTCCTTCCTGGCCCACTTAGCCCCAGCCCTGATCCCAGCCTGACCTGTACCAGCATCATTTAAGAGGCACCTGTCCCCACATTTGACTGGGGGTACCCTGAGGGCAGGGACAGCATTTATGTCATCTTTCCAGCCCTCAGCAAAGGACTGGTCACATGGCAGGTACACTGTCAGGACGCCTGGGCTCAAATTCCAGCCCTACCACCCACCACCTGTATGCACCTCAGATTCATAACCTCTCTGAGCGTGCACATCTGGCAAATGGGGGTGAAGTACCCACCTCACCTGGCTGTCAAAGGGATTATATGAATTAACCCACCAAAGGACTTGGAAGGGGCGGGTGGGAGCCCTGCAAATAAGAAGTGCTTGGCACTTAGCTAGAAGGGATGGTGATTAGTTGAGTTGAATGAGGAGACTCTTCCTTAACTCTAGGGAACCCTCATATGAAGGGGGAGACACTTTTTATTGATTTTCAAGAGACTTCATTTAATAAGGAGACTTCTCACATCTCCCTAGCTTCCATTATGGGAGGGGAAACAATCGAGCAGAGGCAGTCTAACCCACCTCCCTTCTTCCCTAGCATCAAAATCATCATGAAAATCTTCCTCCTTCAGGAAGCCTTCCAGGATTGGATTGCTTGGGGGCAACTTCTTCCCTCTGTCTTCTCTCTGACGTGAGGCACCTAAGACCACACCCATCCACTCCACCTTGCTTTGCATCTTTTCTCGTTCTCCCCTTACTTATCAAGGGATGCAAACAACTGTGGCCCACTCCCACTTAGACCTTAGGGTTTCCACAGGGTATTAGCTGGATCTGAGAGGAACCCTGGAAAAAGAACATTTCATCCAAATCCTCCCGAGTCCCCTGTTTTACATATGCGTAGGGCTGCCACATCCAGGGCGCCCAGTTTAATGTGAATTTCAGATAGACATCAAGAATGAATATTCTTTCAGGATAAGTATATCCCAAATATTGCATGGGATATACTTATGTTTTAAATTTCAGATTTCACTGGGCATCCTGGATTTTTATTTGCTAAATCCGGCACCCTATATGTATGGGGAAACTGAGGCCCCAGGAGACAGAATAAGTACTTTGCTTGGTTGACAAACTAGTCAGTGGCAGAGACAGGGTGTACCACAGAACTGCCCGTGGCGTGGCTCAAGCCCCTCTCCCCGTAAACACACACACACACACACACACACACACACACACACGCACGCACGCACGCAAGCTACCTCTGACTTCCCTCTCTGCCTTCTGGGTCTGGGTATGAACAGGGGTCTGCCCAGGGCACCAGGGAGAGACCATGGAAAGTGAAACTCATGAGGATGGGAAAGAGTGGACCAAGAAAAGCCAAGCTGACCCACTTGGAACATTTGTTGAGTTGAGGGAGGTTGGAAGTAATAAGGGGGCTTTCTCACCTGCTCCCCTTCTCCAAATGCCCACCCCCAAGGAAGTGTGAATTCAGGCTGGGGTGTTGGTGGGACCCTGGTGGGCCTCCTCTGGGCCCTGCCCAGTCCAGCAGACCCACCCCTCACACCACGGATCCCCGGGTTCCACCTCTGACGCCCACCTGCTGCGGTGAAAAGGAAGGAAGGAAACTCACGGGGCAGTGGGGACCTGCTCCATCACTGGGAGCTCTGCCACAAAGGACTTTCCATCTGTCTATCCCAATTGCCCACTCCTGGCCGAGCCCTGCCCCAGGCCCTGCTCCCTCTACCCCTTGGAGCCCCTTGGAGGTGGGCTAGGTCCCTGAACCCCCTTTCCCAGTGGAGCCTCGGAGAACTGGAAGCATCGTGGCCGGATCCTGTGAATCTGATGCTTGGCCAGCACTGCCTGTCCCCTTCTCCCTAGGCTGTGCCCTGTGGGGGATTCAAGGATGTTTCTGGAATAAGTGTAGGCGTCCAGAGGAATACTCACCTGAAGGGAGGTCGGTGGGCTTCAGGAGGTGGTGGGAGCTCCCTTTGGATGCACGGAGGCTTAGAGGGGACTTGGGGAAGGGAAGGGAGGTCAGAAAGAGGGGTTTGGGGAGGGAAGGGAGACTGAGAGGGTGGAGGGCTGGAGAGCAACTCAGTGAGGGGAAGGAGGCTGGTAAGGGGAGAGGTGGTGGAGGAGAGGGAGGGAGTCCCCGAGCAGGTAGGAGGTGGGAATCCGTGAGGGGCTAGGGAGTCAGTGAGAGGGAGGGGGCTCAGAGAATAAGGGGTGCTTAAGGAGTGAAGCTGGCCGCCCAGTGAGGGGTTCAGGAGAGCTCAGGAGAGGTAGGAGGCTGAGTTCCGATGAGGGGCTGGGGCTGCGGTGCTCAGGGGGCCAACAGAGGCCGTCGGAGGCTCTGCCTCTGCCCGGTGTGGGGGCCGGACACCGAGCCCCCCGGGAGAGGCGGGGTTAAAGGGGAGCGGGCGGAGAGGGCCCCGAGCGGGGATTGGCAGGCGCTCCGGCCCACGAGCCCGGCCGGGGCTGCCCCACGGGCCACCGCCCGCCTGCGCGGCTGCCACCCACGTGCTGAGGAGAGAAGGAGGCACCGGATCAGGGGGCAAAGGACGCGGCGGGCAGGCGGCGGGCAGGTGCCGGGCGAGGCCCGCGTGCACATTCGCTGCCAGAAGCCGGGTGGCGGGCGCAGCGCACAGGGCCTCCGCCGCCCGCACCCACAGCCGCCGCGACCTGGCCCGGGCATCCCCAGCGCGCCCCCCCCCGGCGCCCGCCCCCGGCGCCCCAGGAGACCCCGGGGCCCGGGCTGGAACCGACCCCATCCGCAGCTCCTCGAGGAACCCAGGTGAGGGGCGCGGAGGGGGAGGCTGGCCAGGGCACGGAACCGTCCGTAGCCCCTCCGTAGCCTGGTGGGTGCAGCTCCCTAGGCCAAGGGGGAGTTGGGTCCTCCCTTATGCTGGACTCAGTCTCCCCACTTGCTAAACAGGGAGAGGCACTTCAAAGGCTCACCTGTGCTCTGGATGGGGTCGGGGTGTCAAGTGAGCAGCTGGGCCCAGGTGGGTGCGTGGGACTTGGCTGAGATTAGGGGCAAGGCCAGAGTTCCCCTGGGAGATGCTGGATGTCCGGGAGGGGCAGGGGGGCCTTGGGGACTGGTGGCTGCAGGGCTTCTAGCCAACAGGTGGGGGCTGGAGAACTGGCAAAGGGCCCTCCCACTGATCTGGCCTGAGAAGTCCAGGGCTTGCTTCTGGCTTCCAGCCACTCTGTCCCCACCCTGTCTTGTGGGGCCGCTCTGGTGGGAGATGAGGCTGTGGCTGGACCTGAGAATGGGAGATCTGGGTTCTTCTCTGCAGCTGTTTGCTGACCTTGGGCAAACCACCTCCCTTCTCCTGCTCCAGGGCCACAGATATGGAGATGGGGAAGGGATGAAATGGGACACCAAGGTGCTTGGGTGGCAGGGAGGGCCACCCCCACCCGGCGCCTCTGTTCCTTCACAAGGGGATGGCTTTGCAAGGTTGGCTGAGTCAGGTCTAGCCACCCGGGCATCCATTTTGCCCAAGATGCCCCTTCATCCTTGGCTCCTGGCCTGTTTCCTCTCCTGTCCAGGACCCCAGAACCAGGGAAAGGCCCAGAATAGGGCTCGGGGACTCTCAGGCCTGGGAGCGTGGGAACGGGCTCACTCTAGGCAGGCACGGGTGGCGTCAAGGGGCGGGGAGCTTCCAGCCAAGGATCTCCGAGCTTCTTCCACCAGGACGTCTCAGAAGGACGCGACCTGCACCAGGCCAGGGCTCAGTTTGGAATTAAGGTTAAAGCTTAAGTTGGGGTCAAGGCCCAGGCAGGGGGTCAGGACTTGGCCAGGGGCCTGGCCGGGTGGGCAGCTGAGAACCGGGGTCAAGGACCCCTCTGGGTCTTTGAATTCTGTGAACAAAATCTGTCCTTTATGGGGCTGGCGCCGACTGGGTTAACATTTCATTGTAAACTGAAGCCTAGGGTATGATGAGCTCCAGACCCAAACACCTGCCCAGAGACTCCTACTCCTTGCAGGCCAATGCTGTCCCTGGGGCTGTCCTTTGCCCTGTGGTGGGCAAAGGGAAGGGCAGACAGGTGTCAGGACTGTCAGGGGCTGGGAGAGACCCTCGCATTGGCCCAGTGCCCATTCCCTGGTCAGGGCTGGTCAAGAAGGAGTTTCGATCGACTGTGAAGCAGAACTTCTGGATAGGGGCAGAGAGAGGGGGCTCCCCAGGCTCAGGACAGCTGCTAGGGGAGAGTGAGAGAGGAATCAAAGTGGCTATGTGTCCGCTGAGTGCCAAACACTGCAGGGTTTCCTAGAATTATTTCCTTCTTCCTGATAACCTGAGAGGGAAAGTATGTTCACTCCACTTTACAGATGTGGAAACTGAGGTCTGGGGACTCAGTCAAGGTCACTCAGCCTGAAAGTGGCAGGCTAAGATTCACACCCACGGCAGTTTGACCCCCAGCCTCTGGTCTGCTCCCACTGCCTCGGACTCACCACCAGGTGACCTTGGCAAGCCCAGCTGCATCTCTGGGCCTCTCTCTGCTCCTCTGTGACCGGGGGCTCAGTGGGCCTACCGGGAGCAGCTGAGAAAAGGCCAGTTGGCAGCTGTGGGAGAGGGGGCTGTGTTGGCTGCCCACAGGCCTCCCAGGGCAGCTCACGGCCTTCACCCACCTCACCCACTTTGTCCATCTCCTCGGCCTCTGCCACCACTCCGGAGTTTCAGGAACAAAGCAGCTCATGTCTGCCCTTCCTTGCTCAGAGTTCGGCTGGGCGATTAAGCTGGCCTTGGAGAAAGGGCCCCCAACAGGGCAGGAGGGAACAGAACATTCCCAGGGCCGGACCTGGCACTGATAAATTGGGATGCATCCCCCTGACTGACCCCAGCTGGGCGAGTGACTCTCCTTTCTGGAATCCCTGGGCCTCCCCTGGACAGGGCGGCTCTGGGAGTCACCCTCACCTTTGCCCCTGACCAGCCCTGTCAGTGCTTTGGGCCCCTAGGCTGACATGAAAAGGGGGGTCCCAGGGAGGCCCAGCTCTCCTCTGTAGCCACCCAGCTGCTCCATCCCGGGCCCCAGGGCAGAGGTCACTGTCCTGTATTCTGTGTCCTGCAGCACCCGGCTCTTCCCACTCACCATAGTGGGAGATGGTGGCTGGGAAGGAAGGAAGGATGAAGGGCGGCAGCTGGAGAGGAGGAGAGGAAGGGGATGGAACCTACCAGCCAGCAGCTCCCTGGTTCTCACTTACATATTTGAGATGAATATAAGATATCATCATCATACCCATTTTAAAGAGGAGAAAATCGATGCTCAAAGCTTGTTATAACCTCTCCCTTGTTGTTTGAGGGTCACACTCAGAGAGGACCCTGGGCCGTCTATTGGGGGCAGGTTTGGGCACCACAGCTCACACCCTGACCCCAGAGCTGTGTGCCAGGGAGCCCTGGAAGGCAAGGACTTTCGCTTGTACATGGCCACGTCTGACCCCAATGCTCCCCAGGCATGCAAGGGTCTGGGGTGTTGGGGGGACAGCAGGGATACCCGGCCTTGACAATTATTCCACCCTTCCAAAGCACAGCACTCCGCCTTTTATTCTCCCAGGACTGACCCTCAGTAAGTGCACATAGATCCCACCTGGCCCGCCTGCTCGCTGGGCCTCTGTTTTCTCATCTGTAGAATGGGTAGACTGGCCCAGTCCTACCTGATCTGCCTCTCTAGGCTGTCCCTTGTGCCGCGACGGGGCAGCTCCCAGAGCTGGGGGGGATGGAGGCCGGGCTCGGTCATTGGTGTGCCTGGCCAGGGGGTCTAGGCAGGTAGGTGCCTGCCCCCGCGGAGCCTCACTTTCCCCGTCTGAGCCTTGCTGCCCTCCGCGGCTCACTCTGGTTCTGAAATGCTAAACTTCCTGGGCAGCTGCAGGAGTCCCGAGCGGCTGGTGAGACCCTATCCTCACGTCCTCTCCCCGAGAGCTCAGGGAGATGGGACCCTCGGGTCCGTCACTGACTGTGGAGTATTCCCAGAGTGTCTGCTCCCCTCGGGCTCTGTAACTCCGTCTCAGCTGTGCTGGGTTTGCAAGGAGGCCGAAGGGGCAGCTGAAGGACACGCCCGGGCTCTGCTGTCAGGTGGAACTGGGTTCACATCCAGGCTACGCAGCTCGTTATCTGTGTGACCTGACTCGACTGTCCTAACCTCTCTGATGTACGTTCACAGGGGGTGGAAAACAAAGCACCCTCTGTGCTTTGGTGTGCTCTGTCAAATGAGGACGGTGGCACTTGTGTGACAGGACGGGTGGGTGGACTGCTTAGGGTGGGTGGCAGTCAGTGGACGGAGCTTGGCACCCCGAAAGTGCCTGGCAAATGGTGGCCAGTAGACGAGACCCTCTGTGTGACAGCCTGTCCGGCTGACCCTGACCCCATGGACTGCTGGGAACCTGGAAGCATTGTCGCCTCCCCCGGCTGTTCACGGCACACCCAGAAGACTGGGCTGCTTCTACCCAGTCTATAAAGAGGGCAGCTGAGGCCCAGAGAAGGCACCTAGCTTGCCCGAGGTGAGTCGAAGGTTCCCCACGATCGAGGCCCCTGGGCCTTGTGCTCTAGATGGAAAAGATTCCCCCGAGGGCTCCGTGGGTGGGAATGTGAGAGGTGGGTGAGCTGGGGTGGGAGGAGCTGAGCTGCACCGCCCCCCGTGTCCGGTCACGGCCAGACTCTGATCTGATCAACCAAATCGCCCCTCATCTATTTTACTGCCTCCTTTTCTTCTCTTTACTTTTCCGCAGTTTTCTTTTTTTTCTTTTTCTGACTTCAGAAACATAGCACTTCCTATCTAAGCAGGTAGTAAAGTAACTCACTTAATCCTTCTAAAATCTGTAAGACTGTCTTAGTTTCCTGGCTGCTAAAAAGTAGTTATATACCATACAATGGATTGTTTTAAACAACAGGAATTTATTGTCGCATGGCTTTGAGGGTGGGAGAAGTCTAAATCAAGGCGCCAGCAAGGTGATGCTTTCTCCCCAAAGACTGGCGTTCTGGGGCTGGGCGCTGGCGATCCCTGATGCTTGGCTTTTTTCACACATGACAATGCACATGGCGATGTCTTCTCCTTTCTCCTCTGGATGCTTTTGGTTTCTGACTGCTCCCCATGACTGCTTCCTATGTGCCCTTCTCTATAAGACTCCCAGTAATAGGGTTAAACCCATCCTGACTCAGTTGGCCACATTTGTATAAAACAACATCTTCAAAACGTCCCATTTGTGGTGGTTCACACCCACAGGAATGGATTAAGAACACGTTTTTTTCTTGGGGTACATAACTCATTGACTGTAGAGGAGGATGCTATTATTATCTTCATTTTATAGATGAAGTTCTGTTCACAGCTATCTAGTATTCCACTGTGGAGATGTATCCCGTTTTATCGAAATGTTCTCCTAACGCTCCATTTTTCAGTGTTAGGAACAGTGCCGTGGTGGACAGCCTGTTGTATCTTTGCATGTGAATGGACATATTTTTAAAAAATTTTTTATTAATTAAAAAAAATTACAAGAAAGAAACACAAACATTCTTAATGTATACTCATTCCATTCTACACATATAATCAGTAATTCACGGTATCATCACACAGTTGCGTATTCATCATCATGATCATTTCTTAGAACATTTGCACCAATTCAGAAAAAGAAATAAAAAGACAACAGTAAAATAAAATGAAAACAGAAAAAAAAAAATTTTACATACCATACCCCTTACCCCTCCCTTTCATTGATCACTAGCATTTCAAACTAAATTTAACATTTGTTCCCCCTATTATTTATTTTTATTCCGTATGTTCTACTCGTCTGTTGACAAGGTAGATAAAAGGAGCATCAGACACAAGTTTTTCACAATCACACAGTCACATTGTGAAAGCTATATCATTGTTCAATCATCACCAAGAAACATGGCTACTGGAACACAGCTCTACATTTTCAGGCAGTTCCCTCCAGCCTCTCCACTACATTTTGACTAACAAGGTGATATCTACTTAATGCATAAGAATAACCTCCAGGATAACCTCTCGACTCTGGAATCTCTCAGCCATTGACACTTTGTCTCATTTCACTCTACCCCCCTTTTGGTCGAGAAGTTTTCTCAATCCCTTGATGCTGAGTCCCAGCTTATTCTAGGATTTCTCTCCCATGTTGCCAAGAAGGTCCATACCCCTGGAAGTCACGGAATGGACGTATTTTTGTGGGACAGATTCCTAGCAGCAAATTTGATGAGTCAAAGGGTACCAACATTTCTGCTTAATGGATTTTACCCTATGGCCATCCACAATATAGTCCCAAGTTTCCTGTCTACTAGCAGGGTAGGGAGAGGCCCGCCGGCCTGCCCATGACAGTCCTGCCTTTTCCTCACAGACAGTGGGTGTCCCAGGCTGCCCATGAAGCTGCCCAGGTGCTTCCAGTCGTGCCACATACCATCCCCTGGTGTTTCCTTCCTCCCCGCTCAGCCCTACACACCCCCTGCCTCTCCCAGTCTCACCCTGGCTGCCCTAGGCCACAGGAAATGGGAATGGCTCTCCTCTCCTCTCGCCACCTTAACCTTACTAGTCGAAAACTACAGCTTCTGGAATTAGAGCCTTAGATTGCATGCTCTGTGACCTCAGGCAAGTGCCTTGACTTCTCTGAGCCTGTCGCTCATGGTGAATGGGACAATCATAATCTCTGCTTGTCAAGTCTCCTTGAGGGACAAGAGGAGAGAATGTATCTGAAAGTGCTTTGGTTCCCGCCAAGGACCAGGCACAGAGACCAGTGGTTTGTTGGCTGAACTTCGGACACTTGAGGCACACAGAGAGATGGGACAAATCCCCAGCCTCAAGGAGGCTCACAGCTAGTGGTAGGGGAGGCAGAGGAGAAGAGGGGGAACAAGGTGGAGCTGGGTGGAGGAGGGTTGGGCCTAGGACTAGATCCACCCCATGTTCCCAAACTGAGGTCCCAGGAGCCTGGCCTGGGTTCTTTCAGCACCATCTGGGGTGGCCCAGGCTGACCGTGAGCTGCTGACCTGGGAAGCCTGCCTTCCAGCAATGGGCATGCCCGGATGGACCCCTGAGCCTGGCTCCCCAACCCTGCACCATGGAGGTATCTTCCAGTCACTTCTTTCTTCCCCTCATGTGCCCTTCATCCTCAACCCCCAACATGGCCTCGCCATGGGCTGGACCTCACAGAGAGCTGTTTGATGGAGCATCAGCCTTGGGTTCAAATCTCAGCCCTGCCACTTACCATCTGTGAGGACCTTTGGGCCTTATAAAATAGAGTCGGTCATTGCTACCATCATAATTTGCCATCCCCCAACCATTTCTGCCAATCCTAGAGAACACCGTGGGCAATATATAAGTTTCTACAAAGATTCCATGCACTAAGGTGACTTTCCAGAAACCAACAACCTGTGGATGGGTCCCTAGACTAGAGAAGTCCTGAAGGGCAGAGGGGCCAGCCTCTCCAGAACATCAGCTAGTTCCAACCCCCACCCCATATTACTGACAGCCCCTTCCAACATGAAAAAGTTAGAATGGGCATAGCCCAAATATCCCTATAGAGTAGGAGAAAGATGAAAGGTGATGGTAGAGTTATACAAAAAAGGTAGGGTTTAACAAATGAGTATAAAAGCTGAATCAGTATATTGATATTTCTTTTAGTCTCCAGTACCTTAGAGCAGCTAGAAATCAAAACCTAAAATTATAGGGAGTTGTAACCCATACCAAACTCTGAAATCTGTTCTACAACTAATTATTGCAATGTACTTTGAAATGTATTGCTTTTTTTGTATATAAGTTATTTTTTCACAAAAAAGGAAAAAGAGAGAAGAGTACAATAGAGAAGACAGAATTTAACAAATGAGCATGACTGCTGAATCAATATATTGATATTTCTTTTGGTCTCCAGTGTCTTGGAGCAGCTAGGAGAAAAAATGAAAAATCATGGAACTATAACCCATACCAAACTTTAAAATCTGCTGTAGGGTGGGCCACGGTGGCTCAGCAGGCAGGAACGCTTGCCTGCGATGCCAGAGGACCCGGGTTTGATTCCCAGTGCCTGCCCATGTTAAAAAAAAAAAAATGCTGTATTTAAATGTACTTAGTAATTTATTGCTTTTTTTGTATATATGTTATTTTTCACAATTAAAAAAAAAATGTTTAAAAATAAAAAACAGGGTTGTCCCTGCCCCAACCCGCTCGTGGAAAATAAGACATGGCCATGAAGCCACTTTGGCTGAGGGTGTGTGAATGTAAGCTGTGCCGTCCACTAGTGCTTCTCAAATTGGCCAAGTGAAGGCACCATGGTTTTGTCTTTGTGTTTTTTCAATCTGCCATGGACAGATATGTCTTTAAAATACAATAGAAAATTAATTACTAGATAAATTAAATGGGAAAAAAACACACAAAATATAAGCCTAGCTTTTAAGTAATGTATTCACCAGACATGAAATTGCTCCATTTAATTGATATAAATGTCTCTCACTTTCTGTATTTGTCTGGTCCTGAGCTGGCAGTGGTCCACGGGCCAAGCCTTGAGTAGTGCTGATGTAGAATCCCACAGTATCCCCAGGGTTTGGGTTGGGGCCAGCAGGTGTCTGCCAGTGACCTGCCTCAGCAGCTTGGGGGGCCACTGGCACCCTGCTCTCACCCCAGCCAACTGAGAGGCTCATGGTTCTCTGAATCCCTGTCTTTGTCCCTGTCGTCCCCCACCGCCCCCTGCCAACTCCCTTCGCCCCTCCCTACATTTTTAATTCCCATCCTGTCTTTCAAGGCCCTTTTCTAGCAAATTCCAGGCTGCAAGTGAGCCCTCCCTCCACTGAATGTCCCCAGTCACAGGCTCTATTTCTGCCCCTCTGAGTCCCTGGTGAGCATGCCTCACTCTCCCAGGCTGAGCTGCTTGGACACAGGGGCCACCCAACAAGCATCCGAACAGCACACACCCCACCCACCCACCCTGGGCATAGCAGAGAGCCTGAAACCAGCAGATGGTTAACATGTGCTTGTTGAATGAGCAGTTGATTGATCTTGATTTTGTTGATTTCTTGAGTTGTTGATTAACCCAACAAGTTAATTTGGGTGGGTAGATGTTAAATAGATGGAAGGCTGGGTGGCTGTCTGGACGGACATAAAGATGGATGAATGAATGGATGGATGACACATTGACTGGTGGAGAATGGATAGAAGAAGAGATGGGTGGATGAGTTGACATGAAGGATGGATAACCAGATGGATGAACAGACAAATGGGGGCACAGACTGACTAATAAGGGGTGGATAAGTTAGTAAACGACTACATGGACAGAGGGATGGAAGGGTAGACAGATGCTCACTGGATCTCTACCGTCTTAGGCGTCCTCTTTCTCTCCTTCCCCCACCCTTCCCCCCTCACCATCTCAGAACACAAAGATGAATGTTTCTTATTCGGGATGAGAGCAGTCTGTTAGGACTTGTGTTTTCATAGCAATTAAAAAATTTATAAGCAATATGACTGCCACTTGTAGAATCCCTAAACACAAATATAGAAGCAGAAAGACTATAAACTTGAAATGTGCTGCTCACAAAGGAAAGTGGGGTTTTCATTCCTAACGTGTCGAGACCCATATTTTTTGTTAGAACTATTAGGTACTTCCGATATGAAAACTGATCTGGTCCAGATTTCTCACTGTAGTTTGTAGTCATATTTATCAATTTTTTCCTTCATGGTTTACGCACCCATTTTACAGATGCAGAAATCATAACTTCCCGGACAGGGGACGAGACTTCCTAGCTCGCAGCTGGTTAGAGACCCAGTCAAAATTCCTCTCCATTCTCTCCTTCCTCAATCCCCTCAACAGTCCCTCCTCCCCCAAATCTTCCTCTGTGCCGGATTCACCATCTTCCTCCTCCCCTCACCTGGATGCCTAAAGCACCCCAGCCAAGACCCTGTCCTGGGCAGTCTTCTTTGAGGTGTCCTGAGTCTCCAGACAGGTGATAAGAGCTGAGGGATCCCTGAGAAGAAGCCGAGGCAATGTCTCTGCCTTCAAGGTGTTCAGGCTGGGTTCAGAGTGAGGCACCCAGGAGCAAGGGGCAGGTAAGGAGTAGCACTGCACTGGGTCCTGGGCCCGCACCAGGTCAGGGACAGAGGTGATTGTGGTCAGGGGACATAACCCACTGACGCTTGCTGTGCCACCAGGTACCTGGCGAAGGTGATTTGGGAGGCGGAATGGCTGATGATCTTGTATGTCGTTGTGTGTGCACGTTCAGTTTCTTTGAAAAATCCTTTCTAATTGAGTCTAATGTACATATATACATATATACCAAAAACAAAAAACAAAAAACAGTGTGCATATCGCAACTATCCAACCCAATGAATTTTCACAGAAAACATACCCGTGTAACTAGAACCCAAAGAAAGAGAATGTCGCCAGCACCCCAGGAAGCCCACTTCATTTCCCTTTCTAGTTACTACCCCCCAAGGGTAAAGGCAACTCTGACTCCTAACACCGCAGATTGGTTTTGCTGGTTTAGGGGTTTCATATATATGAAATCTTACAACATATGTACTTTCATGGCAGGATTCTTTGGCTCAACATATTGTCAATAGAGTCATCCATATGGTTGCGTTTAGTTATAAAGCATTCTTTCTCATTTGCTGCAAATATTCCGTAATATGACTATCCTGCAATTTATTTATCCATTCACCTGGTGCTAGATATCCGGCCTGTTTCCACTCTTGGGTTAATAAGAACAGGTCTGCTATGAATAACCTCGTACATGTCTTTTGGTGCACATAATGCACACGTTTTTGTGGAATTGCTGGGTCGTGAGATACGTGTGCACTGAGCTTTAGTAGACACTGCCAAGTGGTTTTCCAAAGCGATTGTATCAACTTCCACCCTCAGCAGCAGGCACTGAAGGTGGTTGTGGTTACTCTGCATCCTCGTGAGCAAAAGCTGGCATCTTTCTTTCTAGAAGGCAGGGGTTTTTGAAGGAGGATGGCCTCCAACTGCCTGGATTTGAATCCCAGTTTTCTTGTCGTGGATCTTTGGCAAAGCCTGTTTCCTCACTGCAACACCAGTTGATGATCCTGGGCTGCTGTGAAGATTGCACTGGGATTCCTAGATAGTAAGAGCTCCACATGTATTAGCTAAATGTTCAGTGCCCCCCTCAGACCTCAGTCTCCTCTTCTGTAAAACGGTGATAAAAATTCGAACACACCCACATACACACAGACTTGAGAGGACTGCCAGTAAATGAAATATATGTAAAAGTACTTAATCTTTTTTAAATTGACATATTATTCACACCTCATAAAATTTACCTTTTAAAAGAGTGCAATTCAGTGGTTTTGGGTATATTCGCAAAGTTGTGCAGCTACCACCACTATCTAATTCTAGAACATTTTCATCATCCCCCAAAGACACCCCCGTACCCCACTCCCTATTCCCACCCCCCTCCACCACCAATTCCTATAGTCCCTGGCAACCGCTAACTACTTTCTGTTTCTTTGGATTTTTGAAGTGCTTAATCTTGACTTTTCTGTATTTTTTCTTGCTTACTTATTTATTTTAAGAAAAACGAGTACATACAGATAAGCACCAAAAAAATACAATAAAGTAAAATCCCAGATCCCATTCTCAGAAATGACTGCTATTAACTTATTGGTGAACACAGTTCCAAAATTTTCCTGTATACAGTATATATACTTTTTAAGCATTTTTTACTGTCAGATATAACATATTTACCAAAAAAGCAATAATTTTAAAGTACATTTTACCAAGTAATTATAGAACAGATTTCAGGGTTTAGTATGGGCTAAAATTTCACAGTTTCAGGTTTTTCCTTCTAGCTGCTCCAGGACACTGAAGACTAAATAGAAACATCAATATAATGATTTTGTAGTCATATCATTTATTAAATCCTAACTTCTCTGTTATAACTCCTCTTTCTTCTTTGATTCTTCTCCCAATCTTCAGGGAAATTTGGGCTCTGCCCTTTTTAACTTTTTCATGTTGAAAGGAGTTACACCAATATGGGATAGGGGGATGGTATTAGTTGATGTTCTGGAGAGGCTGGCTTCTTTGGGTTTCAAGACTTATTTAGCCTAGGAACCCATCTGGAGGTTGTAGGTTTCTGGAAAGTAATCTTAGCATGTGAAAGTTTTTTTTTTTTTTTTTTTTTTTTTTTTGGGGGGGGGTGCATGGTCCAGGAATTGAATCTGGGTGTCCTACATGAAAGGGGAACATTCTAGCACTGAACCCCCATGCACCCAGTATGTGAAACTTTTGTAGAATCTCAGGTAGAACCCTGGATACCCTTTAGGATTAACAGGAATGGTTTTTGGTTGGACTCTGGCAAACTGTGGTAATTAGCAATATCTAGCTAAAGCTTGCATAAGAGTAACCTCCAGAATAGCCCCTCTGTTTGAATTCTCTTAGCCACTGATACCTTATTTTGTTACATTTTCCCCCCTTTTGGTCTGGAAGGCATTGTCAATCCCATGGTGCCAGGGCCAGACTTATCCCTTGGAGTCATGTCCTATGTTGTCAGGGAGACTTTCACCCCTGAAAGTCATGTCTCACGTAGGGGGGAGGGTAATGATTTTCCTTGCAGAGTTGGGCTTAGGGAGAGAGAGGCCACATTCTAGAGGATTCCTAGAAGCAACTTAAAGGCATAATTACAGGTAGTTTCAGCTTCTCTACTACAAAAATAAGTTTCTTAAGGGCAAGCCTCAAAATCAAAGGCTTGGTCTATTTTCTTGGGAGTCCGTAATGTTTGAGAGAGTATGAGAAGTTTTCCAGATGGGAAAGTTTAGTAGTTCCATATTTTTTCTCCAGTCCCTCTAGGAACTCTACTAATACTTTTTATTTATCAGCCCACCATAACCTGGGATGCATCCGGGTATTACATTAAGATATACAGAATTACCAGGCCTCGTTCCCATTCTGGGCTCCGTGTGTTTGGATTGTTTAAATGAGCTATCCAAGCAGGTTGATTTAGTTTATGTGTTACAGAAAATTTAAGTTCTAGACACAATAAACCTCTCTTCCTTGGGTCTCATACAGTAGGTGAAGCTCTAGAGTATATTTACTATCATCTTTTGCCCTGTATTCTGATTTACCTTAGCCCCGACCAAATCAGCTTCATTTTTATCTCTAATTGAAGCATGATCTCTTTTTTGATTACTTTAGCAGTTGTTGAATGTAGCAATGCTGACTTTCAGAGCTGCAGAGCTCCAGCTCTGAGTTTTAGGTGTCACAGAGGTACCCAAAGTTCCAGGGAAATACCAGCTTATACACATATAGCCCAGCACCTCAAAATCTAGAAACAAAACTTACAACTCTGGATTACATGTGACTGCTATAAGAGTTTACAATCTAAGCTCCAAATTTTCTTGTAAGTATTTTCTAATAGAGACCGTATCTGTTATTTTGTTTCTGGCTTATTTTGCATAGCACAGTGTCTCCAAGGTTCATTCACTTCGTTGGGTGCCTCAAGACTTCGTTCCTTTTTGTAGTGCACAATATTTCATCATGTGTGTACATCACGGTTCGCCATTCTGCTTCTCAGTCATTGTACCCCTCATTCCCCTCCATCTATTGAGCATCATGGATAATGTCCAAAATAAGCAATCCATGTCTTACAGTGTCTTCACTTAGCTGTACAATCATTAGCACTATTAATTTTAGACAGTTTTCATTGGTCCAAAGAGACAAGAACCGATAAATGCATCCTCACCAAATAGCAAATCTAAACTTTCCCTTATCATTTGTCCCTCCACCCCAATTATTTACCCCTGGCATTGCTGTGGTACTGTTGATGTGTTCCTAGTAACTATAGACCATTGCATGTAATGTTAATTTCCCCCCATACCCCTTTATTCTTGACTCTTTGTACAAGATTAAACTTTTGAGGTAGTTTGTGCAAGAACTTATAATTGTAGACTTAGTGGATGGGATACATGGCATTATACAACCTCTTTCAATACACCCTTTCAGTGTGGCAATATTACTTATAAACCCACTAATGAACTGCCTTCACTTCTTTCCATGCCCTTACATTTATGTTCAACCTCACTGGGTAACCGTTCATCCATCCCTAGTTTCTATGTACCTCTAAGTCTCCTATATTCTCCATTGTAAGCCTCCGAGTTTACTTTTATGACAGTCATCAGAACAAAATCATACAGTATCTATCCTTTTGTGTCTGGCTTATTTCACTCAACATTATGTCCTCAAGATTTATCCACGTTGTCATGTGCTTCAAGACCTCATTTTGTCTTAGCTGCTACATAATATTCCATTAAATGTTTATACTACATTTTGTTTTTCTACTCATCTGTTGATGGGCACTTGGTTTGTTTCCATCTTTTGGCAATTGTGAAAAGTGCCACTATGAACGTTGGTGTACAGATGTTTGTTCGTGTCACTGCTTTCACCTCTTCTGGGTATATGCCTAATAATGGTATTCAAAATTTATGTTTTGATTAGAGCATTTCCTAATATAACTTATGTAGACAGCTTAATTGAACACCATAAGTACATGGAACCTTGAGTAGGACGTAAGATTTTGTTGGTTTGTCCAGAGTGATGCCCCATTAAATCCCAGAGTGATTTGAACAGTGAATAAAAAAGTATTTGCAAAGTCCCCTTCAGGGAATGGTGAGAAAGGGGGAAAATTCAACTTCCCCAAGTTGAATTCTTGATACTCTCACAAGCAGTGTGGACAACCAAAGCTATAGGCTGAGACCTCAATCTTGGGGTTTGTTCATATGAAACTTAACCCCACAAAGGATAGGTCAAGCCTATTTAAAATTAGGCCTAAGAGTCACCCCCAAGAGAACCTCTTTTGTTGCTCAGATGTGGCCTCTCTCTCCAGCCAACACAACAAGCAAATTCACCACCCTCTCCCTGTCTATGTGGGACATGACTCCCAGGAGTGTGGACCTTCCTGGCAACGTGGGAAAGAAATCCTAGAATGAGCTGAGACACAGCATCAAGGGATTGAGAAAACCCCTAGAATGAGCTAAGACTCAGCATCAGGGGATTGAGAAAACCTTCTTGAGCAAAAGGGGGAAGAGTGAAATGAGACAAAGTAAATTGTCAATGGCTGAGAGATTCCAAACAGAGTCGAGAGGTTGTCCTGGAGGTTATTCTTACGTATTAAATAGATATCACCTTGTTAGTCAAGATGTAATGGAGATTTCATTTTATTTCTTTTTCTGAATTGATACAAATGTTCTAAGAAATTATCATGATGATGAATATGCAACTATTTGATAATATTGTGAATTACTGATTATATATGTAGAACGGAATGATCATATGTTAAGAATGTTTGTGTTTCTTTCTTGCCATATTTTTTTTAATTTAAAAATTAATTTAAAACTTTAAAAAAAAAGATGTAATGGAGAGGCTGGAGGGAACTGCCTGAAAATGTAGAGCTGTGTTCCAGTAGCCATGTTTCTTGAAGATAATTGTATAATGATACAGCTTTCACAATGTGACTGTGTGATTGTGATAACCTTTGTGTCTGATGCTCCTTTTAGCTACCTTGTCAACAGACGAGTAAAACATATGGAGTAAAAATAAATAATAGGGGGAACAAATGTTAAAATAAATTTAGAGTGAAATGCTGGCGATTGGTGAGGGGGAAGGGCAGGGGGTATGGTATGTATGAATTTTTTTTCTGTTTTCTTTTTATTTCTTTTTCTGAATAGATGCAAATGTTCCAAGAAATGATCATGATGATGATATTGTGAATTACTGATTATATATGTAGAATGGAATGATCAAAAGTTAAGAATGTTTGCGTTTGTTTGGTGTTTTTTTGGTATTTAAAAAAATAAAAATTTAATAAAAAAAATAATGGTATTGCCAGGTCATAAGGAAACTCGATATTTAGTTTTCTGAGGAACCACCAAACTGTCTTCCACAACGGCTATACTATCATGCATTCCCACTGGCAATGTTTAAATGTTCCTATTTCTCCACATCCTCTCCAATATTTGGAATTTTATGTTTGTCTAACAGCAACCATTCTTATAGGTGTGAGGTGACACCTCATTGTAGTCTTGATTTGCATTTCCCTTATAGCTAACGAAGATAACCATTTCTTCATGTGCTTTTTAGCCATTTATATTTGCTCTTTGGAGAAATGTCCACTCGTATCCTTTGCCCATTTTATACTTGGGTTATTTGTTCTTTTGTTGTTGTATTGTATAATTTCTTCATGTACACAGGATATCAAACCTCTGCTGGGTATGTGGTTTCCAAATATTTTCTTCCATTGAGTTGGCTGCCTCTTCACCTTTTTGACAAAGTCCTTTGAGGCACAGAAGCTTTTGATTTTGACAGTTCCCATTCATCTATTTTTTTCTTTCATTTTTTGTGCTTCAGTGTAAATTTTAGGAAACTATCTTTTATTACTAGGTCTTGAGGATGTTTCTCTGTATTTTCTTCTAGGAGTTTTATGATACTATCTCTTATAGTTAGGTCTTTGATCCTTTTTTTATACTTGTTTTTTATCCATTTTTAGTTAATTTTTGTATAGAGTGTAAGGTAGATGTCCTCTTTCATTCTTCTGGCTATTGACATGCAGTTCTCCCATGCCCATTTATTGAAAAAACTATTCTGTTCCAGTTCAATGGATTTGGGGGTCTTGTTCAAGATCAATTGGCCATAGAGTTGGTAGTCTATTTCTGCACTCTCGATTCTATTCCATTGGTCAATATTTCTATTTTTGTGCCAATGCCATGCTGGTTTTTTGTTTGTTTGTTTTGTTTTTGTTTATTTTATTTTATTTTATTTTTCCATGGGCAGGCACCGGAAAGCGAACCCGTGTCTGTGGCATGGCAGGCGAGAACTCTGCCACTGAGCCACTGTCGCCCAGTACCACGTCGTTTTGACCACTGTGGCTTTATAATAAGTCTTTTTAAAGTCAGGAAGTGTTAGTCTTCCCACTTCACTCTTCTTTTTAGGATCTCTTTAGCTATTTGAGGTCTCTTTCCCTCCCAAATAAATTTGTAACTAGCTTTTCCAAGTCATCAAAGTAGATTGATGAGATTTTGATTGGTATTGCATCGAATCTGTAGCTCAATTTGGGTAGAATTGATGTCTTAATGACATTCAACCTTCCTATCCATGAGCACAGAATGTCTTTTCACCTATTTAGATCTTCTTTGATTTCATTTAGCAATGTTTTGTAGTTTTCTGTGTCCAGGTCCCTAACATCCCTGGTTAAGTTTATTCCTTGATACCTGATTCTTTTAGTTGCTATTTTGAATGGAATTTTTCCTTAATTGCCTCCTCAATTAGGTCATTACTTGTGTATTGAAACATTCCCAATTTTTACATTAAACTTGTATCCCACCACTTTGCTGAAATTATTTACTAGCTCAAGCAGCTTTGCTGTAGATTTCTCAGGACATTCCAGGATCGTGTTATCTGCAAATAATGAAAACTTTACTTCTTTTCTATTTGGATGCCTTTTCTTTCTTTCTCCTGCCTGATCGTTCTAGCTAGGACTTCTAGTACGATATTGAATAATAGTGGTGACAGCGGGCATCCCTGTCTTGTTCCCAGTCTTAGGGAGAATGCTTTCAATCTCTCACCATTAAGTATGAGGCTGTCTATGGGTTTTTCATATATGCCCTATATGATGTTGAGGAATTTTCCTTCAATTCCTATCTTTTGAAGTATTTTTGTCAGAAAAGTATGCTGAATTTTGTTGAATGCTTTTTCAGCATGAATCAATATGATGATGTTATTTTTTTCCCTTTTGATTTGTTAATGTGCTATGTTACATTGATTGATTTTCTTGTGTTTGAACCACCCGTTTATTTCTGGTGTAAACCCCACTTGGTCGAGATATATAATTCCTTTTTTTTTTTTTGCACGGACAGGCACCAGGAATAGAACCCGGGTCCAGCATTGCAGGAGAGAACTCTGCCTGCTGAGACACTGTGACCTGCCCTATGTAATTCTTTTAATGTGTCATTGGAGTCGATTTGCATTATTTTGTGGAGAATTTTTGCATATGTGTTCATTAGGGAGATTGGCCTATAGTTTTGCTCTCTTGTAGTGTCTTTATCTGTTTTTGATATTAGAGTGATTTTAGCTTTATAAAATGTGTTAGGGAGCTGTGCCGGTTTGAAACTGCTGTGTACCCCAGAAAAGCCAGGTTCTTTAATCCTGATATAATACTGTAGGGTGGGATCTTTTTTGTTAAGTTGTTTTCATGGAGATGTGACCTGCCCATTTGTGGGTGAGACCTTTTGATTAGGTGGTTTCCATGGAGAGGTGTCTCTGCCCGTTCAAGGTGAGCTTTAATCTGCTTACCGGAGTCCTTTAAGAGGGAACCATTTCGGGAAAAACTCAGAGCTGACACAGACAGAGCCTTTTGGAGATGCAGAAAGAAATCCCCCCCCACCCCGGAGAGCTGTTTGAAACCAGAAACCAAAGGACTGGTAGACGCCAGCCACCTGCCTTCCCAGCTGACAGAAATGTTCTAGATGACATCAGCCTTTCTTGAGTCAAGGTATCTTTCTCTGGGTGCCTTAGTTTAGACATTGCTATGGTCTTGGAGCTATAAATTTGTAAATTAATAAATCTCCTTTATAAAAGCCAACCCATTTCTGGTATATTGCATTCCAGCAGCATTAGCAAACTAAAACAGTAGCATTCCTTTCTCCTCAAAATTTTGGAAGAGTTTTAGCAGGGTTGGTGTTAGTTCTTTTTTGTAAAGTTTGATAAAGTTCCCGATGAAGCCGTCTGACCCTGGGCTTTTCTTTGTAGGGAGATTTTTTGATGGCTGATCAACTGTCTTTACTTGCAAATGGTTTGTTGAGATCTTTTATTTCTTCTTGAATCAGTGCTGGTTGTTCGTGTGTTGCTAGGAATTTGTCCATTTCATCTAAGTTGTTTAGTTTATTGGCAGGTAGTTCTTTATAATGTCCTCTTATGATTTTTAAAATTTCTTCAGGATCCATGGTAACTGAAAGGTTTAGGAGGCAAAAAGGTGAGAAAGAAGGATGATAGTCTGGGAAATTTCAAGTGGGTGGATTTATTTCTGCACTCCCAGGCTGAGCTCACCAAATTCAAGATGGTGAGAGGTGAGTCAGTGCCTGGGTGGTGGCGTGGGCAGTTTTTAAGCGAGGGGGTCAGGTGACGCCTGGAAGGGGCAGTTCTCCGGAAGTCAGGTGTCTGGAAGGGGCGGTTCATCAGTTCCGGAAGTCAGGTGTCGGGAAGGGGCGGTTCCAGAAGCCACGTTGGGAGGGGCGACACAACCTCCGCAGCTCCAGTTGCAGTGCCCTTCCCGGTTCCCCCGACCTAACAGCAACAACCCTCCTCTCATTTCTGACTTTATTTGCCTCCTCTCTTTTTTTTTTATTTTTTTTTATTGATTTTCTCAAAGAAACAACTTTGGATTTTATTGATTCTTTCTATTATTTTTGTTGTTGTTGTTCTCCAGTTTGTTTATTTCTGCTTTCACCTTTGTTATTTTTCACCTTCTGTTTGCTTTAGGATTAGTTTGCTGTTCTTTCCCCCAAGTGAGAGTTAAGCCTTGATTTTTGCTGGTTCTTCTTTTTCATACAGACATTTAGGGCAATATCTTTCCCTCTCAGCACTGCCTTTGCTGCATCCCCTAAGTTCTGATATGTTATATACTCATTTTCATTTCTCTTCACATATTTATTAAGTTCTCTAGCAATTTCTTCTCTGACCCACTGATGATTTAAGAGTATGTTGTTTAATCTACATATATTTGTGAAAGTTCTAGTTCTTTGGTGGTTATTAATTTCCAGCTTCATTCCATTCTGGTCAGAGACAGTGCTCTGAATAATTTCAATCTAATTAAATTTATAAAGACTTGTTCTTTGTTCCAGCATATCATCTATCCTTGAGAACATTCCATGAAGACTAGAGAAGACTGTACATGCTGGTGTTTTGGGGTGTAATGATCTATATATGTCTATTAGGTCTAATTCTTTTATCACATTGTTTAAGTTCTCTACTTCCTTGCTGATACTCTGTCTGGTTATTCAATCTATAGAGGAGAGTGGTGTATTGAAGTCTCCCACTATTATTGTTGAAACATCTATTGTTCCCTTAGTTTTGCCAATATTTACCTCATGAGCTCCTTAATTGGGAGCATAAGCATTTATGATTGTTATTTCCTCTTGGTGAATTTTCCCTTTTATTAATATGTTCTTTGTCTCTTATGACATCTTTATATTTAAGGTCTATTTTATCTAATATTAGTACAGCTACTCCTGTTTTGGTTATAGTTTGCATAGAAGATCTTTTTCCATCCTTTCATTTTCAATCTATGTGTATCCTTGGGTCTAAGATGTGTCTCTTGTAAGCAGCATATAGATGGATCATGTTTTTTTAATCCATTCTGCCAATCTGTATATTTTAATCGGTGAGATAAGTCTGTTAACATCCAAAGTTATGACTGTAAAAGCAGTTCTTAAATGTACCATCTTATCCTTTAGTTTTTATTTGTCAGAACTATACATTCTTTTCCCTCTCTCTTTCTTTATCTTTTAAGTTACCCTTACTGATACTATTCAATTCTGTGCCCTCCTCCAGGCCCCCCTCTCCTGTCTCTTTTTTTTCAGTTGGCAGAATTCCCTTTAGTATTCCTTGTAGGGCAGGTCTCTTGCTGACAAATTCTCTTAGCCTTTGTTTGTCTGAGAAGATTTTTAATCTCAATTTTGAAGGACAATTTGGCTGGATAAAGAATTCTTGGCTGGAAGTCTTTCTCATTCAGGATCTTAAATGCATTATACCACTGCCTTCTCGCCTCCATGGTGCCAGTTGAGTAGTCTGAACTCAGTCTTATGTGGTTTCCCTTGTAGGTGTGAATTGCTTTTCTCTTGCTCTTTCAGGACTCTTTGCTTCTCTTCAGTGTTTGAAATCTGATTAGTATGTGTCTTGGAATTGCCCTATTTGGGTTTATTCTATTTGGGGTTCATTGGACTCCTTTTATTAGCATATTTATGTATTTTATAATAGTTGGGAAGTTTCCCCCCCCATCATCTCTTCAGCTAACCTTCCGAGGCCTTTATGTTTCTCTTCTCCTTCTGGGACACCAGTGATTCTTACATTTGTGCTCTTCATATTGTCACTTATTTCTCTGAAATCCTTTTCCACTTTTTCCATCTTTTTGCTATTTGTTCTCTTTGTGCTCAAGTTCAATTGTCCTGTCTTCTAGCTCATTTATTCTTTCTTCTAGCTCTTTAAATCTGCTGTTGTGTGTCTCTAGTATACTTTTAATCAGGCCTACATTCTCTTCCATCTCTGTGAGATCTGCGTTTTCTCTATTTATTCTTTAAAATTCTTCTTTATGCTGTTCCAGTATCTTCTCGCTATTGTTTATGTCCTTATGAACATCCTTGATTAGATGTTACAAATTCCATGTGTTGGAGAAGCCATAAAATATCGCCAGCATGGCTGCCGTGGCTGATGCAAGGCAACACAAAATGGCTGACCTTAAATCTGCCCTCCGCCCTAGCAACAACAGTGACCAATCCCAGAAATCTGCCCTCCGCCCTAGCAACAACAGTGACCAATCCCAGAAATCTGCCCTCCGCCCTAGCAACAACGGTGACCAATCCCAGAAATCTGCCCTCCGCCCTAACAACAACGGTGACCAATCCCAGAAATCTGCCCTCCGCCCTAGCAACAACGGTGACCAATCCCAGAAATCTGCCCTCTGCCCTAACAACAACGGAGACCAATCCCAGAAATCTGCCCTCCACCCTAGCAACAATGGTAACCAATCCCAGCCTGACATGTGTCCCTGCACGCTCCCAGCCTATATAAGCCTGTGCACTTCCTCAATAAAGCAGACGCCTTCCACTCACCCCTGAGGGTTGTCTCCTGGGTCGTGTGCTGTGTGCTGTGTGTTTGTGTGACTGACTCAGTACGGCCACTTACCCCCAGCCATCAGCTAACCAGCCATCAGCTACCCAACACCATGTCCCCTCCGATGTTTTAACTTGGTCGTTTGGCTGGGCCATATCTGCCTGAATCTTCAGGTGCTTTGTGATTTTCTGTTGCGTTCAGGGCATTGGATTGTCTTGAAAAGGTTGTTTTGCAAGTTGGTTTCCTTCACTTGCTAAGGTTGTGTGTTTGTTTAGGTTTGTGTTGAAAGTCTCTCTTTGCACTTGGCTTGTCAGGAATTCCCCGCCAAACCCAGGCGGGTCTCATGGAGGGTGTGCAATTCAGTGTGAGGCTCCCCAATAGGTGGCACATATGAGCCACCTCTTCCTCGTCAGGCCCGCCTCTCCCCAGCTGCGGCAATTCCATCTGAGTAAATGGAGACCTACAGTAATCCCAGCCAGGGCCTCTGATCTCCCTGCGTGCTGGGAGCCACCAACCCTGGGGCCTCCTGGGGATGAGTGTGTGCACCTCAGCAGACACCCCACTTAGGGGCCAGCTGGGTCTAGTGGCCCTCAGGCTCCTGCGTGGGGTAACCTTGGGCTGTGGGCCTGGGTATTTCCACTGCACCTGCCCGCAGCTGGCCTGGGAATGCCTGGAGGTTGGTCCTGGTGCAGAGCAGGGCGTGTGGTCCCAGTGCAGGCCGGGATGGCTGGTCACCGCGTGTGGCTAGGCATGCTTCCGGGACGTCTCCCAAGCTAGCCGCTGGGGTAGGCTGGAGTGGAGGAACAGTCCGCTCCTTTGGAGCTGCACTCCCCATGGGTTGCCACTTGCCCCCAGCGGGTCTTGCCCGAGCTCACTCACCCCGTTCTCTCCGTCTCAGTTTCTCCACTTTTTCCTCCCAGACCACCCTGTGTAGTGTAGAAGACCTTCTCTGGTCACTTACACCCTGGAACTGCAGCCCCGCTCTTTCTTCTCATCCCTTCTCTCATTGTTCCATGGGACAGGGTGAACTCGGCCCATCCTATTCTGCCATCTTCCCAGAAGGGTATTTTTTAACTTTCGAAAGAGTAAATATTAAATAACTAGCACTGTGACAGGCACTAATATGCACTCAACCAATTATAGCTCTGTGCGTGTGTGAGTGTGTGTGTGTGTGTGCAGAGATAGAAAGAGGGCACTTAGCAGACAGAGAAAATATAAACTCACTCATTCAACAAATACCCATTTGCTCATTCTCACTTGAGGGGAAAAGGCCTGTGGAGAGAAATAAGACGAGTCTTGCTTTCGGGAACTCGCCACCTAGTGGCAAAGAGAGGCGTGAGCACTCCACAGGGTAAACGCAAAGCAGAACGCATTGGGACAAGAGCTGTGGGAACTCAGAGGTATTATTAACCTGGGGAACTTGGGGAGGGCATCCTGGAGGGGGTGGCACTCCAAGGATGGGCAGGCTTTCCGGACGTGGATGTGCGCTCTGAGCGAGGAGTGCTGAGAGCTGGGAGGCAAGGAAGGCGTGATGACACATGATGGGGTGCGGCCAGGGCTTCCCAGTCCAGGAACAAGGCGTGTCTATAGAGAGAGGCTAGCAACGTGGGGCAGTGGGTGACAGAGCCAAATGGGAAAAGGGAGCAAGGGGCTGAGCCAGGCCAGCTCACGCCAAGCCTGGGAAGGGCACTGTGGGCTGGCTGTGAATCCCCCCACCGAGCCACCCTGTGTCCCTGCAGCATTTTTTTACCCCTCCAAGCCCACTGTGGCTGGACTCATAAGAGGAGAGGGTGGTGGCCCGGATGGGTGAAGGAGCCTGGGTTTCCGGGTCCCATCGACTCTCCCCTCTCTTAGCTGTGGGACCTAGGACAAATGCTTCCCCTGCCTGAGCCTGGTTCTTCCAGTGTGAAGTGGAGGTGATTTTAAGTCACTTTGACAGGGTTAGAGCTGATGGTTCAAGCGTCTGGCACGATGCCTTGGAAGGTGCCACCAAACGTCCAGATGGATGGGCTTGGGGGCGGCTGGACAGGCAGGTGACACACGACTCAAGTCCCCTGCAAAGCCACCCCCCTCCCCAATTTCAGTAATTGATATTTCAGAAAGAAAGAATGGAAGATGTCACCATGGTTGAAATCAGAATTCAGGGCCTTCCTTACATTTATTGTACAATTTAGCCCACAACGGAGGACTCCAGTCTGTTCAGCTCTCAGGCCTTCAGAGGCATTGTCGGGTCCTGAGGAGGGCAGAAACGAATTGCGGGGGCCATTGAGGGGCAACTGATGGGTAGGGAGATGCAGGGGGCGGGGTGGGGGGGAAGAAACCAGCCGCTGCCCTCTCACCCTGCTCAGACCCAGCTCAAGGGAACATCTCTGGCACTGCAGGAGTCAACTGGGAAATGTCCCCCTGGGGACAGGAGGCCCAGGGGAGGTCTCGGTGGGGTGAGCTGGAGGGATGGATGATGCAGACTTAGCTCCAGGGGTAAAGCTGTGGGGCCCTAAGAAATCACTGAATACATGCAAGTGAGAAACAGATGCCGAGTAAGATTTGCCTGGGTCATTCATGAAATTAGAGGCAGGACAAGGCTAAAGCCGGGGCCCCTGACTTAGGCTCAGGGTACTGGAGAGAGGGGACCCTGCTAACTACCCCCATCCCCGCCCTCCAGGAAGCCCACTGCGCCAGCGCCTTCTAGTGCCCAATAGCCCTTTCTGCGAGTGGTCCCCAAGTCCCCGGGGCCTGCTGAGGGGAAGCAGGAGCTGCAGAGCCCCTGGAAAACAAGTCCTGCCTCCAGACCACAGTCTAGGGGAGAAGCCACAAGACCAGGGGACGGGCCCAGAAGGGGTAAGTGATGACTGTCAGTCAAGGGTCCCAGGAGGGCCATTTGGGGATGGAGCTCCCAGGGCACGGCAGAGATCGGCAAGGAGAATGTACCCCTGCCCTGGGCAGCAGCCAGTGATTAGAGGAAGGCAGCCGGACCCTCAGGAATGCACAGTGACTGCGCAGCAGGGACAGAGGCTTCCCGGCCAGGGGAGGTGGGTGTGAGCAGCCTCAGGAAAGAGCTCTGCTGCGCTGAGATGCTGCGGTCTGGAGGAAAGCCCTGTGGCCCTTTTCCACCTCCGGCCTCGGCTGACTGCCTCCTCCCCCTTTCCCTCGGCTCAGGTGGGCGCGCATCAACCACACATGTGACAAAGCGAGGGCGATTGCCATTTGCTTTTTTTTTTTTTTTTTTTTTTTTTTTAAAGACAGAGAAGGAAGGAAGGGAGGAAGAAAGGGAAACATTTTTAAACATTTTCTTGTTTTATTATATTTTGTTTGTTTGTTTGTTTTTTACATGGGCTGGGGCCGGGAATCGAACCGGGGTCCTCCGGCACGGCAGGCAAGCACTCTTGCCCGCTGAGCCACCGCCGCCCGCCCTGCTTTTTTTTTTAATTTAATGAATATTTATTGATGACTAATATGTACCAAATACTGTTGTAGGCACTTAGAAATAATCTATGAACAAAACAGATTAAAAAGACAAAACCAGAACAAGAAAGTCTCAACTGGGATCCTTTTATGGGTGGCGGGAACACAGGGAATTAAGAGGGAGTAAGAAGATAAGAGTGAAAAAGTTGAGGCAAGTATATTGAGGACCTTGAATCTTTTGTTAGTAACCAAACGGGCTGGATTTAAGATATGAATGTGGGAACTCTGCATGCGAATGTGGACTGAAGCCTGGGAGTGAGTAGGGTTTCCCAGTGAGAGAAGAGGCCTGAGGAGAGAAATTTGAGAGTTATAAATATTAAAAGGGCCGAGTAGGGGGAGAGCTGGTGGGCACAGACCAAAAAGGAATTGCTAGAATATAAGGTTCCTAAAGGAAGGAACCACAGTTGTGTTTTCGTCACTGGATCTCCAGTGTCTAGCAGAGTTCCTTAAACACAGTAGATGCATATTATTCTTTGAAATGAACCATTATTGAAGGGTAACATTACTCATCTTGGAGAGGGGAGAAAAACTCTAAGAAGTGAGTCTAAAAAAATCTTCCCTAGAAGTTATAGCAGATAAGTAACTATTCTGTCTCTTATCTGCTTGCCCCTTTAGCATTTGCTTTTCATCCTCCCCAGCAGGGACAGCACTGGGTGGGCGGTCTGGAAATCTAGGCCAAGCCTTGTGGCTGTCCCTCTCTAGAGGGAGTTTCTCTGCCCCTGAGGGTGTCCGGGAGCTCCCTCTGAAGTGGGGTGATGACCACCTGCCCCTGAGGTTGTTAAAGGCTTCAGTGAGGTGGCAAGTGTGAATGCATCAGCCCAGTCTGGTTTCTGTCCCCTGGGAAAGAAGAGGGTGTTCAGAAGCAGGGAAGGTGAACCCCAGGGTCAGTGGGAGAGGGGCCCGGGGCTCCTAAGCCCACCTGCCTGGACAGGCTACCTTGTCAGCCCTGGTGCATCCGGGGAACCATCCGCGTGGCCCAGCAGGACTGCCACTCACGGAACCCCTGGGCCTCTCTGCACAGGTGGCAGTCACGATAGTGACTTGCAGCCATCGTGGCCATGAGGCAGGGAGGTGGTGGTTAGATGAGGGGAGTAGTTAGTGGGGTACTGGGCTACTAGTTAGGCCACAAGGGAGGGGAAGCACAAATCACTGAGGTGCTTCCAGTCTGAGGTGTGAAGGACCGACAGTCAATTCATCCCGAGATCCCTTTTTAGGAATGAGGAGGGGCGGTTCCATTAGGACTCGGAGGGTTGGAGGAACAGGTGGGAGAGGAGACAGGGACCACCTCCCCTGTCCAGCTCGCGGCCCCGCCCCCGGGCTCACTGAGGAAGCCTCGCTAGCCCCGCCCCGTCCACTCCGGGTCCCCGCCCACTAAGCCGCCCCGGGGGTGGGGTTATGCTAATGAGGCTGCCAGGTCCGGTCAGCTGCGCCGCGGCTCAGTAGAGCCCAGCGAGGCGACAGCGGCGGGGACCATGGCCGGGGCGCTGGCGGGTCTGGCCGTGGACCTGCAGAGCCCGCGGGTCGTCCCGAGCCCGGACACGGACTCGGACACAGACGTGGAGGAGCCGAGCCCCCGGCGCAGCGCGGGCGGGCTGCTCCGCTCGCAGGTCATCCACAGCGGTCATTTTATGGTGTCGTCGCCGCACAGCGACTCGCTGACCCGGCGGCGCGACCACGAGGGGCCCGTGGGGCTCGGCGACTTCGGGCCGCGCAGCATCGACCCCACACTTACCCGCCTCTTCGAGTGCATGAGCCTGGCCTACAGGTGAGGGCGGCGTCGGGGCCCGACAGCCTCGGCTCTCGGTGGCGGGACCCCGCGCACCCCCGCCCCGCCCCGGGCCTCGGTCCCCGGCTGCTCCTGGAGACGCCGGCCACGCCCTGGACACCCCCTCCCCAGCGCCATCGGCCCCCGACGACGAGCCTGCGCACGTCCTGGTTCCCATTCCTGGCCCCCACCTTTTCCCCGCCACTACCCACCTCCCCCTCTCGGGGCGCAGACACCCTGCCCTCCACTTCGACCTCCGTCGGCCCACGTCGGGTCCCTCTACCCGGTTCCGGCTCTTCCACCCCCAAAGAAACACCAGGGCCTCCCTCGCGTTCCCAGGATACCGGGCAGTCCCCACCGGCCACTCCAGGGCCACCCGCCTGCTGCAGCCCTCGGCTCCCTCCCCAGCAGCCCGGGCCCAGACCCGCTCTGTTCTTGCACCCTCGCGATACCACCCGCCGCGCCCCTGGGTGTCCCAGTTCCTAGCCAACGTCGACTGAAACTGACCCCGTTCCATTTCCACCACCACCCCCAACAGCCAGGACCCCTCCTCTTGGGTGGCAGGAGGAGGGCGCCCCAGGTGGTCCCGGAGAGGTGCAGGTCGCCGAGGTTCCGGGCCCTGCAGACCCGACAGGGGGTGCTGCACGCCGCGCGGGACGGGTGCCCGGGGAGGCTGCCCGAGACCCCTGCCTAGCGCTTCGCCTCCGCTCCACGCCCGCGTCCCCGGGGAGGGCGCGAACTGGGGTCCTGGCCCAGTGCCCTGGAGCAAAGTTCCCCGGAGCGCAGGGATCAGGAGAAACTATCAACAGAGAGCCCGGGGGCAGACAGGGCTGTCGCCCGGCCTTGATCTTTTCCTCTGTGCAAATATTCCTCTTCCTCCGCGGCGCCGCCTCGGGGTCTGAGAACCGCGGCTGGGGGCCCCGGCACCTGCCGCCCTGAAGCCGGAGCCGCGGAAGGGGGTGGGGAACCGCGTGGGAGTGCTGCGCGCCCCCCCACACACACACACCGCGGCCGCCGAGCCTCGACCCCATTGGCTGGAGGCGATGTAACCTTGGCCCACAGGCCCTGGCCCCGGGCCCAGGTCGTGTTGCAACCTGATCGTCCAGGGCGCCGGACCGATGAGGAAAGTTCAAATTCCCGTCCCTTTCCCCCCCCCCGGGGGATCACGGGACCGCCTCGGACAGGGCATCTCAGGTCCCGGCACACCGGATGCAGGCACCCCTCCCCCCACCCCTGGCTCCCCCATAGTCTCCCATTTCTCCAGCCTCAGCTTACTGCTTTTTACTGAACGCTACTCTGCCTGGCCCTTGACCTACCCCTGACATAGGTGACATGGGAAGGTGGCAAGGTAGGGGACAGAGCACAGCCCAAAACTGCCCCTCTGAGAGGCTGATTAGGAGGTGATGGAACCCTGATCGGGGACAGTTTGATTATTCCCCGAACACCCAAAATATTAAATCTCTCTGCTGGGCCCTGGGTGGGAGCCTAAGCGCCAGCGCTGGAGGAGGCTGGGTGCCTAGGAGCCGTGGGTTTTCGCATTTGGTAGGGGAAAACACAGAGGCTCAAACTGGGACAGTGTTTTCTCTTCAAAGACCCCAGTTACAGGGGTTCCCTGGAAGAGCAAGAATTGTAGAAGCCAGAGCATCTCAGGAGTGGGACCCTGAGGCAAAGTGCACAGAAGTGGGTGGGTGCAACCCAGCAGCCCATGGCCTGGGCAGTGTGGGCCCGACTTCCCCTGTCCTGTGGCCCCAGGGGTAGAAGCCCCAAGGGAGGTAGGTTCTGGAGGACCAAGAAAGCCCTTTCTCACGGCCACCGCTGGCTATGGAAAGAGGGAGCTCAGGACCCTGTCGTGGGCACTTTAAGGGGAACCCTGGGAGGTTAAGGGGTGGGGAGGAGCCCAGCGCCAAGATTTCCACATTTTCGATGGGCTTAGAAGCTCTTGAAGGCTGGCCCCTGCTGCCCTGCTCCCCTCCCAGCTGCCCGGCCTTGTGCAGACCACGTCTTCTCCTCCTGTCCTACACGTGGTCACTGTCTCATCTGCCCCAGCCCTGCCTGGGTCACAAACCCACACTTTCAGCAGGGAGGCGGCGGACGGAAGGCAGGCAGGCTGGTGGGCCCAGGCAAGGGCAACTCCCCAGGAATCTCCCCCAAAAGAAGCTAGCCCCCGAGTCAGAGTCAGAGTTAGCATGAGCACATCACCACCCCCCTGTGTCTCCCCACAGGGCAGATGGTGTTGATGTCACCCCAGGAGGGAGGAAGCCCAGCAGGGGTGCCTGGGTTATGTACTCTATTTGGGTAATGAAGCCTGTTATTCCCTGGGGCAGCCGTCCCACCCCCCACCCCTCAGCCCCAAAGCAAACATGGGAGCTTGGAGACCAGAAAGGAGAGGGGGCCCAGTGACCCATGCACCTGAAAGGCTGCGGGGAGAGGGGCCGAGGAACCTGACTTCCCACCCCCAGGATCTTCTACCTCCCACGGGGAAGGGCAGAGGCCCCGGTGAAGGCAGCAGGCCTGGCTTTCTGAAAAAGCCTAACTGAGGTGGGAGCGGGCGGGAGCTCAATTTCCCATGTGAGCAAGGGTTGGAGAAGGTGGAGTAGTATGGGGATGGGGGTGGGGAGCCAGCAGGGGGCTGAGACCCTGACCATCTTGACCTCCTGGGTGGGCTTCCTGGAGGTGGCAGACTTGGACTGTGTCTAGCAGGATCCTGAGGGTGAAAACCCCTCCCACCCACTGTGGGTGTGACTAACCTGGTCAGTGATGCTGTCTCCTCACTGCCCACCATTCCACCGTTCTAGCTGCCTTCCTCTGGGCCCTCGTGGCTTTCGGTCTTGCACTTGAACCTGAGAAGAGTTACACCGTCCAGCTTGGGCCACACGGCCATCCTGAGGCAGTGAGAAAGTGGTGCCTCGCTGCTCCGAGGCCAGGGCGGGGAAGAGGTGCCCTTCTCCACCCAGGCCTACTTAACCCTGCCGCGGACGTCTCCTGAGCCTGAGGGCCCGCAGGAGGAAAGGCCACGGGATCCTAATGAGTTGCAGCCATGGGACCTTTTCCTTCCTGGCCCTTAGTTTCTTAAGCAAGAAATGGGTCTAAGACCTTGGCCCGTGGGGCTGGGAGACACGCCTGGGATACCACTGGGCTTTGTGGCTACAAGGACTGAGCTAATAAGCAGGTTGCAGCCCTGGCTTTAGTCCTGATGGGAGATTAGCCAAGTCTTTCCAAGAATGTAAGGACTAATGGGGCCCTGCAAGGTAGTTTCCAAGACTGACTCCTCGGTTAGGAATTTCAGGCAGGTTGGAAATTAGGGACGGGATCAACTGGTCCCTCAAATTGCCCCTCATAGATAAGTGCAAAGCGCACAGGGAGAGTGTGGGGCCAGCACCTGCTGAAGCCCCCCCACCCCATCCCGCCTCTTCCCCCTCCCCCACCCCCCTGACCCAGCTGTCCATCCCCTCCCCTGACAGTGGCAAGCTGGTCTCTCCCAAGTGGAAGAATTTCAAAGGCCTCAAGCTGCTCTGCCGGGACAAGATCCGCCTCAACAATGCCATCTGGAGGGCCTGGTACATCCAGTGTGAGTGGGCACGAGGGGCCTCTGCCCCCAGCTGGGGTCTCTCCCTGGGCACTCTGCTGGCCTTTTGGGGAGACCAGACTCCCAGCACCTGTGTCCCTGGAGGGTCTTGGGGAATGTGTTCCAAAAGGAAGCACTCCACTGTGCCCACCTTAAGAAGCTCTAAGGTGGGCTGAGATTTGGGGGACAGCTCAAAGTCCATTGTGCATTTCATTAGTGCTGCCAGGGGCTGCGAAGGTCGCAGGGAAAAGGGGCCTTAGACACTATCGGGGCAGTCACATGCCCGCCTTACAAGTGGGGGTGCCGGGGACCCATCATGAGTCTCCACCTGCCTTTCCTTAAAGCCCTTACTGAACACCTGCCCTGAAGATTGGGGAGAAGGGGGCCCAGAGAGGGTCTGGTGGAAGGGACTCTGGACTTAGAGCCACCCAGAGCTGGTTTCCACACCATCTCTGTCTCTTGCTGGCTGTGTGACTGTGAACAGGTTGCCTAGCCTCTCTAATCTGTTTCCTCATCTGTAAAATGAGGCCAGGAGCACGACTCCCTTTCACGGTTAGCCTGGGAATAGCCAGCAGGAGAGGGCCTGGCACACAGTAGGTGCTCAGTAAATGATGGTTGAGTCACATTTTGCCCTTGAGGAGGGCTGAGTCATTTGGGGATATAGGACCTACCTCCTGGCGTCAGAGCAGCAGAGATTGGGGTGCCTCAGACCAGTTGAGCCCCATATTGGGACCTTGTCCAGCTCAGTTAGGTTCCGCTACAAGGTCAAAGGTTGCACTGAGCTAAGAACACAATCTGGAAGGACCAAACACACAGTTTTCTCTGTACCCTGAACACCCCTGCCCCTACCCGCTGTGCTCCATCAAAGCAGAGAGAGGGAGCGTTTTCTGGTTTCTATTCTTGTACCTGGAACTTTCATAAATCATCTTGTTTAAGGCTTCCCAGTGCCCCTGGGCAGGAGATATTATTACCCCCATTTTATGGATGAATGGATGAGCAGCTGAGGCCCGGAGGTGAATGGCTTGTTCAGGGTGGCAGCGTGTAAGAGGAACAGAGCCAGCTATCGCTGGCAGGAGCCCGGGGCTCTTGCCACTGCTCCCATCTGGCCAGCTTCCAGCCCTCACCTAAAAAGACACATCTCCAGAGGGCAGTGGATGGGGTCTTCAGGGAACTGGATGCAATTTGCCTTTTGGGATGCTTTCTCCGATCTCTGCAATTTCTGAGAATTCTCGGAACAAGCCTTGGACAAACAAAGGAGCTGTTAGGCAGGCAGGAGCCAGCATCCTTCCCTCTGCAGTAGGAATTGATGACAGCCAAGGCATGCTACTTCCTGGGGTGCTTCTTCTCCCCAACAGACCCTGGTCTCCAGCTATGGCACAAGTTGCTGGCAGGACTCCATGTTCTGTGTTAGACAGAGCCGGGTTTGAGTCCTCCTCTAATACTTCCTAGCTGTGAGACCTGAGCCACAGCTTACCTATCTGTAAAATGGGATAATAATAGGTCCTCCTGCTGAAGTTTGTCCTGAATTTTCAGTGAGATCATCCATATCTTGGCACAGGGCCTGGAACCCAGAAAGTGTCCCTTGAGGTGAGCTGCTGGGATTTGTTATTATTGTGCTAATAGTGGCAGCACATGGTTGTCATATAATAAATGCCAGGACCCATCCCGATCCCTGAGTACCAAAGGTTGGAAGGTGGGCTTCAGGGGAGGGGCAGGGGTGGGGGTCTGCTCTGCCGGTGCCTGTGGTTAAGCCAAGAAGGCCACCTGGCTCAATTTAGAACCGGCCTACTGCCCCTCTGCAGGCTCCTGGCCTCCAGGAACCCTTCCTCCTTGATCAACCCAGCTCCACAACGACCCAGGTCTCCTCTGAGCTCCTGGAGCACTTTGCACCTCTCATGGAAAAGAAGGACTTTCCCCCTAGTGTTATCTCATCTCATTTATGTGCTTTCCTTATCTCCAGGAAAAGCTGTGACTGCCCTGATTCACTCCCATACCTGTCCCAGCTTAAGTGCAAAGCGTAAAGCGTTAGGTGGCGGAGTAAATCGCTGAATTTACCAGCATCAAAAAATATTAACTAAAGCCTGCCCCAGCCCCAGGAAGCCACGTTATCAATATCCTTCTGTCCAGAGGACAGAGTCCCTGGGAGGGGCAGGGAAGAGCAAGGCTAGACACGCTCAGCCCTGAGTCTTTGAGGTCCCCGAACAATCTTAATCTCATCTGGGAGACCCAGGGCAGATCCTTTTTGGGACCTTTCCTTGCTCTAACCCCCTGGGAGTCTATAATCAAAGGGCTCGTGTCTGAGCCATACTCTGCCACCCAAATCAAACTTCTCCCCCTCTCCTGTGGGCATTTGTCTGGAAACTCCTTCCGGACAGAACTTTGCAGATGCTGCTGCAAGTCCCAATAAATGTCATGTTCTGGGGGTTTCCCTCCTCCATGTTCTCATTTGTCCCAGGTGAAGTGTGTTGAGGCAGGATGGACCCTCCTGGATACCTATGAAGGGGCAACGATTGTCTTCTTTCTGGGGGGTGGCAGGAAAAGTCGACGGGGGGTGGGTCGCATGATTGCCTCCAGCAGAGGTCTACTGGGTGCCAGTCTCTGTGCCAGACACAGAGATGCAGGGCTAAAGGGCACAGCTCCCGCTTTTACTCTCAGTGGGGAGGCGGGCACACAAAAAAATAAGTGAGGCTACATGAAGAGTGCTGGGGCCTCAAGAGTGAGGCAGACGGGACCATAGGGTCTCCAAGGAAGGAGGGAAGACTTCTTGGAGGAGGTACCATCCTGAAGGGTGGGATGATGTGGACAAAGCAGGGGAGGGAAGGGCAATCCATATGGAATGAAGCCAGAGGTGGGCTCTGTGTATGTATGGGGGGGTACAGCTCAATTTGGCTTCAAGGTGGATCATATGAAAGAGACGGGAAGGTGGGAGATGCCGGCAGGGGCCAGGCCATGGAGGGGCTGAAAGCTGAGCTGTGGACTGTGAGGCCAGAAACTGGGAAGTCCGGGTGAGAATGACAACAGACCTGGAGGGTGAAATGCTGGAGCGAAAGGGACAGTGGAAGACATATCACAGACCCTGTGGAAGTGAACACTTTGTCCATGGATTAGTCTAGGAATTCTGGTTGTCCCTGGGAGGCTTTTGTGCTTGTGGGTAGCGTTGGCATCAGAGCAACCCAGAAGCTCAGGCTTGGGAGGGAAATTCCCAAACATCCTGAGTGTGACAAGCCTAAAAACATCCTAGCGGAAGGTCCCCAGGCAGCTAGGAAATGAGTCGAGCTGGAAAGGAGCAGGATAAGAGAGATTTGGAGATCGCTTTGCAGAGGGGACAGTGAAAAGTAGTCAAGGAAGCAGGAAAGCAGAGAGCTTTCCTGGGGCTCAGGGTGGAGGTGGGCGCTATGCTGAGCTCATTGGGTGCTCTGCAGCTGAGGTCTGGGAGGTTGGGACTGGGACAGGGTAGGGGCCTTGAGTTCCAGAGCTGGGTCAGAGGGGTGTGGGGGCAGATGCCGAGTTACAGGGAATGCAAATAAGATGGGGAGGCGAGAGAGTGGAGGTGGCATGTATTTACAGACAGCTCTTCCAGAATTTGGCGGAAAGGGTCAGAAGGTTAGCTTCTAGGAGTAACAAAGTTTTGGAGATAAGAAAGAGCTTGTGATGTGTTTATGGGACAAAGGAAAGGAGTCTGTGGAGAGGCAGGATTGGAGACTGGGGGAAGGGAGAAGTGGGAGGAGGACTAAGAGGTCAAGGAGAGGTTCTCTGAGATGAGAGGAGAGAATTTAGGTCTCTGGGACAGCCCCATTTGGCAAGCCTTGCTATGCACCTACTAGCTCCCGAGGGAGGCAGAGGAGGTGTGGAAGGTTCAATTCACAGTACCTCATAGGAGAGCGAAATCTGGGAGGGCTAGAGTAGGCAGGAAGGCTTCCTGGAGGAGGTGGCACTTAATCTGGGCATGGAAGCCCAGACAGGATTTTGCAGTGTGTCACTCGAGTCCCAGTCCCCTTGGGATGGGAAATCAGGGATTCAAGCGCCCCTGATCAGGCCCCCTTCCCCCAGATGTGGAGCGGAGGAAGAGCCCCGTGTGTGGCTTCGTGACCCCCCTGCAGGGGCCTGAGGCTGATGAGCATGGGAAACCGGAGGTAGCTGAAGTTCGGGACCGCCCGCCCACCTGCCCGCCCCGTCAAGCCTGGCCCCTTTCTCCTGGCTCAGTGGGGATGGGGTGAGGGGTGGGGACTGGGGACTGGGGTGGTGCGACTCCCTGCCCGCACGGAGCCCCTCACTCTTCCCCTCCCCAGGCCGTGGTCCTGGAGGGGAACTACTGGAAGCGGCGTATCGAGGTGGTGATGCGCGAGTACCACAAGTGGCGCATCTACTACAAGAAGCGGGTCAGTCGGGGCCCAGGGGAGGCCTCGGACCTTTGCCCCGCCCCCGCCGCTCTGGGGAGACCCCGCCGAGGCCCTCCGCTGCAGACCCGGGCTGACAGCGCCACCGTGTGGCCGCGGCGTCTCCTCACACCTTCCTTACCTCCCGGGCCGGGTAGAGGGGGGGGGAGTCCCAAGAGGAAAGGGGGGTGGGGGGTGGGGGCCCATTGATGTGGGATAGCTTGTGTTCAGCTCTGTATGTCCCTACAGCTCCGAAAGTCCAGCAGGGAGGGGGATCTCCTGGTCCCTAAGCAGGTGGGTATCCTCTGGACACAGAATTGATGACTTGGGGCTGGGCAGGTAGAGCAGTGGCTGGGGAGCCTTCCTCTGGCTGGAGCCCCTTTCCCTTGGGAAGAGGAGCTTTGGAAGACGCTGAAGTGGGGAGACCCCAAGCCTTTGGTTGACTGAACAGGTGTTGGCTCCCAGGGAAGCAGAGAGCCCTGAGAACCGGGTCCCAGCAGGAAAAAGTATAGGGTGCGGGAAGGGGACATGGACTTCGACAGTCCATCCTGGTCTGTCTCCATGGAGGGGGGTGTTGTTGGAGGCAGATGGAGTGACCGTGACCTTCCGGGCAGCAGGGAGAGGGGTCGGGTGCGGAGGGTCTTTTGGCAGGCTGGCCACTTCACCCTTCACGCAGTGGGTGACCCAGAGGGCACTCAGGGGGCAGTGGGAGACCACTGTTTCCCCAGACTGGGCAGGAGTGGGGGGCAGCAGAGCCCCCAGGACAGACGGCTGTCTCCCTAGGCGGATGGGACGTGGCCCCCGCCAGAGAGATGGTGTGAGCAGCTCTTCTCCAGCGTGGTGCCTGTGCTGCTGGGGGACCCCAAGGAAGAGCCCGGTGGGCGACAGCTCCTGGACCTCGATTGCTTTTTGTCCGACATCTCTGACACCCTGTTCACCACCACTCAGTCTAGCCCCGCGCCCCTGGAGCTGCCCCCCGGGGAAGGTGAGGGCCTGCACCCTGGGCAAGGGGTCAGAGAGAGAGAGGCCCAGGCCTGGGAGAATCCAGGCAGCCGGGGAAGGATGGCTGGGGGTGGGGGGAGCTGGGTGCCCCCCCCCACTCCATCCTCCCTGCTGCTGCTGACGTCACTGCTGCCCCCTCCAGCCTACATCGGCAATGCTGACATGATCCAGCCGGACCTGACGCCGCTGCAGCCCAGCCTGGATGACTTCATGGAGGTCTCAGGTGGGGCAGGCCCCTCCCCCCGCCTCCCTCCCCTGACCCCAGGGCCACCAGCCTATTGGTTTCTTAGCTGGCCCTCTCGAGGTACTCATCGCGTCTGCGTGAGTGCCAAGTGGACAAGCGTCTGATTTTGCAGACTTCCCCATGTTGTTTTCTTCGCTGAGCTGTAGATCTGGGCAGCTGTTCCCCATATTCATACATTTAGGGGCCTCTGGAGCTCTGTTGGGGGCAGGGAAACACCAGAGCTCAGCCTGCCTCAGCCAAGGCCCTGGGCACAGAAGAAGGGTCTCGGGGATAAAGGGCTTGTTTTCAGTGACCCCTCCACCCCTCCCCACTGGGCCCTGGGCCTGTCAGTCAGGAGGTGGAGGCCTATGGGGCGGGGACTAGGGAATGAGGAACCACCCCCGCCCCTGCCCCAGCCCCGGGCCTGGCTGGGGGCTGTCGGGGGCAGAAGTGTCCATGGCAGTGCCCTGGGAGCAAACCAGCCTGCCGGGGTGGCCGCCCCATCCCAGCACACGGGCCCCAGACACAGGTGGGACCAGCTCCCCAGGTTCTGGGCAGAAGCGGGACGGCCGAGGTGAGGAAGGGGCTGAGGACCGGGCTGAGCCTGTCTGGGAGGGTGACTTCTCGCACCCCAGGCTGGCTGCTGCGGGCCCCCGTGGGGAGGGCGTGGATCCCGTGGGGCCGGGTGCACCACCGCCACCTGGGCTGGTGCTGGGATCGTCCCTAAGAGCTGTCAGTGGAGAGGCCCCGGCCGGAACCCCCAGGGAGGGGTCAGGGCTCGGGGAGGGAGGGGGATTCAGTGAGGGGAGGGGCTCAGGGAGGACAGGGGTATCAGTGCGGGAGGGGACCAGGGCTTTGTGGAAGGAGGGGGCTCAGGGTGGGGTGGCATATCAGTGGGCTGAACAGGGGCTCAGGGAGGGAGTCAGGATTCAGTGGGTGGCTGGGGTGAGGAGGCCACTTCTCTCAACCCCGGTGGCTGCTGGGGTGGGGGCAATTCAGGCAACCTGTGGGGAGGGGGAGGCTGTGGACGCAGTGAGGAGATGGGTTGCACCTCCAAGACCCCTGCGCAAACCCTGGGGGGCGGTGGGCAGTGGCCACGGCGGGCAGGGAGCGGCTCTGTGGCCTTCTGGGGCTGGTTCCAGAGCCCAGGCCACGCTCGGGAGCCCTGACACTGAGCCCGTGGTCCCGGGGGTCGGTGACCCCTCAGCCTCTGCCACCGGCCCCAGCAGCAGGGCCCAGGCCGGATCCCTTCCGGCCCCTGGCTGAGGAAACACACACCCCCACATACACACTCAGAAACACACGTGCACACACTCCCGCACTAACTCACACTCAGATAGATGCACACAGGCACAGGCATATGCTCACTCACACTCAGACACACACTCATGGATGGACCCACATTCAGACGCATGCGCACACTCAGGCATACACACACACTCAGACACGTGTGCACACACACGTATGTTCACGTGCGCACACTCAGGCTGGCACAGACCAGACATGCCCACGCACAAGCCAGGTTGGCAGAGACACAGTTTAGCCCTGAGGACCCCGGGGCAGGCGCATGGGGCAGCCCAGCAGTCAGCGGCACACAGGCAAGGCAGGGTCACCCACCACGTGTGCACAGGTCTGACCTCCGCGGGGTTCTCGGTCCTGTGTGACCCTGTCGAATCCACACCGGATCCTCCTTGGCGAGAGCTCCTGGGAGGGGGGCCTGAGCAGCTCTGGGGGCGGGGAGGTAACAGTGGGAAAAGGGACCCCACTGAGGGCTGGGGGGTGGGAGGGGCTGCCAAAGTGGGCTGGTGTCTGACCAAGCCAAGCAGGCCTGGGGCGCTGGCGCGGGCCAGAGGCTGGTCAGGGTCAGAGAAAGGTGTCCGGAAGGGAGCGGGCGGCGGGCGGACCCGGCCCGGGATGTGGTTAGGCCACAGGCAGCTGCTTCCCAAAACCAGAATAGCCCGGGGCTTACACAACCAGCACCCCAAACAATCAGCTGTCCGCCTTCCCGCCAGCTCTTCCAGGTTTCCAGCACCTTCTCACTCCTGCCCCGCCTCTGAGCTACCCTGTGACCCCTGACCTTCAACCCCGCTTTGAGGCCCAACCATGTGGGACCACCTGTTGACCTTCCAACAAGCCGCCCTTGTCCCAGACCCACTGACCTCCTGACCTCCTCACCGCTGACTCACCCCTTGAACTCTCGTCAGCCCCGGGCGCCCCTCCCTACCCCAGACCTCCTCCCCGTGGGCCCACCCCTTTCTCTCCTTGGCAGTCTCTGTTGCCCCCCACTTCCTTTCTTTCTATCCCCCCAACATAGCTGGCAAGGGGAGCAGGCAAGGAGACTGTCCAGGCCTGGGGACGGGGAGGGGAGCCTCAGGAGCCAAAGTGTGGGGGCTCAGTGGGAGGGCAGCTGCCTGGGGTCCCTGCTCACCCGTCCACACCGCCCGCTCACTTGCTGTCACCCACTTGGGCCCATCCCACCCAAGCCTCGGTGGCTGCTTCCCCTGAGTGAGACAGAAACTCTCCCAGTTTCACAATGTCCTGGGGAAGGCTGGCCCGCGCCCGCTGGCCCCCACCCCGCAGCCCGCCCGGCCTGGGGAGAGGGCAGCAGACCCGCTCTCCTCCCACTGTTTCCCACCCGCAGCCTCAGCCTGACTGCTGCCACCCTGTGTGTCTGAATTACAGACTTCTTCGCCAACTACCGCCCTGCACAGCCGCTCACGCCTTTGAACTTCCAGGAGCCCCCCGGCTTCGACCCCATGGCTGATCCCCTCTTCAACAATGGAATTCTGAGCCCGGAGGTGCCCCCTGCCCCCTCAGGCATGGCCCCCCTCTCAGGCAGCCGCCTGCAGGTGAGCCCACTGCCCCTTCCCCCTGCGAGCTAGGTTGCTTGACCCATGCCCTCCGTGTCCTGGAGGGGGTCAGGACCTGAGTGTGCTTGGCTGGAGAGGAAGGAAGATCCCCATTTCTGCCAGGGTACGAACCAGCTGGGGAAGCAAGAACCCCCTGGGACGTGAAACCAGACAAGAGCGCTGTGGCAGGGAGGCTGAGGGCAGGGAGAACACAGAGTAGGCCTCCACCGAAGGCTGTGTGCGGATGGAAGGCTTCCTGGAGGAGGGGGAATTCTAGCCCCCCTAGAAAGCTTGTGAATGGGTCAGGATTGGATGGAAGAAGAGACCAGTAGAGACAAGCCAGATGGGAGGAACAGCACAAACCAAAGGTGCTGAGCATGGATGCTGAGGAAACGGTGACTCGCCCATTTTGGCTTAAGAATTCTTAGCCCCAGTTCAGATGTTGCCTCCCTGCTGCTAGGTTGGATGGCTCTTCCCTGCTTCATCAGACTTTCCAGGCACTATTGTAGTTGATTACTGAGATGTCCCTCTCCTCCACTGGACTGTCCTCTGTACCTAGCACAGTTCTGGCACACAATGGGCACTAAATGGTTGTCCAATGAGTGAGCCAGTGAGCAAAATGGTTGCCCAATGAGTGAGCTTATTGTATGTGGGTGATTGGGCGGAGGGGTTTTAGATAGAGGTGGATAGATATGCGGGTTGGTGAATATATGCGTAGGGAAGTGTTTGGTTGCCTGGAAGGGCAAGTGGAAGTATAAGTAGATGAATAAATAGTTTGGTGACTCAGTGGAGAGACTGGTGGGTGGATAAATGGCTATGAATGCATGGTTGGTGGTTAGATGGGTGGATTATGAATGGGTTGGTGGATGAATGGAAAGAGAATAGATGGTTGGATGGATTGGTGATTAGGTTAATCCCCAGTGGGCTGGTGGAGAGATAGATAAATTAACTTGTAGATGAAGATGTAGGTAAGTGAATGGATGGATGGGTGGTGGGTAGATGGATGGATGGGTGGATAATTGATGTGGCAGATGAATGGATAGGCAGGAATGTCAGTGCTCTTTCCCATGCCTGATTTGTGCATAAACGTGTTCCATTCTCTCCCGTCATTAGATTGTTTCCCTATTGTGTGTGTGTTTGGGGAAAGGGAGGTGGTCATTTCTCCTCTCTCTCCCCTGTGCCCAATCCAGAGCTCAGCTGGGGCAGGAGGCTGCCTGGGTATCTGCAAGGGCCAGTTTTCTCCCGTGCTCTCTGAGTGTCTGTCTGTCTGTCCCCCCAACCAGGCTCGGAACAGCTGCCCTGGCCCCTTGGACCCCAGTACCTTCCTGAACTCTGATTTCCTCCTTCCTGAAGACCCCAAGCCCAAGCTCCCACCCCATGCCACCCCTCCACCCCTCCTGCACTACCCTACCCCTGCCAAGAAGCAGAATCTGGAGCCCTGCCCCGCAACCCCCTTCTCTCCCATGGCTCCACCCGCTGCTTCACTGCAGGAAGAGGCTCTCTTCTCCCCCAAGTTCCCCCTGCCTACTCTCCCGCCTATCCCAGGTGTGCCAGCGCCACCTGCTCCCCCAGCCTTCCCTCCCATCCCGCAGCCTGTCCAAGGCCTCTCCCCATCCCCCTTCCCCTTAGATCTTCTGCCCTCGGGCTATCTGGAGCCCCCATTTGGGCCTCACTTTACAGTGCCCAAGGGTGTGCAGCCCAGTGGCAAGCCCCCCACCTCATCCCCTAGGGGACGGAAGCCCAGCCCCCCCACCTTGGCCCCTGCCACTGCCAGCGCCACTGCCATTGCTGGAGGCAACAACCCCTGCCTCACCCAGCTGCTCACAGCAGGTGAGATGGGAAGGACAAGGTGGAAGGAAGGGGGGAGGGGAGGACCCATGGGGGAATGGGCAGCCCATGGGAGCAGTGGGTGAAGGGGCAGGCTCAGATGTGGGGGCAGGGCATTCAGAAATCAGAGAAGTGGGACTGGTTCCCCAGAGGAGTGACAGCTCTCAGGAGGGGAGGGATATGATGGGGTGGGGGCCAGCCCTGGCGGCCGTCACATTTCTGCCTGTCCACAGCCAAGCCTGAGCAAGTTCTGGACCCACCACTTGTGTCTGGCCCCAGCCCCCGGCCCCCAGGGTCCCCGGTAAGAAGGCGGGCACTGGGAGGTGGGACTCAGCCCAAGGCCTTCACTCCAACTCTGCACCCTTCTCTACCCCAGCAGGAGATGGTCCCTGAGTTCCCCTGCACCTTCTTTTCTCCGACCCTGGCCCCCACACTGCCCCGGCCACCTCCAGGCCCGGCTGCAGCGGCCCCTCCCAGGCCCCTGATTGTCCCCAAAGTGGAGCGGCTCTCGCCCCCAGCACCCAGTGGTAAAGAGGGCTTAGGGGGTTTAGGGGACTCTTGGGGATGGAAGGGAGAGTTGGAGGGAGGTGGGGACTGCATCTGGGGGCAGGATGAGCGGGACAGGGCAATGTGACCAGATGCATCAGTTTCCGCCAGACATGCCTGTCGCCTGTGTCCTGGCCGCAGGTGGAGAACGGCGGCTGTCTGGGGAGCTCAACTCCATGCCGGGCCCAGGCGCTCTGAGCATCATCCGCGTCTCCCCGCCTCAGCCCACCCTAAGCCGGGGTCGTCCAGACAGCAACAAGGTGGGCGCCCTGTCCCCCAGCACAGCATCCATCTGCCCCCGCCCCAAGCCCTCGGGGGTTCCCTCCTTGGCTCACCCCGTCGTGTCCCCCAAGACGGAGAACCGGCGCATCACGCACATCTCCGCAGAGCAGAAGCGGCGCTTCAATATCAAGCTGGGGTTCGACACCCTGCACGGGCTGGTGAGCACGCTCCACGCCCAGCCCAACCTCAAGGTGAGCCCCGGCCCAGGCCGGCGCCCCCAGGATCCCCTCTCCGAGATCCAATCCCAGGGCCCTCCAGCACCCTCTCCCGCGCCGGGCCCCAGTGGGTTCCAGGCTCGGACGCGCCTTTGGCACCCTGAGCCCTCACCGGTGGCGCCCACAGGTGAGCAAAGCCACCACGCTGCAGAAGACGGCCGAGTACATCGCCATGCTGCAGCAGGAGCGGGCAGCCATGCAGGAGGAGGCCCAGCGGCTACGGGACCAGATTGAGGAGCTCAACGCTGCCATTAAGTAGGCCGGCCCGGGCGGGGCCGGGGCCAGGGGGTCCGGCCGCTGGATGCCCCAGCCCTGACGCGCCCCCTGCCCCCAGCCTGTGCCAGCAGCAGCTGCCTGCCACCGGGGTGCCCATCACACACCAGCGTTTCCACCAGATGCGGGACATGTTTGATCACTATGTTCAGATTCGCACGCTGCACAACTGGAAGTTCTGGGTGGTATCCTCCCACGGGCTGGTCCCTGGGGGGCAGCTGGGCAGGCGGGGCAGGGCCGGAGCTACAGCCAGGGCAGGGTCAGCTGTACCAGCTGGGTGTGTGTGTGGGGGGTGTCTTAGAGCTGCTCCCCAGGTGCGGAGGGAGCTCTGGTTCTGCCCCCTCCTTCTAGGCCCTGCGCACCTTGGCTGGCAGGGTTGCTCAGTGATGAGCCGAAAAAAACTGAGGGGGGAGTCCCTAGGTGAGGGGAGTACAGACTTGCCCCCAGGAAATGGCACAGGGCCATTTGGGACCACCTGTACTCCGAGTGGGGTGAGTGGGTCCTGGAGAGGACATGGAAGCTTGCTCTTTGCCCTGGCTTTGGGGTCAAGCTCTTGTTTGAGAAAGGGCTGGAAACCCAGGGGTGGGGTCTGGCCCAGCAGAGTGGAGCCAAGGAGGAGCCAGGGGGAGGGGCTTGAGAGCCAGAGAGCTGGACAGGCATTGGCAGGAAGAGGAGGCTGCAGCGGGAACCGCATGGTTCAAGGTTAGACAGTGGCTCTCCTGGGCTGGGCCAGGTGTTGGGGGTACATGCGGGGGGGGGGGGGAGGGGCTACTGACAAGACCACAGGCTACTCCTTGACCGGGCCCAGTTCAGCATCCTCATCCGGCCCCTGTTCGAGTCCTTCAACGGGATGGTGTCCACAGCCAGCCTGCAGAGCCTCCACCAGACCTCGCTGGCCTGGCTGGACCAGTACTGCTCCCTGCCGGCTCTCCGGCCGAGTACGTGAACCACCTGCCCGGGGTCCCCCCAGCCCACTGGAGGGTCCAGGCCTCAGGCAGTGGCTGTTCACCCAGCCTAGGGTTTTGGCCTTCCCACCATGCCCTCTGGATGGTCCTCTACCACCCACATACCTGTAGACAGAGGTCCTGGGAGGGGCCAGCAGACTGGCCAAGCAGGAACCTCCCACCCATCCTTTCATCTTCAGCCTCAAGTGTGGGGCCCTGACCCCAGGAGCTGTCTCTGTTTCTCCCTGTAGCTGTCCTGAACTCCCTACGCCAGCTGAGCACAACCACCTGTATCCTGACGGACCCAGCCCGCATTCCGGAGCAGGCCACATGGGCGGTCACCAAGGGCGCCGTGCGCCAGCCTCGCTAGTGTGGACCAGGCCTGCTGCCCACCCAGCTGCCCCAGAGCTGTCTTCCCTGTGCGTGGGCTCCCAGACCACTTCTGGGCAGTCCCTCCTGCGTCTGGCCCTCGCAGTCCCCTTCCCTGAGCACCATCAGGCCCCAGCGTGCAGTCTCTTCCCACCTCCAGGAAGCGAAGTGCAGAGAGGAGCCGAGACCCAGTCCCTGCTCTACCACTAAGTCACCCCATGACCTTGGGCAACTCATAATCTCTCTTTGGGCCTCTGTGTTCCACTCTGCAAAATGGGGTTGGGGAAGATTTAACCAGATGATGATTCCGGGCCTTCCCAGCTGTGACCTTTGTGGGCCTAAGTTGGCAGTTCAGGGGCTCGAAGGAGGGAAGAGGATGACCCTGCCCCCCTGCCCTACCCCCTACCCCCCTGCACAGGTTGGGCACAGGCCTCTGTTCCTGAGCAGAGAAGCAGAAAAGGATATTCCCTCCCTCTGCTCCTTCCCTGGCACTCGAAGGTGCTGCGGCCTGGCTCCCCTGGGTGAGGCCAGGAAGCTCTCATCTGGGTTGAGACCAGGGCAGGGGGTGGCCAGAGCAGGGCAGGCATCTGGGGTGTGGATTTTGTAAGACATTCTTGACCAATAAAAACAAAACTGCCAGCCTGTCAACGTTATTCTCCAGGTGTCTCCAGGCGGGCAGTGGGGTAGTGGAGGGCCTCGGGGGCCAGGAAAGGACTTTAGTTGTCACTCTGAGCAGGAAGCCACTGGAGGGTTTGCGCATAACAAGGTCGGACATGACCTCTTAATAAGCGCCCCCTGGGTGCTGAGTTGAGAACAGGCCATCGGGTAGTAAGGGCAGAAACAAGGGGACCAGTCGGGCGGCTGTGACAGGAACCAGGATACTTTCTGCAACACGTTTGTGGGTGGAGCCAATGGGATTTGGAGAGAGGAATCAAAATGACTCTGAGGTTTCTGGCCTGAGCAGCTGGAAGATGGGAGCTGCTGTTAGCTGCGATGGGGGTGGCTGTGTGTGGGGGGCGGGGGGGGGGGGGGAGGGCAGCCACCAGCACCTCTTCTCAGAAGGAGCTTGGGTCGGGACTGGAAGCTCCTGCTGCTGGGTCGGGTCTGGGAAAGGGGTGTATCTGGGTTCTCCAGAGAAATAGAGCCAACAGCATATATGTGGGCATGTTTGTTTATTTCTTCGTGTGTCTGCTTTGGGGGATTGCCTCATGCGACTGTCGGGGGTGGGAAGTCCAAAATCAATGGGGAAGCTGGTAGGCTGGAAACTTCAGCAAGAGTCAGCATCGCCGCCTTGAATCTGAGCTTGGTAAGGGAGCCTGACGGGCTGGAAACTCAGACCAGAGTGGGGTAATCTTGAGGCAGACTTTTGGCTTTGGGTTTTTTTTTTTTTTTTTTTTGCTTTTAAGTCCCTCAAGTGATGGAAGGAGGTGCCCCAACATTGTCCCCTTTACCATCCTTTACAGCTGATTGTCAGTGCTAATCCCGTTGATAAAATCCCTTCAAGCAACATCTAGGCTGGCGTTGGACCACATCCCTGGGCACCTGTGGCCAGCCGGGTGGACACATGGCATTAACGGTCACAGGTGACCGAAGGGATGGAGAGGAAGGCTTGGGAGGCTTTCTTTTATCCCAAAATACAAAGGCTAGGAGGACTGGGCTGGGGCCTCTGGACTGGCCACTTGCTCCCCAAGTATCCCCTCCCACTGTCCATCCCCCCTTTTGGGGCTGTCAAGCCTAGTAGGAAGGGCTGTCTGCTCAGATGCAACTAACCAGACAAAGTCAGGGGACGAACTAATTCTGTCCGAGGCTGGGAGCAGAGGGAGGGCAGGGGCGCTGGAGTAATTGTTTGGTTGCAAGCAACAAAGCCACACAGTCTACCCTCCAGTAAAGGGGTTTAGTTTGCTAATGCTGCCAGAATGCAAAATAGCAGAAATGGACTGGCTTTTATAAAGGCGATTTATTAAGTTACAAGTTTACAGTTCTAAGGCCTTCAAAATGTTCAAACTAAGGCAGCCAGAGAAAGATACCTTGACTCAAGAAAGTCCGATGTCTGTCACGTAGGAAGACATGTGGCTGGCGTCTGCGGGTCCTTGTTCCCGGTTCAGTTGCTTCCAGCTTCTGATACTAGTGGCTTTCTCTCTAAGCCTTCACTTAGCTTCTCTGGGGCAAGACCCTGGGTTCTGGCTTGCTTAGCATCCCATGGGAAGGCACACGGCGACACCTGCTGGGCTCTGCATCTCCGAAGGTCCATGTCTACAGGTCTGCTCTACCAGCATCCCGACTATCTCTTGGGCTGCATGTCTGCATCTGAGCTTCCTCTAAAATGTTTCCCCTTTTAAAGGACTCAGGTAAAGTCATCAAGAACCACCTGGAATGGGTAGAATCCCATCTCCACCTAGTCAAAAGATCACACCCACAATTGGGTGGGTCCCATCTCCATGGAAACAACCAAATCAAGAGGTTCCACCCTAAACAAAAGGTCTGCCCCCACAAGACTGGATTAGGGAAAGAACAAGGCTTTTCTGGGGGTATATAACCATTTTAAACTATCACAAGGGGGTACCCTGGAAGGACACAATTTTACTGCTGGGAATTTATGCTATTGATACACTCAAAGGGGAGCAAAATCATATTTATGAACAATGTCATTTATTCCAGCATCATCTGTAACAGCAAAGGATAGGAATCAATATAGACATTTGTCCACAAGGAAAATGTTGACAGTTGTTGCTTCCAGGGAGGAGACCTAGTGGCAGGGTTCAGGGTGAGAGGGAAATTTTCCACTGTATCCCCTTTTGTTTCCTTTGAATTTTGAACCATGTGATTATATTGCCTATTCAAAAATTAAAAGAGAAAGGCAGGCCACAGGAGGCATATCGCAGAGCTGGTGAGAAGGGCCCCTTCACCCTTGCTCCTCTTTCAAGGCCGCTTCCTCCTTTCCCTCATCCAGCCCCTCCATGTCGCCCCCCATCCCACATTTCCAGAAAAAAGAATCCAGTTGGATCACCTGGAGAGGGGAGTCCTCTCACCTTGCCTCCTTCAACCCCAGCAGGCTGGAGAACATGAGATCCACCCAAGAGGGCTGGAAATGGGACTCTTCTGCTCACCACAGCACCCCCATTTCCTGGCAGACTACCTGGCATACATTGGGTGCCTAATAAATGCTGGTTGAATGGATGCATGGTCCAGGACCTCCCCAGAGGCACTGATGTTCCAGCTGGCATTGAAGGATGACTTGGGACTCACCAGACGGAGGAAGGAAGGAAGAAGCTGTAGTGCACGTCAGGACAAGGGAGAAGGCATGGAGGCAGGATCGGGCAGGGCTGCCCTGGGGGATATAATCATGCCATGGGCTGTGGGGAGGGTGGGATTGTGGTGGCAGATAAAAGTGGGGCCAAATGAGGGTGGCCACACTAGGACACCTGGGTGTGTCCCTAGAGTCCACGGGAAGCCACGATCAGGTTTGAGGAAGGGAAGTAAATGATGGTTTTGGGGCCAGGAGAAGTTTCAGAGAGGTTTGCCACCTTGAGTTTGAAGAGCTGAGACCAAGGAGTAGAAGTGACAGAGGCATCCATTGGAACCATTTGGAGGGAACACGCTGCCTTGGGTGGTAGTGATCTTCCCAAAACTCAGGGTATGCAAACAGCAGGTGGATGCCTGTGCGGTTGGGATGTCTTAGAGGGAACTTTTACTTCAGATGGGGAGTTGGGGTAGAATGTCTCAAAGGTCCTAATACTTCATTCTTCCATTCATCATTTAACAAATATTTATCGAGGGCCTGCCATGGACCTTTATTTGCTCTGGGAGTTCACTAAGGTGTCCCTCTCTCCATGGAGCTGACATTTGGTGGATCAGCCTGGTAAGTGTGCATTCACTGACATCTCAGAACTTCTGGAGATATCCCCAGGATGTAAACAGCAGACGGAGTCCTCTTTCAGGTGTTTTTTTCCATCCCCCCCCATGTATAATAATAACAGTAGCGAAATAATTGCACACTTATCTAGAGCTTACTATGTGCTAGGCACTACTCTAAGTTGTTTTGTTTAGTAATTCAGTCCTTACAACATCCGCCTCAAATACAAAGCACTTAGAAGAATGCCTGGCACGAAACACTATCTAAGAGTTATAATAATTAGTCCCATTTTTCAGTTGGAAAAAGCTGAGGCACAGAGAGGTTAAGTAACTTGCCCAAGGATGCGCAGTTAGTGAGTGGCTCAGAGGGCTCCCCACTGCTCCAGATTACCGGGCTCCAGGGTCTCTGCTTTTAGCCACTTCCGCTGTGGAGGTATCAGGTGCACCAGACTTGGAAGTACTACTTGCTGTTCTGGAGAAAGGCTTGAAGTGGTTCAATGGAAGGTAAAATCCTGGCAGTTTGTATTCTGCTGTTTTCACCGACTCAACCACTGCCAGAGAAGTTCCCCTCGACCCACTGTCCCTCCAGAGGCCTCTTAACAGGTGGCTACACTTACGCTCTCTCCTCCCTCCCACCCAGGTCTCACCCTCGCGTGGACCCTGATTTCACTGAGGTCGCCTCTGACCCCCTCAATGTCAAATCCAAGGCCAGTTTTTCGGTCCTTCCCCTGAGCCTCCCTCTTGAACCACACTTCTTTGCCAATCCGGAATTCTGGCCCGTAGTCGCCTTCCTCCTCGCTTCCCAGTTCCTGCAGTGGGAGCCTCGTCCTCAGCTGACCCTTCCTCGGCCCTCGGCCCCTCTTCCCCTTCCCCTTGACAGCAAGCAGTGCCAGCCCCTTTGGCCTCTCTGCTGAGGACCCCTCCTCTATCTGCTCCACTTCCTCTCCAGAAACACATGACCATGTGCCAACCTGCCTCTCCCTTAACCTTAATGGAGCCCAAACAGAAGTCGTCATTCCCAAGGCTGCAGTTTTGCCATCTCCACCTCTCACGGGCCCTCTCCGTGCTGCCCACCTCAGGAAGCGTGCCACCATCCAGACACGGTGCAAGCAAAAAACAGTCATCTTCTGCTCTTCCCTTCCCCCACCTCCAGGCCCCACGGTCTCTGTTACCGAAGCCTGGCAATTTGACATCTATCTATGCCACTGCCACCGCCGTGGTCCAACACAACATCACCTCTTACAGTCTTGCATCAGCCTCTTGTATCCCTTACAGCTGCTGAAACGTGCATTTGAATAATCTGGGATTTTAAAGCCCTGACGACCAGGTCCACTCTGGACCAACTAGATCAGAATCCCGGGGTGTGGGGCTTAGTGCAGCCAAGCTTCAAAACCGCTGTGATCGAGGCACTGAGCTGCAAACAAAATGTGCCTCTTGGGGGTGGGCCACAGTGGCTCAGCAGGCAAGAATGCTCGCCTGCCATGCCAGAGGACCCGGGTTCAATTCCCAGTGCCTGCCCATGTTAAAAAAAAAAAAAAAAGTGCCTCTGGGGGTTCAAATAAGCTTAAATCTGTGGTTCTCACACTACACAGAGCATCAGAGTGACCTGGAGGGCTTGTTGAACTACAGATCGCTAGGCCCAACCCCCAGAGTTTGATTCAGCAGGTCTGGGGAGGAGTCTAAGAATAATTGAGAACTGCTGGTTAAACAATGTAGAAATGTATCATTTCACCAAACACACAGGCCAGAGGTGGGGAGGGCTCCTGTTGATGCCAATTGGATCTCATGAGTGTCAATCACTTCTTTGGCTCTTGCTCACCTCTGACAAGGCCACACTTCAGAACAGACACTCAAAGGCCTGCAGGTTCTCCAGCCTCATCTCTCTCCATAGCCTCCCTCCCCTCGCATTCCAAGGGGTCCTACATCAGCAATGGTTCCAGGGACACGTCATTCCACCGTGCCCTTGGGAAGCACGATCCCCACCATGAAGGAGACCTAGGTTTTTCTGTCTCCCTCTACCTTCCCATCTCCCATCTCATCTTTTCCCTGGGGATAACCTCCAAGTCCCACACAGCACTGTTCCCTCTTATCTACACAGGAATCACATCTGTCTCTATGTCTTCACTCATGCCTTGCTTCCACCTGGCATGGCTTCCCACGTTCTACTTCACCTGTCCAAATGCCCACCTGGGCAGGTACAGCCACCCCTCATGGCTCCTCAAAATCCGCCGGGATGTTCTTCATTCCTGATGTGTCCAGCTTGCCCAAACCCTGCTTTGTGTCATTCGTTGTCCTCCCACGTGTTGGCTTTGGCTTCCAACTGGACTGGACAACACCTTCCCACAGCCAGAGTGACGCGGTGGAAGGAGGATGGCTCTGGGAGGGCAGTAGAACTGGTTCAACTCTGGGTCCTATCATTTGCTCACTCCTTGAGCTTGGGTAAATCACTTAAAGTCCTTGAACCTACCTTTTTTTCATTTGTTTAAAAAATTAAAAGTTATTTTATAACATCACCAGTATTTAAAGGCTGCGGTAAAGATCAACCAAACTCAAGGATGATGCAAACAGCAGTTACTCTTGCTTCTCGTCATCCTCCAGGTCAAAAGGTTGGAGCTAGACATCCCTGTATTTGTCCCCAGCTTTACTCGCCACCTGTGTGACCTCAGGAAAGTCACCTAACTTCCTAGAGCCTCAATCTCCTAATCTGCGGGATGAGGATGCGAGGAGATTAAATAGAACACAAAGCTGCTGGATCAATAGATGTCACTTATCCAAAAATGCTTGGTGAATGAAATTCTTAAAAGAGCTGCTCTGTCTCTGGATGGTAGAGAAGGTGCCAATGGCTGGGCCTGCCATCCTAAATAGCAAATTAGGGGAAAAGAAGTCCTAGGATGCTGCGGACACCCTCTCCAGGCCCTCCCCACCCCACTGCCCACAGCCAAGTCAATGCCAGTTCCCCTCAAAGGACAAAAGGGAAGGAAATGGGGCCGCTCTGTTTGCTCTCTGACTGGATCTGTTTCCTCACTCGAGATTGTGGGTATGTCTTCTGCAGCAACCTGCCCTCTCACAGCGTCCTTCTGCAGTCTGGCAGGCCTTGTCGATCAGGGGAAGGCCCTCCGCGGGAACAGAAAGGTTTGAAACTGGAACCCCAACCCTGACACCTCCACTCTCTCCAGGCCTGCAGAGCACCCCTGCTCTGGAACATTCCACTCCACCCGGGCCCCCTGTGAACTCCACAAACTTCCTGTCTCCTTACTTTCCGTCCTGGGGTCTGATCCAAATTCTATCAGCTAGTCCTTCAGAATAGCTCCTTTTTCCGGTGAAACGTGAATAAGCTCTAGGTTTTATGGATGTCAGTTTCCTGGTTTTGATTTTGTATTGCACTGTAGCTATGCAAGATGTTACCATTCGGGGAAACTTGGCGAAGGGCACTTGGAATTCCCTGAGCATTTTTTCCCATTCGCTGTGAATCTATTATTATTCAAAAACAAACAACTTTTATTTTGGTTTTTTTTTTTATTACAAATGCCCTTTTCAACTTCCTTTCCACGTCCCAGGCCGTCCCCAAGTCCAGGCCCAGGACACGAACTAGATCCTTAGCAACCACCACCTTTGGTCTCCACTCGCTAGTCCATCCAGAGGATTTCCGAGATGCAGTTTGCCTCTCGCTGGCCCTCACGGCCCTCTCCAGACCTTTCCAACCTCACTTGCCACTGATGCTCGCGCCCACCCCCGCCCGCCCCCGCCCGCCCCCGCCCCGCCCCGCCCCCGCTCCGCCCCAACCCCGCCCTCCAACCCCACCCCTGCCGCCCTGCTCCTCTGGCCTCCGCAGAGGCTGTCCCACACTCCAGTTCCTGCATTGCCCCCTCACGCCCCGGTCACCACTTATGTCCCCACTCAACAGTAAAAGCCCATCGAAACTGCCCAGATAACAAGACCTGCCCACCGGTTAAACGGGAATAATAATCCCAGCCCGACCTCCTGGAAAGGATCCAGTGGGATCACTGTAATAACGCTTTCAATAAACGGTTAGCGGTAACTTACTCCAGGGTAGGCCAGAGCGGGGCCTGCAGACTTCGCTGGAAACTTCCCCCCAACCCCTACCCACCCCCAACCCCCCATACCTTCCTGCTCAAAACAGCCTCAACCGTCGGACCCCACAGAACGGTTAGACCCCGCCCCTCGGGCCGCCCCAACGGCCGGCCACGCCCCTCGGGCCGCCCCAACGGCCGGGCCCCGCCCCCGCGTGCGTGCGCGGCCGCGCCGAGACGTGCAGGCGCCCGAGTCGCCCGAGGCTGAGGTGGCAGCGGCCCCGCCAAGATGGAGTTGCCGCAGATGCCGGAGCTCATGGGGCTGTCGCTGTTGCTCGGGCTTCTGGCCCTGGTGGCGACGGCGGCGGTAGCACGGGGGTGGCTGCGCACGGAAAAGGACTCGCGCGGCCGGCCCGCCGGTGAGTGGGGCATGGGCGGGTGGGGCGACCCGCGGGACCCCGTCCCCGGCCTCCCCGTGGTCCGAGCTGCCGGCTGGGCCCGCGGTGTTCCCGGCCTCAGTTTCTCCTTCGGTGAAACAAGCTTCGCTTGCAGAGACGAAGTGCCGCCTCGGTCGGCATGGTGGCCCCCTTGGGGTAGGGATTGTTAGGACAGGGCTTCGGCGCTGGCCGGGCCACTTTACCTCTGAGCCTCACCTTGTCCCCGGGATTGCAAAGAAGAGTTCGCTGCAAACTCTTAAGCGCGCCACATGTTGGTTGTCTGATGAAAATGACATTCATTTGTAAGCACTTTCTCTCTAGTTCCAGCACCTGCAGCAACATTTGCAAATGAGGACCTTCTACCCTGTGATAAATAGGCTCTTGGGAGTCGCAGGCGACTAGAGTCTCTTCCTTTAAGGAATCCAGCATCAGTTAAGGGAGAGAGCATCTAAAGATGCCAGGGAAAATAAAGTATAGAAAATACAGAAACCAGCTGACATTTAAGTTGTACAGAGGAGGTCAATACTAGAAACTGAGGAAGCAGGAGGGAGGGAGCTCAGCTTTTTTGGGGAGAGGGGTATCAAGGAAATCTTCACTTGAGAGACAGGAACTGTGAGGTAGGGTCTTGAAGGGCGGATGTGTAAGAGTTCTCATTCTCAAAGACACCAAGGAAGGATGAAGGCAAGGAATCCATTTGACTCATGTGAGAGGGGACAGGAGGGACAAGGCTGGAGAGATTAAGCAAGGCCAGGTAGAGGCCATCATTGTATGCTAGGCCCAGGAGTTTTTTTTCCCTGTAGGAACTGTAGAACACCTTAAGATCTAACAAACGCCAGCTTTAGTGCCTTGCTTGGTTCTCAGTGAAATCAGATAGTTCATGCAAAAGTGACTGGCAGCTGTCCTGCCCTGGCTACGTGCTCAACACATGTTGCCTTATTCCTATCCCCAAGTATTCTCTGGGACTCCTTTGAGCTTTGAAGGCTGCATTGGGTACTCTACTTCTCACTTTGTAGATACTAGCTCATTTAAGGCCTGGAAAAGGAACTTGCCCAAGGCCAAGGCTACCAGTTAGGGTGGTGCACATTATTCCCTACAGAGTTTGTACTGTGTACCCACCAAGTGCATCAACCCAGAAGAGGCACCATTTTTTAATTTCCACCGAGGTACTATATGAATTAACAACAAGCAGCCTACCCAGGATCACTTAGTGGTAGAGCCAGAACCCAGACTTCTGTTTTTATCCATGTTATGCACTCTCTCTTCTCGAGGTCAGGGGCCCTATCTGGTTCATCGCTTGGCCTGGCAAATCATAGGTAGTCAGTAAATGCTCATCAAGGAACTGGATGGATGACATGGCCCTTCCTTATAGGACAAAAAGCAAATGGACTTCCACTTGACAAATCACTGGGATCCAAGAAGCAGAAACAGAATCAGCGGATTCGCAAGGAGAAGCCACAACAGCATAATTTCACTCACCGCCTCCTGGCTGCGGCACTGAAGGTACGTGGGTACCTGCACACAACACACGTGCACAAACACAGCCGTGCACACTTTTCCATTTTAGTACTCTGCATGTTATAGACCTCTTGGCCTCTGACCAGAATCAGTGGGGATGCCCTATCCCATCCCTTCTCATCTCACCCCACCCTCTGCTGGCTTTTAATCCAGACAGCAGGGCCCCAGAGTCATGGCTGCAGGTTGGATTTCCACATCTACCTGAGGGGTTCCTGTTGACACTTCCTGTAACCCTTCCCCTAGAGCCACAGTGGGAACATATCTTGCATGGACTTTAGCAGCAATGGCAAGTACCTGGCCACCTGTGCTGATGATCGCACTGTCCGCATCTGGAGCACCAAGGACTTCCTGCAGCGGGAGCACCGCAGCATGAGAGCCAATGTGGAACTGGACCATGCCACCCTGGTGCGCTTCAGTCCTGACTGCAGGTGGGACAGGATGGAGCTCAGGTTTTCCTGCAGAAGTCCAGCCTCAGGCTTACTATCCTTCCCATATCTGTTTGAGGTAGTGAGAAGGACCCGGGGTCTCCTCTGCTTGGGAGGGCAGAAAGAGTGCATCTAGGTTGTGTGAGCACTTTGCTTCCTGGAGGACTATGCAGCTACACAGCAAGGAAGCAGGGAGGCAAAGATTTCTTCCTACCCAGAAAGTACCAAAGCCTGGCTCCCAGATATTCTTGGAAGCCAAAATGGATTTCTAAACTCTAGAGTGAAACTAAAGGAAACTAGAACTATGAGATTCCTATTTTCGGAGTTTTAAGAGATTTTGAACCAAGGGGTTAAGTTGTAAGACTAAGGTGTAGGGCATGACAGGAGGTCTTGGTTTTCCTCAGACTCTAGCATAGGACATGGTACACATAGGCCTCCATGTCCAAAGGAGTGAGTGGCTTGTCTGCTGCCTGTCTCTAGAGCCTTCATCGTATGGCTGGCCAATGGAGATACCCTTCGTGTCTTCAAGATGAACAAGCGAGAGGATGGGGGCTACACTTTCACAGCCATTCCAGAGGACTTCCCTAAAAAGCACAAGGCACCCATCGTCAACATTGGCATTGCTGACACAGGTGAGAGGCATTTGGATGATGGGTGCCTAAAGCAGAAGAGAGAATGACCCCAGTTGTATTTGCTGACTGAGAGTTAATGCTCAGCCCCAATGTGATAGAGGGCTCTGGCTCTAAATAACCTGACTCTGTGCCGCACCCCTAGAGTCCTGGGAGCCACAACAAGTTCCCAGGGAGGCAGGTCAGAACCACAGACTTCAGCCAACAGAAGGCCTTACCTGTGGTGACCCTTGACCTGGGAGGGGGAGCATGAATACTTTGGGCAGCAGGGGCTTTAATAAGAGTCCCTTAGAGAATGATGGTTGGTCAGGTCGTTGTCCTCACCAGCTCATATCACTCACTCCCCCACTGCCTTCAGGGAAGTTCATCATGACTGCCTCTAGTGACACGACTGTCCTCATCTGGAATCTGAAAGGCCAGGTGCTGTCTACCATCAACACCAACCAAATGAACAATACACATGCTGCTATATCCCCTTGTAGCAGGTGAGGAAGGAGAGCCTTTGGCACCTGGGATCAGGAAAGTTTAGGGTTGAGGGGCAAGGACAGAACACAGAGTGAACTTCAAATAGAGTGTGGAATCAGGAGGTTTCAGTTGAGGTTCCACCTCTCCCACTTCCAAGTGATGTGATTTCATGCAAGTCGCCCCATCGCCTTAGTTTCAGTTTCTTCAGCTATGGTTTTTAAAAGTTTGGGGGTAGAGGTACTACCTATTTTACTGAGTGGTTGTGAGGATGAACAGAGATCCTGCTATATAAAAGCCCTTTATAAAACACAGTGTACTTAAATATGACATTATTTACTTTCTTGGGAAAGAGGTTTAGTGGGTTTTGAGAAACAAGATGCCCAATTTTTAAATCATAAACCAATCTGGGGTTGTCTGGCAGGTTTGTAGCCTCATGTGGCTTCACCCCAGATGTAAAAGTTTGGGAAGTCTGCTTTGGGAAAAAGGGAGACTTCCAGGAGGTTGTGCGAGCCTTTGAACTGAAGGGCCACTCTGCAGCTGTCCACTTCTTCGCTTTCTCCAATGACTCCAGGAGGTGAGTGAATCCTCTCTGATTTCTTACCAGTGGGCTCTCGACCCCTCTTGCCAACTCAGGGACCTTATCGTGTAGCTGCCCTGAATAGGTAGGGTACCTGGCCCTCAGCAGCAGGTAGATAGAGCAGTGCAGTTGGCTTCCTAGCTGGAGCCCCTACAGCTGTCCAGGGCCCTCCCGTCCAGGGTGTTTTGGAACTAGAGTTGTAATTTTACATGCTGCAGGATGGCCTCTGTCTCCAAGGATGGTACGTGGAAATTATGGCACACGGATGTGGAATACAAGAAGCAACAGGACCCCTACTTACTGAGGACAGGCCGCTGTGAAGAGGCGAGCACCATGCCATGCCGCCTGGCACTCTCCCCTGATGCCCACGTCTTGGCCTTGGCCAGTGGCAGCAGTATTCATCTCTACAATACCCGGCGGGGTGAAGAGGAGGAATGTTTTGAGCAGGTCCATGGGGAGTGTATCACTGAATTGTCCTTTGACATCACTGGCCGGTTTTTGGCCTCCTGTGGGGACCGGGCGGTACGGCTCTTCCACAACACTCCTGGCTACCGGGCTGTCGTGGAGGAAATGCAGGGCCTCCTGAAGCGGGCCTCCAATGAGAGTACCCGCCAGAGGCTGCAGCAGCAGCTGACCCAGGCGCAGGAGGCCCTGAAGAGCCTGGGTGCCTTGAAGAAATGATTTTGGGAGGGGGCAGCAGGAAGTTTCTGGCTACATGCTATCGCGGCCAGTACCACTCTTCTTCCCAGGCACTCTCCAGCTGGAAACCTTTGGAAAGGAGTATTTTGATTTTCCTATTAGTGACCTCTGTCTTTTTACTTCCCCTATTGAAACATTCTTGCTTATTTAGTTCTCTCTTCTTTCTGGTTGTGACTCCTGGTCTTCCTTGACCTGTGAGGCTAATGACTAAGGTGCTTCTCTTCCCTGGACCCAAGATGAATCTGTATCATGCACTGGAGAATAATAGATTGAAGAGGGAGAGATAATAGTCTTTGGCCTTGTAGCAGCATACCCAAAGAAATCTGCAATTGTGGAGGTAAAACCCAAGGAACACCTGAGTACTAACTAGCAATTTTACAGAGATGGGAGACTAGGATATCTTCCAGTTCAAAACTGTACTTGGGGGGTAAGAGAAAGGCTTGTCTTAATCTAGGCTAGGCTCCGATGTCCATCAAAAAGTAATTAAGGGATTTTATTCTGTGCCTCAGGTTTCTTGTAAAATGGAGAAATTTTTCTCCTCTTCTGTGACATCCTTGCAAAAATGTGTGGATATGAGGGATTTGGAAGAAAGGTGGAAAAGAGTAGTGATATATGTTAGCTATTGTCCAGTTTCATTTCTTAACTCCCAGATAAAAGTGAGAATCAAACTGGTTTGAAACCAATTAGAAAGAGATAAGCACAGTCTTCGGGAAGGCAGTTTCTGGGACTCGACCATACGTATCTATTTGGTTTTGCATCAGTTTATGTGGAGGCCTCATAGAACCCCAAGATGGGGGCCTCTCTCTTCTGGGAGATTATGTAATGTTTTCAGTTCATCAAATGTTTTGAGTGCCTGCTCTGCCCAGCATCATGCTAGACCCTGAAGTTAAATATGGATAAAGTATGTTCTCCCAACAAAGGTGGCAGGCAGGAGAGAGAACAGGTACATTGTTATCTCCAAAGTGCTCTTCGCCAATTCACTCATAGTAGAAGGCTTGTAAAAGTTAAGGCAAGAGAGAGGCATGAATCAGGACAGAGGCAATGAGTATGAAGTTGAAGGAATAGAGATTAGGTATTTAGAAGTTAAAATTTTTGAATATAAGGACTGCGTGGATGTGGGAGGTAAGGGAAAGGAGAACTCTAGAAGACTTCAGACATCAGTTTATTCATCCAAAATCAACTTTTTTATCTCTCTTCCTAAAACCGATGCCTTCCCCAGTCTTCAAACTCCATAAATGTTTGAACAAGCCAACCTTGGAGTTATCTTTGAGTACTCCATTTTCATTACCAATGCTCCCCACTGCTACCATCCACTCCATCAGAAAATTATTTTGAATAAACTGTGTATCCTGAATCTCTCCATCTCTTCTGTTACCATCCTGGTCCGAACCACTGTCACCTTCTGGACTACTAAACACACCTTCCTAATTAGTCTCCCTGCTTCCTTTCTTGTTTCATTAAATCGCTTTTTCCCATAACAGAGGGGTCTTTTGAAAATGTGAATCAGACCTCACTATTCCCTAGTTTAAAAAAAAAACAAAAAAACTGCAAAGACTTTCTATCACACTTGTAATAAAATCCAAAAATCTCTCCATGGCCTAAAAGACCTTATGTAATCTGGCTTCTTCCTTCCTCTGTGACTTTTTTCCCACTCTCCCATCCACTCTTACCTTAACATTCCTTAAGCCAGCCAGGTTCTTTCCAGCCTCACATGGGACTTGTGCCATGGCTGTTTCCTCTGCTTGGAAGCATTTCCCTTTTCTGTTGACAGTCTTGTTATGCTTGTCATAATTCAGTAAATAACACTTCAGAGAGATCCTCCCTGGCCACCCAATCTGAAGTAGCCCTTTCCACCAATCATCACATGTATCATGTTAGCTTATTTAGTTTGTTATTTAATGCTATCTGAAATTATCTTGTTTGGATATTTGTTTCAGGGGTTTCAGTTAAATACTTAAATGGAGTCAAGGGGGTGATTTTAGTGTGTGAATGGGGCCAGTTATCTGGGTGTAAGACAGTAGAAATTGGTGTGGATTAAACTGACCTGGGGGCATATGTCCTGGGTAAGGAACAGGGAGGTAGCTGCTGCTTATTATTGAGGAATCCAGACAACATTGCTTGTTTCAGGGAAGCTGTTTTAAATGTTGGCAACTTATTAAAAACACTATATGGACCAAACAAAATACTAATGTGGGCACAGGCAGCCCACTGGTCTCTCTTGGCAGCTTTTGGATTGTTTCTTAACCCACTGGAATGTGAGCCCCATAGCGAAAGAAGCCTTGTCTGTCTTACTTGCTCTGTAACCCAAGCACAGTGTCTGCGACAGAGTAAGCTCAATAAATGTCAAACTCTGACCAGGGACAATCGACACAAATTCCAGTATCCTCTGTTTATGTTCTCCCAATTATCAGAAGAATGAGACTAAAATACTTCTTTGCATATCTGCTTTGTATGATTTCTCATTTTATGTCCAAAACAGGAAGTGACCATAGAATGTTGATTAACTGAAGTCAAAAGTCTTAGGTTCCATTTTCAGCTGGTTCACTTTCTGACTCAAGACTTTGAACAGGTAGATCACTTGACTTCTCTGAGTTTGTTACCTCACTTATATAACAGGAATCTTGTCTGTTCTGCCTACCTTGCAAGGGGTATGAGTTTCTAGTGAGATGAGTGAAAGCACTAAAAAATCATCACAGAGACTCTGAGGAAAGAAAGCACCGCTCACCAAAAATGAGGTGCTTCTCTTGTAACCATGGAGGTGTCTGGATATTAAGAGCAGAGGTTACCAAGCTTTATGAGCCGAAATCCTTCTGTGTGTAGGCAGCATTAGTATTTTAATACAACTATTTCAACTTCTTGAAGTTTTTCAAAATAAAAAGTTGGAGAATATTAAAATCTGTGATATGTAGCCTATTTTAATCAGTCGTCAAAAATAGAAAAAAATTGAAACTACAAAATTGCACAAAAATCTATGGATATATAATCTTGGTTGGTGACCATCAAGGTAAGAATACTTGTATTTACAAAATTTTTTCTAATTAGAGACTCCTGGAAGTAAGTAGGAAGCATGTATTACTGTGATGAGTAATCAGGGATGGTGGCTTACTTCACTCAGCCCTGGATAGACTCAGCATTGCCCTAAATTAACCACGCGCTCATAAACTTGATAATTTGGGGATTTACATACTCCTCTACAAAATTCCAGAAATATGGGTCTACTTAATGAGTGTGGTTTGGTTTCAGCTCACTTGTCTTTGAGTTTGAGGTCCAGTGATGAAACCGAGGTTGGCATTGCAGAGTCAGCCACAGCAACTGAAAGCCTGATTCATACCCAGCAAAACCTGTGAATGTCTTCTGAAATTAACTTTATTTCCAAATCTTCATTTCTTCAAGCATCAAAATCAGATTCCAGAGAATTCAGGGAAGTTTAGTAGTGGAGAATGAGTACGGTCTCCGCTTGTTTTGTTAGTATACATATCCAGTTTCAGTCTGTTTGCATTTCCTTGATCACGTCAATAGTGGCTAACATTAAGTGCTAGACATTTAATCTTCACAACCTCACCATGGTTTTTGGCTCATCCATTCTAATAACCGTATTTCAGTTTTTATTTGGTAAACGACCTCTTCCCAGACCTTTTCTGCTGGGTTGAAGTAGGTAGCGTGTGTGCTTGTTACCATGTGTAGGCCTGCCTGAGAATAAAGCCAGCATAGGAAAGCAGAGCCAGAAGATGCATGAGACTAGGTGCTGATGCTGTTTAGACTGCTGGAGCCAGACAGCCCTGGAGTTTCCGCCCCCAAACTTCTGGTTACAGGAGCCAGTAAGTTCCTGTTTATGATTAAGTCACTTTGAGTAGGAATACTCTTACTTGCAATTGAAAGAGCAAGTATTTTAGAGTCCAAGTAAATTGCCCAAGGCACATAACTAATAAATGGTAGACCCAGACTTTGAATTCAGGTTTGTCAGGTACTCAAGCACAAAACATTAATCACCAGGCTCTCCCCAAGATTTGTAAAGCCGAGGGCAAGAATACAAATGGAGGCCCGGGTGCCATGTCTTAGATAAACTGTAAATCATGCTTCAAGTATGTCCTATCCTCCTACCTTAATAAATATAACATCCTGGAAGGCCAAGTTCACATTTAGAATTCTCAGACTCAAGAGTTCTATGCCAGGTATGGTGACAAGGCAACCCGTCCATCACTGGACCTCAGTTATCCAATGGTCAGGGCCCACTCCTGGTTGTTAACAATATTGCAAGAAACATCCCTTCATCTCACAATGCTGTCTACATCCCTGCAAATTGCCCCCGACCTCCCCCTGGGGTATGCACACTGGCAGCACTGCCTTTATGAGGAAGACCCCAGGAAAGGGGCTTATACAGGCCCTGGAAGCAGGCTTGGGTCTGTTTGGGTAGGGAATTCCAGGGTCCTGTGTACCCAGCCTATGGTCTGGAAGCACAGGGAGGTTGGGGGTGGGCACAGATTTTTGCCAATCACATTTCTTTGGTCCTGCAAACTGCCTAGTGGAGAGGAGCCTGCAGGAGGGACAGGTCAGGCATACTCTTGCCCAGGTCTGGGAGTGGCACTGTTAACCTCTGGCACTTTTTCTTCACTGCAGTTTCAAGGTCAAGGTACTGAGTTCTCCTTAGCATGTAAGAAATAGTCTTGTGAGTTCCTAGGGATTCAGCCAGGTGTGTGTCTGTCTCCCAGAGTCCTTTAATTGTAAAAGCCCTTGAAATGTGGAAGCAACCCTTTATTTTCTTAAGCAGTATCTGTGACTTGGTCACCACATTTACTGAAGTCCACAGGCTCTCTCTGTTCTGATCTTGAAATATTTCACAGACCAGCTGTAGCCAGGACACCAGCATTGAAACCATTCACATCTTGATCACTCCATCACATCCCAGGAAAGCCTGGATAGAGAAGGAAGCCATGGGGAGAGAGCATCTCGGCTTTCTTTCCAACTGACAAAGCTTTTTGTTTTTGTTTTTTATAATTTTTTATTTAAAAAAATTACAAGAAAGAAATGCAAACATCCTTAATATATATGCTCATTCCGTTCTACATATATAATCAGTAATTCACAATATCATCACATAGTTGCATATTCATCATCATGATCATTTCTTAGGACATTTGCATCAATTCAGAAAAAGAAAAAGACAACAGAAAAAGAAAAAAAATTTACATACCATACCCCTTACCCCTACCTTTCACTGATCACTAGCATTTCAAACTGAATTTATTTTAACATTTGTTCCCCCTATTATTTATTTTTATTCCATATGTTCTACTCATCTGTTGACAAGGTAGATAAAAGGAGCATCAGACACAAGGTTTTCACAATCACACAGTCTCACTGTGAACGCTATATCATTGTTCAATCATCATCAAGAAACATGGCTACTGGAACACAGCTCTACATTTTCAGGCAGTTCCCTCCAGCCTCTCCATTACATCTTGAATAACAAGGTGCTATCTACTTAATGCGTAAGAATAACCTCCAGGATAACCTCTGGACTCTGTTTGGAATCTCTCAGCCATTGACACTTTGTCTCATTTCACTCTTCCCCTTTTTGGTCGAGAAGGTTTTCTCAATCCCTTGATGCTGAGTCTCAGCTCATTCTAGGATTTCTGTCCCACGTTGCCAGGAAGGTCCACACCCCTGGGAGTCATGTCCCATGTAGACAGGGGGAGGGTGGTGAGTTTGCTTGTTGTGTTGGCTGGAGAGAGAGGCCACATCTGAGCAACAAAAGAGGTTCTCTTGGGGTGACTCTTAGGCCTAATTTTAAGTAGGCTTGACCTATCCTTTGTGGGGTTAAGTTTCATATGAACAAACCCCAAGACTGGGGGCTCAGCTTATAGCTTTGGTTGTCTGCACTGCTTATGAGAATATCAATAATTCAACTTGGGGAGGTTGAATTTTCCCCCTTTCTCACCATTCCCCGAAGGGGATTTTGCAAATACGTTTCCACTCACTGATCAAATCACTCTGGGATTCATCAGGGCATCACTCTGGACAAACCAATGAAATCTAATGTCCTACCCAAGGTTCCATGTACTTACGTTGTTCAACCAACTATCTATATAAGTTATATTAGGAGATGCACTAGTCAAAATATAAATTTTGTACCAAATAGTTTTTGATTTAGTCTCACACATAAGTTGAAATTTTAATGACAAAGCTTTTTTCTTCCTTTCATTGTAGGTGCTCTCACTGCAGCAAGTGAGCTCAGCTTTTTTCACTAAATCAAACTTCTTAAACTGCTTACTGGCTGGTAGTGTTGGTTGAGTTATGTTTTTCCTTTTGTAAAAAAATATCAAAATCTCAGTTAAACTGAATGCCCCCGTTCTACCCTCTCATCTTCCCCCTTTCTTTGGTCATTACATCTTTTCTGCCAGCACTGAACATTTAATAACAGGGGTGAACATTTAGGGAGCAGATACTTGTTCTTAGTGCTTTACTGATGACTCAAATCCTCTCAGTGGTTCTGTAAGACATGTACTATTAGAATGAATTTCTATTTGACAAATGGGGAAACTACAGAATTTCCTCAGGTCATTTAGGGGGTGAGTGGGCTGAGCTGGGATGTGAACTCATGGAGTCTAGAGCCAGCGCTCAGTCTTTAACTGCTGTGCCACAGGTTCTCAAGTGGTGTGAGCAGTGGAAGCACCTGGGGAACTGGGTCTAAACACTGAGGCCCATGTCTCTAATGGGTCTTGGCCTCTGTAGTCTTTATTGGCTCTCAGATGAGTCTGACACCGAAGTTTTGGCACAGCTGCACTGTGCAGTCTGCTTCTTTCTGAACATCAGTAAGCCATGGCCCTGCCTGAGGGTGTATTCTGTCCCTCCAGGTGAAGTGTTTTCTTGCTTCTGCCTGGTGGAAGAGAAACTGAACCTGACCAGGATTCCTTTACATCACCTGAGGCAGCTGTTACAGGACCCTTGCTGCATAGTGCACACTGCCTGCAAAGGGTCTGCACCGAAGATTCAATGCTTACCCAAACATTGTATGGAGACTCTACAATGTCTGTGGACATTGTTAGGCTTTGGAGAAAAAGCATCTACCCTATATTCAGATGTCAGCCTCTAGGTTAACTTTTCCTCACCTACATTAGGGCTGTCCAGCACCCTGTACTGCCCTTAGGCTATTATTTGTCAAATGGCTTTTTAAATACCTGTTTTCTCGTCTGCATGTTCGACCAAACAGGAAGCTTTTGGTGAACAAAAACCGTGTTCCTCAGCCCTAAGCACAGAGCCTTGAACAAAGTAGAAATCATTTAATCCATAATTGCTGAAACCCAGGGGAGGCCTCTCTGAGTTTGCCTAGATGTAGGACAAGTCTTAATTCATGAGAAGAGATAAGAAAAGACTTCCAGGTGGAGAGCACGTGTGTGCAAAGGCCCGTCGGCACACTGGGGAAAGGTGTGAATTTCTCTGTGTTTGGAGCACACTGGTGTGTCTGGGGAGCTGGGGAACTGGACAGGAGAAGCGGAGAGGGATAGTGCAGAAACTCTGTACCTTCCGGGTCAAATTTATAAAATAAATATTGGGGAAGGGCCAAGGGCCGCATTGACAGCACCTCGCCTCTCGCCCTGTCCGCAGCACGTGCCACCCACTTCCCGCGCACCCGGGCCAACCTGGGAGCTGAGGGGACTTCCAAGGCGCTCAAGGAGGGAGCCCCGAGCAGGACGCGCAGGCGCGCTGAGGCCTCGAGCCCCAAGGGGCGGGCGCGGGCGCGCGCTTCCTCGCGCACGCGCGCGCGGAGGGGGCGACAGCGGCAGTGACGTTGCTGCGGCCGCCGAGCGGCGCGCGATTCCCGGTGTCGGGGGAGCAGTTTCACGGCCCCCGCCGCTCCCGCCGCCGCCATGTCGGGCCGGTCGGTTCGGGCCGAGACTCGCAGCCGGGCCAAAGATGACATCAAGAAGGTGATGGCGGCCATCGAGAAAGTGCGGAAGTGGTAAGTCACGGGTCGGAGCCGAGAGTCCCACTGAGGGTCGCCGCCAAAGCTCAGAGGAGCGCGGGAGTGGCGGGCCGGGTGGGAGCCGTCCGGCGCGCCTGGGGGGAGGGGGCAGCAGGAGAAGGCGGGAGGAGGGTGTCGCTCACGTCTGCGTGAGGTCAGAGGGCGCGCCAGCTGCGGCCAATCAGCGGGCCGCCCGGCTCGTGGATCCGCCCGCTTGCCGTGGCCGCGCGTGGTCGAGGAGGGGCTGCGGGGTCCTGCGTCCACAGCCGCTCTTGGTACGTTCTGTGGACCTGGGTGCCGGGTAGTCGGGAGGGTGACCTCGCCCCCGGCCTTGCTGAGCCTTGTTACCGCCGCTTGCCTACCCAAGCACTCTTGCGTTTTTGAACTGTTCCGTAATAATAGTTAATCATAGGGAGTGTTCAGTTTGCCAGACTGAGCACTTTATGTATTATTAACCCAATGAAGTTTGTTAGACTTTCTCCGTCGGTCTACCTGCCCTCGAGAGCACACTTGGCTCTCTAGCTTGGCTTTCGAAACCGATACCCTGCTCTTCCCCAGATACTCTTTAGGCGAACCTTCCAGTTCACACTGCGCGAATGTGGTAGGTATTTTCTCTTAGTGCTCTGGAGGCCTAAGAGGAGTACAGACCTAGCTAGCCCTGGTTTGGGAACGGCTGCGTAGCCTTTATTGAAAACAGTAGTTGAGTGCCTGTTTGGTATCAAAAACTGCAGTGCGTTATCATATTTAACTTTCACATCGATCTTGATCCCTTCATAATCCCTTTCCTTCCCTTTTTCTGTAGTTAACTACTTCTAATGATCTGAAAGCCCAGGTAGCCTTCCCCAGCCCTTCCCACCTTTACCCTCAACCCCCTTCACAGCCATCCTTACCCGGACTTTGTTTGTCATTTTCCCAGAAGACCAAGCTTCCTTCCTTCCTTTCCCTAACATGCGAGTTTTCTCTGTTGGATGCTTATAACAGCCAAGTCATGACACTGGGGTTTCAAAGAGAGAGTTTATTGCTACGTGTCAAGCGGGAGATCAGAGGGACTATCAGCCCCCAAATCTGTTTCCCTGAGTCTAAAGAGTTCAGGGGTTTATGGTTTCAAAGAAGGGGAGATGGAGTTGTTAACATTACAGTAACAAGTATGCACAGTGCTGAGATTAAGCTAGAATAGCCATTACAAATAGTAAGTATACACAAGGTTAAGACCAGGCTAGAATAACTATTATAATAGTAAGTACACGCAGGACTGAGACTAGTTGAACTTCAGTAATTTCAGGTATTAACTTTTGGCTTTTCTACAATATAGAAGGAAAAAAAATCTATGTAATGATTCTGTAATCATAGCATTTGTTAATGCTTAATTTCTCTGTTACAATTCCTCCCTCTTTCCCTATTCTTTTTTCTTGTTTACAGTAGAAGCAACGATTCTGTTTTATGTAGCTGGAGAATAATTGCATTTTAAACACCTTACTTGTATTTTTTAAATTAGATCAGTTGTAGGTTGTTCTAGTTTGCTAGCTGCTGGAATGCAATATACCAGAAACAGAATGGCTTTTAACAAGGGGAATTTAATAAGTTGCTAGTTTACAGTTCTAAGGCTGAGAAAATGTCCCACTTAAAACAAGTCTATAGAAATGTCCAATCACAGGCATCCAGGGACAGATACCTTACTTCAAGAAGGAATGCTGGTGAAGTTCACAGTTTCTCTCTCAAGTGGAAGGGCACGTGGCAAACACAGGGTTTCTCTCTCATCTGGAAAGGCACATGGTAAACACGGTCAGGGTTCCTCTGTCATTTGGAAGGACACATGGCAAACACAGCATCATTTGCTAGCTTCTTCTCTCCTGGCTTCCGGTTTCATGAAGCTCCCTGGCAGGCATTTTCCTTCTCCATCTCTAAAGGTCACTGGCTGGTGGAGTCTGTTTCTCATGGCAATGTCGTTCTGCTCTGCTCTCTGAATGTCTCATTCTTCAAAATGTTTCCTCTTTTATAGGACTTCAGAAATTTATCAAGACCCACCCACATGGGTGGAGACAAGACCTAATCCACCTTAACCACACTTGATTAAATCACATCTCCACGTAGATGCTCTGATTACACCTTCAAACGTTCAGTATTGAATAGGGATTATTCTACCTTTATGAAATGAGATTTTGATTAAAACATGGCTTTTCTAGGGAACATACATCCTTTCAAACCAGCACATAGGTTTACAGAAAAATCATGCAGAAAGTAGAGCATTGTTCCTTATTTCTTTAGACTCAAGGGCTTCATATATGATTGGAACTCAGTAATTACTACTTAAATCATTCATGGTTCTGCCCTCCTGGATGCTGTAGGAGGATTAGAATTGGCTTACCTCTCTTCCACCGTTTCACATTTCCTCCCCCACCGACAGCCTGGGCCACATTATCATCCTCTTTCCCCTGGAACCCTGCACTAGTCTCCCACATCTCCCTGCTTACCCTCTTATCTACCTCCCCAGACCATGCATTACATTGCAGAGTGATTTCATTTTTCTCACATAGCAGAGTGACCTTTTAAAAATGCACATCTTATCATTGTCCTTCCCTGCTTAGAAAAGGATGCTTCTGTGGCCTCTCCTTGCTCTTAAACTGAAGGCCACTCATATTGCCTCTTTCTTAGGATGCTGGCCATCTTTCAGTTGGAGCCACATTGAAATTCTTGCACCCTGGCAACCTTCTTCCTCTCTCTTCTCGTCCCACCCTTGCCTAGCTCACTCCTAGAGCTCAGCTCAGGGAGACGTGAGATCTCTGATCTTGATCAGGTCTCTTTCATAGAAATTACCACAATTCTATTCAGTTGAACTAAGAAATTTCCTAAATGTGGCTTTTTTAATGTGCAAAAGTGGCAATTTTATATGTTTCAAACTAATTATTAAATGACTTATGGTGAAATGAGTTGTTTAATATCTGTTTCCAGCTGGAATGCTGCTGCCTCCCCAGGGCCTAGCCCATGGTCTTGTATATTAAATATCTGTTGAATAAATGAGGAAATGGAATGGCTTGTTCAGGAATTAACTCCAATTTCTTAAATCTTTAGTCCATTCTTTCGGTTACATCACAGTCTCTTTACATTTCTGTGATGTCATCATTTTTTGTAACTTCAAATTCTTGAGACTTTTCAGAGTTGGTTCACGTCTGTGATAAAGCAGCTCCCTGCCTTTGGTCCTGGTTCCCGCTGACAGCAAGTGTCTGGTCAGGGCACTAGTGGCTCTTAGAAAAGCAGATTCATTGTCACTGCCTGGCATGCTTGAGGAAGGAACTTTTGGAACAAAGGAGACCCTCCTCAGTTTTCTTTCCTCCAGAGAGCATTTGGTGGTGGGCCTGGGAGCACACTGAAGGTGCTCTGTGTGTGTCTTAAGAACACTGCTGATTTACTGGGGCGAGTCTAGATAGAGTTGTGAGACTTTAAAAGTCGGATTTAGACAATGATCTTGGGCTAGCGTTTATTGAATACTTTTGTTTACTCATCTTGTCAGCAGGGCAGTAATCTGCCATTTTTTACTTCATAAGGTTATAAGGAGAGACAGAACACTTTCTACAGAGCTTTCAACCTTAAAAGTTGAAATTTGAAAATTTCTTCTGAATAATTTCATCTTTCTTTTTACGGTCTCAATATCCCAGAATGGGAAGGGATCCACAGATTCTACCATCTCCACTCCCAGCAGCATGCGTGTCTCTCTTGGGCCTGTTTATCCCTTGGAGGGGCCTTTAGATGGAGACAGGAGACGAGGCACAGTCAGTCCAAGGTCAGCTTGGAGAGAAATCATTTCTAAAATGATCACAACATTCTTTATTTAAATTTATTTTAATAAAAAGTTTAACCTGTAAGTTTATTTCTGCTGACTATATTTTTAGTAGTGATGGAACAGTAGAGATTTTGAAGATGTGTAAATAAGCTGTCATCTTTTTATTGAAGTTATTGTTTGGTAAACTGACTAGGAGAGAGAGAGAATTTGGTACATTGGTCAAACACAATGTAAAAGGCAAACAAACAAACAAAAAAACATGCCATTTAATAAGGGTTACCTGAGAAGGGACCCAGGAGCAGTGCTGTGGCTACAGAAAGGCTAGAATGACTACTTCAGACGCCCTCCTTTACTGGTTTGAGTCTATAAAACCAATGTCTCTGGGGCCTTTTTATGCCAAGGGGCTGAGGTTAGGCAGTCGGTTGATGCAGACCTCTGTCCTGGGATTCACTGAGGAGTGTGTGCCAAATGAATGACTGCCCTTCCTCTTACAGTGTAACTAGAAATATAGAACTCACATTCAGTAAAGAGGAAAGCACACAGAGTAATTCATGTGCAAGTGAAAAAGGATGTAGTGCGCCATGGTGCTGTATGTGCGCAGTGGTGCTGTGTGTGCGCGCGCCATGGTGCTGTGTGTGTGCCATGGTGCTGTGTGTGTGTGCCATGGTGCTGTGTGCACGCCACGGTGCTGTGTGTGTGCCATGGTGTTGTGTGTGTGCGCCATGGTGCTGTGTGTGCACGCCGTGGTGAACTGTGCGCCGTGGTGCTGTGTGTGCCATGGTACAGTGTGTGTGCGCACCACGGTGCTGTGTGTGTGTGCAGTGGTGCTGTGTTTGTGCGCCATGGTGCAGTGTGTGTGTGCCATGGTGCAGTGTGTGTGTGTCATGGTGCTGTGTGTGCGCCGCGGTGCAGTGTGTGCGTGCACCGCGGTGCAGTGTGTGTGTGCCGTGGTGCTGTGTGTGCGCGCCGTGGTGCTGTGTGTGTGTGCCGTGGTGCAGTGTGTGTGTGTGCCATGGTGCTGTGTGTGTGTGCCATGGTGCTGTGTGTGTGCCATGGTGCTGTGTGTGCGCGCCGTGGTGCTGTGTGTGTGCCATGATGCTGTATGTGTGTGCCAGGGTGCAGTGTGTGTGTGTGCCATGGCGCTGTGTGTGTGTGCCATGGTGCTGTGTGTGCCATGGTGCTGTGTGCGTGTGCCATGGTGCAGTGTGTGCGCGCGCCATGGTGCTCTGTGTACCATGGTGCTGTGTGTGTGTGTGCCATGGTGCAGTGTGTGTGTGCCATGGTGCAGTGTGTGTGTGTGTCATGGTGCTGTGTGTGCGCACCATGGTGCTCTGTGTGCCATGGTGCTGTGTGTGTGTGCCATGGTGCTGTGTGTGTGTGCCATGGTGCTGTGTGTGTGCCATGGTGCTGTGTGTGCGCGCCGTGGTGCTGTGTGTGTGCCATGGTGCAGTGTGTGTGTGTGCCGTGGTGCTGTGTGTGTGTGCGCCATGGTGCTGTGTATGTGTGCCATGGTGCTGTGTGTGTGTGTGCCATGGTGCAGTGTGTGCGCCCGCCATGGTGCTCTGTGTACCATGGTGCTGTGTGTGTGTGCGCCATGGTGCTGTGTGTGTGTGCCATGGTGCAGTGTGTGTGTGTCATGGTGCTGTGTGTGCACCATGGTGCAGTGTGTGTGTGCGCCGCGGTGCAGTGTGTGCGTGCCATAGTGCTGTGTGTGCGCACCATGGTGCTGTGTGTGTGTGCCATGGTGCTGTGTGTGTGTGTGTGCCATGGTGCTGTGTGTGCGCGCCGTGGTGCTGTGTGTGTGCCATGGTGCAGTGTATGTGTGTGCCATGGTGCTGTGTGTGTGTCATGGTGCAGTGTGCGCGCGCCATGGTGCTCTGTGTACCATGGTGCTGTGTGTGTGTGCCATGGTGCAGTGTGTGTGTGTCATGGTGCTGTGTGTGCGCCATGGTGCAGTGTTTGTGTGCGCCGCGGTGCAGTGTGTGTGTGTGCCATAGTGCTGTGTGTGCGTGTGCCATGGTGCTGTGTGTGTGTCATGGTGCAGTGTGCGCGCGCCATGGTGCTCTGTGTACCATGGTGCTGTGTGTGTGTGCCATGGTGCAGTGTGTGTGTGTCATGGTGCTGTGTGTGCGCCATGGTGCAGTGTTTGTGTGCGCCGCGGTGCAGTGTGTGTGTGTGCCATAGTGCTGTGTGTGCGTGTGCCATGGTGCTGTGTGTGTATGCCATGGTGCTGTGTGTGCGCGCCGTGGTGCTGTGTGTGTGCCATGGTGCTGTATGTGTGTGCCATGGTGCAGTGTGTGTGTGTGCCATGGTGCTGTGTGTGTGTGCCATGGTGCTGTGTGTGTGCGCCATGGTGCTGTGTATGTGTGCCATGGTGCTGTGTGTGTGTGTGCCATGGTGCAGTGTGTGCGCGCGCCATGGTGCTCTGTGTACCATGGTGCTATGTGTGTGTGTGCCATGGTGCAGTGTGTGTGTGTCATGGTGCTGTGTGTGCGCCATGGTGCAGTGTGTGTGCGCGCCGCGGTGCAGTGTGTGTGTGCCATAGTGCTGTGTGTGCGCACCATGGTGCTGTGTGTGCGCACCATGGTGCTGTGTGTGTGTGCCATGGTGCTGTGTGTGTGTGTGCCATGGTGCTGTGTGTGTGTGCCATGGTGCTGTGTGTGTGTCATGGTGCAGTGTGTGTGCGCACCATGGTGCTCTGTGTACCATGGTGCTGTGTGTGTGTGCCATGGTGCAGTGTGTGTGTGCCATGGTGCAGTGTGTGTGTGCCATGGTGCTGTGTGTGTGTGTGTGCCATGGTGCAGTGTGTGTGTGCCATGGTGCTGTGTGTGTGCGCCGTGGTGCTGTGTGTGTGTCATGGTGCAGTGTGTGTGTGCACCATGGTGCTCTGTGTACCATGGTGCAGTGTGTGTGTGCCATGGTGCTGTGTGTGTGTGCCGTGGTGCTGTGTGTGTGTGCCGTGGTGCAGTGTGTGTGTATGCCATGGTGCTGTGTGTGTGTGGGCCCACGTATGGATATGTGAGTTCCTGTTCCTTCTCCAAAACAGCCTCCAACTCCCTTTCCAGCCTTATCTTCTACAACTTCTTCCTGAGTATTCTGGGCACTCAACTTGAGTACTTGCTGCTTCCCAAACGCAACATTGGCCCCCCCACCTCTGCTTGTTCACAATCTACACCCTGATCCCAGAATGTCTGTGCCTGGTGAACGAAAAAACTACTCATGCTTAAAGTTTTATATGAAAAGTTACTTCCTCTGTAAAATAAAATAAAACCTTAAAGACCCATGGCTAGGCTTTCACGGGAGGCTCACCTCTGTGAGCAGGAAGCATCCTGCCTTGCTGCTGTGGGTTTGTTTTTTTTTTTAATTTTTTATTTGAAGCTATGATTAGTTTTAAGTCGAATTGTGTTTCACCTGGAGTTCAAACCGAATTCATAAAATTTCTTCACTTCATGGGACACCCCAGACCTTCTTTGTCTTTCAGTCTTCTTCTCAATTCCTTTTCCATCTTCCTGTGTCACATTGATTTCCTTACTTTTTCATTCCTTATGAGCTGCCCAGTACGGACCGTATCATAATACCATCACTCCTGCAAGGCCTTGGATAATAGGAGTTTATAAATATCACTGGAATTAATTTTTGCAAAATAAAGAATTGATGCCAGCTAAATACTGGAGTCTGAAAAATGTGCTAGCACTCTATATTCGTGTAATATGAGTTAAAAAAGCCTCTTTGTGTGGAGAGGTAGCAAGTATAAGGTTCAGAGCCACAGTTTGGTAGGGAAGTCTTGCTGAAGGGATGCTTTTGTGCGGAAGGGTAAAGTATAATTTGAAGGAGAACAAGTATAAGGCATTCCAGATTGAAGGGATGATCTACTGAAAAGTAAAAAAACACAAATTATGAACAAAAAACTACTTTGTTTTATCAGCTCTAAAAAGTATCTTTCTTTTAGGGAGAAAAAGTGGGTGACTGTGGGTGACACTTCTCTTCGGATATTTAAGTGGGTTCCTGTGACAGACAGCAAGGAGGTAAGTGTGGAAGAAAGGCAAAAGGACAAAAAGGTACTGTTATCTTATTTTACCTCGTTGATTGCCTGTTGATTACAAAGGAATTCATTTCCCCAGAATTGAGTTTAAAATCCTTCATTCAAGGCACCCTCTGTCACTGGTCCCTGCAGGGCCCCCTCCCTTAACTGCCCTCTTTTGTTGCTCCCCCCGACCCACTCCTTTTCCAGAGCACTCTGCAGCCGGGCTGCTCCCTAGGCTTGTCAGTACAGTTTACGCAACACAGCCTTGCCTATTCCTTTCCTCGTTCCTTATTGTCTGTGGCTGCTTTGGACTTAGAGTGGCAGAGCTGAGTAGTTGGCACAGAGACCTACTGGCCGGCACAGCCTGAAAGATATACTCTCTGGCACCTTAGGAGAAAGTTTGCCCCACTCTTACTGAGTAGCTACCCACCATGATGTATTTTATTTATGTATATATGCTTTTATGATGCATATTCCATGGGTTTATTTGAATGCCTATGTATTCTTGGAAAATACATAGTATCGTTTCATCTGTGTTTTTTGTTAACCTTTACATATATATATATTTATATACATATATGTATAAATCTCTTTCAGTTTCATCTTTTTTTGTTCAACTTTATTTTTGAGAACTTTCCATGTTTCCATAAATGTAAATAGAGTTATTCCCTTTGAGTCTTGCATTGTATTCTCTTACATGCAGTGACCACATTTTATCTACACATTCCTTAGATGATAAACACCAGATTGTCTCCAACTTTTGTTTTTTAACCTTTTTCCTCCTTTTTTAAAATTTCACATGTAAAACACCGCAGCTATATGATGATACTGTGAACCACTGATTCTATAATTTAAATGATTGTTATATGTGAATATATAATAAATCTCAAAATTGTATTTAGAAATATATAAAATGCATAGAAGAGTACACAACTTCATAAAGGTACGCTCCAGTGAACAAACATAAAGCTAATGCCCTTGTAAAATCCCCAGGTCAAAAAAACAGAACATCCCAAGCCCCAGAAGGCCTCATTGCAACCCTTCCCGTCATCCCTTGCCCTTCCTCTGCAGGCAGTCGCTCTCCTACTTTGGCTTTTCTCACCGCTTCTCTAGTCACTTGTGTACATTTTTAGCTTTATAAAGATGACATCATAAAGTAATTTTGTACATCGTGCTTATTATGTTCATTGTTATATTTGTGAAATCCACCCATGTTACTCTTTTTGGAGCTGTCTGTCCCTTTTTACTGCGGTATGGAATTTCATTACATAACTATACCGTACTTTATATTTCTGATTCTCCTGTAGGTGGACATTTGGGTTGTTCCTGGTTTGGGGTAATAGGAGTAATGTTCCTGTGAACATTATTCTTCAGTATCCAGGTCAACACGTGCCTGAGCTTTCCTAGGACACATTCCTAGGAGTGGAATTGCTGGGTCTTAGGTGTGTGTATTTTGATATACACTAGCTGATGCTAAAATATTTTCAAAAATGAGTGTATCAGTTTATGCTCCCACCAGAAGAATGCGAGTTCTCATTGCTCTGAATCTCCGCCAGCACTTGGGACTGTTAGATGTGAGTGAGGTGATACCTCACTGTGGTTTTAATTTATGACAAATTAGGTAACCATAAGATCAAGCACCTTCTTTCAATGTTTACTAGCTTTGGAGGTTCTCTTTTAGCAAGTACCTGTTTAAATCTTTCATCTATTTTTCTATTTGACTGTGGTTTTTTTCTTCTAGAATTCTCTGTGTATAATCAATAAATAAGTAGTGTATTGATTCTGTGCTATCCATACCATTTCCCATTTATGTGGTTTGCCTTCACATTCTATTGATGGTGCGTTGAGTGACAAAAGTTTTTAATTTTAATGTAGAGGAAGATTAAATTTATTTTTGTATAATTCATATTTTTTATGATGTTTTAAAGAAATTTCTTCTTTTGAGGTCACGAAGATAGTCTTTTTTTTTAAACTTTTTATTTTGAAATAATTTCAAACTTACAGAACAGTCGGAAAAATAATGCAAACATCATACAGAGAACTCCAACATACCCCCACACCCCCAATACCAGATCCATCAATTTTAACATTTTGCTACCTTTGCCATATCATTTTGTCATCTGTCTATTTAACTAGATATCTGTCTGTCTATCTATCTACATCAGTTTTCTGAACATTTGAGAACAGGTTGCACACATTCTACTCCTTGAGCACGTTACTGCCGTGTACATTTCCTATGAGCTATGGCACCTGTGTAGTCATCTTAAATACAGTTATCAAGTTCGAGAAATTTAGTGTTGCTGAAAGGAACCTTTTCTCCTCTATTCTTAGATCCCATCCATTATCGTATGTGGCATTTAATTGTCATTATCTCTTTAGTTCTCTTTTTTTTTTCTTTAAATGGTGGAAACTTATACACAACATAAATCTTCCCATCTCAGCCCCTCCCAAGCATATCATCGAATAGGATGAATCACATTCACAGGGTTGCCGTCCCCTCACCACCATCCATTACTCTGTCTTGCCCTTCAGAAAAAATCGTATTCTCATTTTCCATTAACTGCCCACTGCTCCCTATCCCCACCCCTGGGAACCTGTATGTGTCTTTCTGTCTCTAAGAGTTTGCATATTCTTTGATATTTTCTTTGTGATTATTATGGGGTTTAAATTTAACACCCTAAATTTATAACAATCAGATTTGCTTTGATACCAAATTAACTTCAGTAGCATCAATAAACTATGTTCCTGTATCTCTCTATGCCCCCATCTTTACGTAATGTCACAAATTACATATTTATTCATTATAAGTCCAAAGCTATTGATTGATTATTACATTTTATGCATTTGCCTTTTATACCCTGTAGGAAGTAAAAAATGGCTTACAAATAAAAAATATATTAGTATGTGTATTTATATTAACCCATGTCATTATCTTTTGGGATATCTTTATTTTTTCATGTGACTTCAGTCATTTGTCTTGTGTCCTTTTCTTTCAACCTGCTAAACCCCCTTTAACATTTTTTATGGGGCTGGTTTAGTGGTGACAGAGTCTCTTAACTTTTGTTTATCTGGGCATGTCTTAATCTTTCCCTTATTTTTGAAAGACAGTTTTGCTAGATTCAGGATTCTTGGTTGGCAGTGTTTTTCCTTTTAGCACTTTAAATATGTAGTACTGCCTTCATGCCTCCATGGTTTCCAATGAGAGATTAGCACTTAATCTTATTGAGGTTCCCTTGTATGTGACATGTTGTTTTTTTCTTGCACCTTTCAGAATTTTCTCTTTATGTTTGGCATTTGATAGTTTGATTATAACGTGGTGCAGTATGGATCTATTTGGTTTTATCATGTATGGATTTTGTTTTAGTTTCCTTGGCTGCTCAAGCAAATACCATGTAATGATTCAGCTTAAACATTGGGAATTTATTTGCTCATGGTTTTGGGGCTTGTTCTAGTTTGCTAGCTGCTGGAATGCAATATACCAGAAACGGAATGGCTTTTAAAGGGGGGAATTTTACAAGTTGCTAGTTTACAGTTCTAAGGCCGAGAAAATGTCCCAATTAAAACAAGTCTATAGAAATGTCCAATCTAAGGCATCCAGGGAAAGATACCTTGGTTCCGGAAGGCCGATGAAGTTCAGGGTTTCTCTCTCAAGTGAGAAGGTACATGGTGAACACAGTCAGGGTTTCTCTCTCAGCTGGAAGGGCACATGGCGAACACGGCATCATCTGCTGAATTCTCCTCCTGGCTTCCGGTTTCATGAAGCTCCCCAGGAGGCGTTTTCCTTCTTCATCTCCAAACGTTGCTCGCTGGTGGACTCTCTGCTTCATGGCTATGTCATTCTGCTCTGCTCTATCTGAATCTCCCATTCTCCAAAACGTTTCCTCTTTTATAGGACTCCAGTAAACCAATCAAGACCCACCCAAATAGGTGGAGACATGTCATCACCTAATCCAGTTTAACAACCAGTCTTGACTAAATCACATCATCCAGGGAGATGATCTGATTACAGTTTCAAACATACAGTATTGAATAGGTATTATTCTACCTTTATGAAATGGGATTTTGATTAAAACATGGCTTTTCTAGGGGGCATACATCCTTTTAAATCAGCACAGGGCTAAGAGAAAGTCCAAATCAAGGCATCAACAAGTTGATGCTTTCTTCCTGAAGACTATGGTGCTCTGGGGTTAGCTGCCAGTGATCCTTGGCCCTTAGTTAGGCACGTGGCAAGGCATGTGGCGGCAGCTCCTAGTCTCTTCCGGGTTCTGTTGATGGTCAGCTTCCGGCTGTTCCCTCTGTGGCTTTTTTTCTTAATTTCATTCTTGTTATAAAGGACTCTGATAAAAGATTAAGATCCACCCTGAATGACGTAGGCCACACTTTGACTGAAGCAAGCACATCAAAATGTCCTACTTACAATGGATTCATATCCACAGGAGTGGATTGGGTTTAAGTTCATGCCTTTCTGGGGTACATACAGCTTCAAACCATCTTAGGTTTATTCATGTCTTTCATTAAATTTGGGAAGTTATCAGCCAGTATTTTTTTTTTTTTTGGCCTTTATTATATTACTCATCTACCCATACATTGGATAAAAGGAGTGTCAGTCACAAGGTTTTTACAATCGTATATATGGTTACATGATATATGTTATATAGTTATACAGTCATTGTCAAAGATCAGGGCTACTGGATTACAGTTCAACAATTCGGGTTTTTCCTTCTAGCTATTCTAATATACTAGAAACTAAAAGGAAATATCTGTATAATGATCAGTAGTTATAATCCTTTTTTTAAAAAACTTTTTTTATTGTATAATATAGCATATATAGAAAAGCAAAGGAAGAAAAAAGCAATAGTTTTCAAAACACTCTTCAACAAGTAGTTACAGGACAGGTCCCAAAGTTTGTCATGGCTACCATACCATAATCCTTTTTTAAACCTAATTTCTCAGTTACACCTCCTCCGTCTCATTTGATCATTCTCTCAATCTTCACGGATATCTGGGCAATGACCATTTTAACTTCTTGGTGGAGAGTGGGTGGTGACTTTATGGGGTAGAGGAATTAACCTGGTTGATGTTTTGGAGACTGGTACCTCTGGGTTTCAGGGCTTATCTGGCATAGTAATAATCTGGAGGCCTTAAGTTTCTGAAAAAAATAATAAACTTACAAAGAAAAACTTCTGTAGAGTTTCAGATAGAACCCAGGGTATTCTCTAGGATTTTCAGGAATAGTATTGGTGAGGGCTTGGCATACTGTGGCAATTTGCAGTATCTGGCTGAAGCTTGCATAAGAGCAACCTCCAGAGTGACCTCTTGACTCTATTTGAAATCTCAAGGCCTTCGCTATGGAAGGGTAATCAAGTGTAAGTACCAAACAATATTAGAACAGCAAAGAGAAGGTTTCATAGATAATCTTGGTTCTTCAGGTATCAGAAACTTCCATATCATAGCAGTAGAAGAGTGGAATGGAATCCACCTACCAAAGACTTAGTCTGAAAAATTCCTTTTGGTGTTGCAGCCAACAAGGCTCCCTGTACTTATGGCATCATCTGCTGGGCTAGAAGATCCAGCCAGCTTTCTACGGTATTAAAAACCTTTATTTTACAATCTCTGCTATAGATCTCAACACCACCAGCTATATCTTCAGGCAGGTAAGCCTCCTGATCAATTTGAACAAAATTGGTGGCAATTTTATACATAGGAATTGCTTTTTGCACTGCAGCCTTAACCAGAGGGAGGTTCTGTTTCCTGCAACAAATCATTCAGGGCCCCAGCAGCTGGTACAGACCCTGGAGGAGCAGTCCATCCAGCAGCACTTGGTACCTGGTTGAATTTTTTCCCAGTTTACTGAGTCTCTGCTTCGCTTCATTTCGTAGGTCTATGATAAGGTCACCTCTGGTTCTGAGGATTTTGTGCCTTGCTTGATTCGTCATTTCCTGTTGTTCATAGCTTCTGTCGGGGAATTGAGCCCTGAAGCATCTCAGTCTGTCATCTTGGTTGGGCTGGGCCTGTATCTTGTCTTTGGGCTCTCTGTTCTGTTCTACTATTTTCCCTTTCCCTGCACGGAGTGACCATTTTACTTACTATGAGTTTGTAGTGTGTCTTAATATTAAGTAGGATGAGTTCTGTCTCTTGCTGTAGATTTTTGGGAAGCTAGCCTTAATCAATGTGAACATATTTCTTCTATTTTTAGTTTCCTAAGACTTCTTAAAATCATGAATTGATATTGGATGCTTTTCCTGCATTTACTATTACGTTCACGTGGTTTTCCCCTCTAATGTATTAATACAGTGAATCCCATTAGTAAGGTTTCTGATAGTGACCCATTCTTACATTCCTAGGACAAGTTCTACTTGAACAGCTTTTTTTCATGTAGTGTTACATTCAGTTTATAAATATTTCATTTACAATTTCTGTGTCTGGTTCGTAAGTACAATTGAGCTGTAATTTTCTGTCCTTATGCTGTCTTTACCTTATTTTTGGTATTAAGTATCCACCAGACTCCTAAAATGAATTAGGCAGTTTCTCTTTTTTCTAATTTCTAAAACGGCTTGCATAAGGTGGGGAAGTGTGTCGGACCCATCCCTGGTGCCTTCCGCGCCTGGTGACGGTGAGGGGGGCGTGTTCTCATCACCGTGGCTTTCAGCGTGACTGATGTACCTCCGTCTTCTCTTTTTGTGTGCTTATTTGCTATTTTGTGTATTTCCCATAAGTTTATCCATTTCACATAGGTCAGTGGTTCTTTCATGGGGCAATGCTGAGTCTCCCCTTCTTCCCCACGGCCCCAGGAGTGTTCAGGAACGGGGCAGGCTACCTTTTGGTTGGCTGGTGCCGCCGCCCTTTCTGTGGCCCCGAGCCGGCCGTGCCCCGCGCAGAGCTGCCCGTGCGGGACACCGCCCCGGCCTTTCCCCGCGACTCCCCCGCAACCTCGGTCCTGACAGTCTCGCATAGACCGCAGTCTCGTTATCTTGGTAATTATTTTGCCTTTTTCACTCAGTATTTGGTTTATATGCATTTTCCCCTCACGCATTGTTCCCCAGTATGTGATCTGCCTTGTTGCTGTTCCTCACATCGTCATAAAAAATCGACTTGTAATTTTTATTAGCCCTTTCATTTGCTTGCTTTGTTCTGTTTCACTAATTTTTGCTGATATAGTTGTTTCCTTCTCTTTTTTTAATTAAGTTTTACACTTCTGTTTTTTTTAGCTTCTTTGTATCAAACACTTCACTTTCTTTTTCCAGTTTTTCTTTTCTTTTCTTTTTTTTAATAAATTTCATTCCTTTAGTCATCTCCCACAGATTTTGACATATATAGTCCTTTCGGTGTCATTCACCTGCTCTTCATAAGTTCCTCTTTGATTTCCTGTTTCACCCAAAGGTTATGAAGTAGAATGCATTTTAGTTTCCATGTATGTGGGATTTTTTTTTTTTAGTTATCTTTTTTTTTTTTGAAATCATACCATTCTACATATGCAATCAGTAATTCTTTTTTTTTTTTTTATTAATTAAAAAAAGAATTAACAAAACAATTAGAAATCATTCCAATCTACATGTACAATCAGTAATTCTTAATAGCATCACATAGTTGCATATTCATCATTTCTTAGTACATTTGCATCGATTTAGAAAAAGAAATAAAAAGACAACAGAATAAGAATTAAAACAATAATAGAAAGAAAAAAAAAACAAAAAAAACAAAAACAAAAAACCTATACCTCACATGCAGCTTCATTCAGTGTTTTAACATAATTGCATTACAATTGGGTAGTATTGTGCTGTCCATTTCTGAGTTTTTATATCCAGTCCCGTTGTACAGTCTGTATCCCTTCATCTCCAATTATCCCTTCTCTCTTTTTTTTTTTTTTTAATTAACGGAAAAAAAGAAATTAACCCAACATTTAGAGATCATACCATTCTACCCATGCAATCATTAATTCTTAACATCATCACATAGATGCATGATCATCATTTCTTAGTACATTTGCATTGGTTTAGAAGAACTAGCAACATAACCGAAAAAGATATAGAATGTTAATATAGAGAAAAAAATAAAAGTAATAATAGTAAAATCAAAACAAAACAAAACAAAAACCTATAGCTCAGATGCAGCTTCATTCAGTGTTTTAACATGATTACTTTACAATTAGGTATTATTGTGCTGTCCATTTTTGAGTTTTTGTATCTAGTCCTGTTGCACAGTCTGTATCCCTTCAGCTTCAATTACCCATTGTCTTACCCTGTTTCTAACTCCTGCTGAACTCTGTTACCAATGACATATTTCAAGTTTATTCTCGAATGTCCGTTCACATCAGTGGGACCATACAGTATTTGTCCTTTAGTTTTTGGCTGGATTCACTCAGCATAATATTCTCTAGGTCCATCCATGTTATTACATGGTTCATAAGTTTATCTTGTCTTAAAGCTGCATAATATTCCATCGTATGTATATACCACAGTTTGTTTAGCCACTCTTCTGTTGATGGAGATTTTGGCTGTTTCCATCTCTTTGCAATTGTAAATAATGCTGCTATAAACATTGGTGTGCAAATGTCCGTTTGTGTCTTTGCCCTTAAGTCCTTTGAGTAGATACCTAGCAATGGTATTGCTGGGTCGTATGGCAATTCTATATTCAGCTTTTTGAGGAACCGCCAAACTGCCTTCCACAGTGGTTGCACCCTTTGACATTCCCACCAACAGTGGATAAGTGTGCCTCTTTCTCCGCATCCTCTCCAGCACTTGTCATTTTCTGTTTTGTTGATAATGGCCATTCTGGTGGGTGTGAGATGATATCTCATTGTGGTTTTGATTTGCATTTCTCTAATGGCCAGGGACATTGAGCATCTCTTCATGTGCCTCTTGGCCATCCGTATTTCCTCTTCTGAGAGGTGTCTGTTCAAGTCTTTTTCCCATTTTGTAATTGGGTTGGCTGTCTTTTTGTTGTTGAGATGAACAATCTCTTTATAAATTCTGGATACTAGACCTTTATCTGATATATCATTTCCAAATATTGCCTCCCATTGTGAAGGCTGTCTTTCTACTTTCTTGATGAAGTTCTTTGATGCACAAAAGTGTTTAATTTTGAGGAGTTCCCATTTATTTATTTCCTTCTTCAGTGCTCTTGCTTTAGGTTTAAGGTCCATAAAACCGCCTCCAGTTGTAAGATCCATAAGATATCTCCCAACATTTTCCTCTAACTGTTTTATGGTCTTAGACCTAATGTTTAGATCTTTGATCCATTTTGAGTTAACTTTTGTATAGGGTGTGAGAGATGGGTCTTCTTTCATTCTTTTGCATATGGATATCCAGTTCTCTAGGCACCATTTATTGAAGAGACTGCTCTGTCCCAGGTGAGTTGGCTTGACTGCCTTATCAAAGATCAAATGTCCATAGATGAGAGGGTCTATATCTGAGCACTCTATTCGATTCCATTGGTCGATATATCTGTCTTTATGCCAATACCATGCTGTTTTGACCACTGTGGCTTCATAATATGCCTTAAAGTCAGGCAGCGCGAGACCTCCAGCTTCGTTTTTTTTCCTCAAGATGTTTTTAGCAATTCGTGGCACCCTGCCCTTCCAGATAAATTTGCTTATTGGTTTTTCTATTTCTGAAAAATAAGTTGTTGGGATTTTGATTGGTATTGCATTGAATCTGTAAATCAATTTAGGTAGGATTGACATCTTAACTATATTTAGTCTTCCAATCCATGAACACGGTATGCCCTTCCATCTATTTAGGTCTTCTGTGATTTCTTTTAGCAGTTTTTTGTAGTTTTCTTTATATAGGTTTTTTGTCTCTTTAGTTAAATTTATTCCTAGGTATTTTATTCTTTTAGTTGCAATTGTAAATGGGATTCGTTTCTTGATTTCCCCCTCAGCTTGTTCATTACTAGTGTATAGAAATGCTACAGATTTTTGAATGTTGATCTTGTAACCTGCTACTTTGCTGTACTCATTTATTAGCTCTAGTAGTTTTGTTGTGGATTTTTCCGGGTTTTCGACGTATAGTATCATATCGTCTGCAAACAGTGATAGTTTTACTTCTTCCTTTCCAATTTTGATGCCTTGTATTTCTTTTTCTTGTCTAATTGCTCTGGCTAGAACCTCCAACACAATGTTGAATAATAGTGGTGATAGTGGACATCCTTGTCTTGTTTCTGATCTTAGGGGGAAAGTTTTCAATTTTTCCCCATTGAGGATGATATTAGCTGTGGGTTTTTCATATATTCCCTGTATCATTTTAAGGAAGTTCCCTTGTATTCCTATCTTTTGAAGTGTTTTCAACAGGAAAGGATGTTGAATCTTGTCGAATGCCTTCTCTGCATCAATTGAGATGATCATGTGATTTTTCTGCTTTGATTTGTTGATATGGTGTATTACATTAATTGATTTTCTTATGTTGAACCATCCTTGCATACCTGGGATGAATCCTACTTGGTCATGATGTATAATTCTTTTAATGTGTTGTTGGATATGATTTGCTAGAATTTTATTGAGGATTTTTGCATCTGTATTCATTAGAGAGATTGGTCTGTAGTTTTCTTTTTTTGTAATATCTTTGCCTGGTTTTGGTATGAGGGTGATGTTGGCTTCATAGAATGAATTAGGTAGTTTTCCCTCCACTTCGATTTTTTTGAAGAGTTTGAAGAGAATTGGTACTAATTCTTTCTGGAACGTTTGGTAGAATTCACATGTGAAGCCATCTGGTCCTGGACTTTTCTTTTTAGGAAGCTTTTGAATGACTAATTCAATTTCTTTACTTGTGATTGGTTTGTTGAGGTCATCTATGTCTTCTTGAGTCAAAGTTGGTTGTTCATGTCTTTCCAGGAACCCGTCCATTTCCTCTAAATTGTTGTATTTATTAGCGTAAAGTTGTTCATAGTATCCTGTTATTACCTCCTTTATTTCTGTGAGGTCAGTAGTTATGTCTCCTCTTCCATTTCTGATCTTATTTATTTGCATCCTCTCTCTTCTTCTTTTTGTCAATCTTGCTAAGGGCCCATCAATCTTATTGATTTTCTCATAGAACCAACTTCTGGCCTTATTGATTTTCTCTATTGTTTTCATGTTTTCAATTTCATTTATTTGTGCTCTAATCTTTGTTATTTCTTTCCTTTTGCTTGCTTTGGGGTTAGCTTGCTGTTCTTTCTCCAGTTCTTCCAAATGGATAGTTAATTCCTGAATTTTTGCCTTTTCTTCTTTTCTGATATAGGCATTTAGAGCAATAAATTTCCCTCTTAGCACTGCCTTTGCTGCGTCCCATAAGTTTTGATATGTTGTGTTTTCATTTTCATTCGCCTCGAGGTATTTGCTAATTTCTCTTGCAATTTCTTCTTTGACCCAGTCGTTGTTTAGGAGTGTGTTGTTGAGCCTCCACGTATTTGTGAATTTTCTGGCACTCTGCCTATTATTGATTTCCAACATCATTCCTTTATGGTCCGAGAAAGTGTTGTGTAAGATTTCAATCTTTTTAAATTTGTTAAGACTTGCTTTGTGACCCAGCATATGGTCTATCTTTGAGAATGATCCATGAGCACTTGAGAAAAAGGTGTATCCTGCTGTTGTGGGATGTAATGTCCTATAAATGTCTATTAAGTCTAGTTCATTTATAGTAATATTCAGATTCTCTATTTCTTTGTTGATCCTCTGTCTAGATGTTCTGTCCCTTGATGAGAGTGGTGAGTTGAAGTCTCCAACTATTATGGTATATGAGTCTATTTCCCTTTTCAGTGTTTGCAGTATATTCCTCACGTATTTTGGGGCATTCTGATTCGGTGCGTAAATATTTATGATTGTTATGTCTTCTTGTTTAATTGTTCCTTTTATTAGTATATAGTGTCCTTCTTTGTCTCTTTTAACTGTTTTACATTTGAAGTCTAATTTGTTGGATATTAGTATAGCCACTCCTGCTCTTTTCTGGTTGTTATTTGCATGAAATATCTTTTCCCAACCTTTCACTTTCAACCTATGTTTATCTTTGGGTCTGAGATGTGTTTCCTGTAGACAGCATATAGAAGGATCCTGTTTTTTAATCCATTCTGCCAATCTATGTCTTTTGATTGGGGAATTCAGTCCATTGACATTTAGTGTTATTACTGTTTGGATAATATTTTCCTCTAACATTTTGCCTTTTGTATTATATATATCATATCTGATTTTCCTTCTTTCTACACTCTTTTCCATATCTCTCTCTTCTGTCTTTTTGTATCTGACTCTAGTGCTCCCTTTAGTATTTCTTGCAGAGCTGGTCTCTTGGTCACAAATTCTCTCAGTGACTTTTTGTCTGAGAATGTTTTAATTTCTCCCTCATTTTTGAAGGACAATTTTGCTGGATATAGGAGTCTTGGTTGGCAGTTTTTCTCTTTTAGTATTTTAAATATATCATCCCACTGTCTTCTAGCTTCCATGGTTTCTGCTGAGAAATCTACACAAAGTCTTATTGGGTTTCCCTTGTATGTAATGGATTGTTTTTCTCTTGCTGCTTTCAAGATCTTCTCTTTCTCTTTGACCTCTGACATTCTAACTAGTAAGTGTCTTGGAGAACGCCTATTTGGGTCTAATCTCTTTGGGGTGCGCTGCACTTCTTGGATCTGTAATTTTAGGTCTTTCATAAGAGTTGGGAAATTTTCAGTGATAATTTCTTCCATTAGTTTTTCTCCTCCTTTTCCCTTCTCTTCTCCTTCTGGGACCCCCACAACACGTATATTTGTGCGGTTCATATTGTCCTTGAGTTCCCTGATACCCTGTTCAAATTTTTCCATTCTTTTCCCTATAGTTTCTGTTTCTTTTTGGAATTCAGATGTTCCATCCTCCAAATCACTAATTCTATCTTCTGTCTCTTTAAATCTATCATTGTAGCTATCCATTATTTTTTCTATGTTTGCTACTTTATCCTTCACTTCCATAAGTTCTGCGATTTGTTTTTTCAGTTTTTCTATTTCTTCTTTATGTTCAGCCCATGTCCTCTTCATGTCCTCCCTCAATTTATCGATTTCATTTTTGAAGAGGTTTTCCATTTCTGTTCGTATATTCAGCATTAGTTGTCTCAGCTCTTGTGTCTCATTTGAGCTATTGGTTTGTTCCTTTGACTGAGCCATATTCTCAATCTTTTGAGCGTGGACAGTTATCTTCTGCTGCTGGCGTCTGGGCATTTATTCAGATTTCTCTTGGTGTTGGACCCAGCAAGGTTGTAATATTTTTCTGTGAAATCTCTGGGTTCTGTTTTTCTTATCCTGCCCAGTAGGTGGCGCTCGTGGCACACGTTTGTCTGCGGGTCCCACCAGTAAAAGGTGCTGTGGGACCTTAAACTTTGGAAAACTCTTGCCGTCCTGGGGGTTCGCTAGCCGAAGCGGCTTGAGCCGGCCCGTGGTCCGAACGCAGGGAGGGTTGCTGGTCGCCGCAGCCAGGGAAAGAGCCCGTCCGAATTTCCTAGTCGGCCCTGGGAAACAAGCGTGGCAGGAGGGCGCCAGCGGCAGCGGCCCGCCCGAGAGAGTGCACGTTCCCGGGAGTCACGGGTTTGGAAGGGGCCTCCCCCACCCGTCACCGTTCTCCGCGGCCTGGGGGTTTCCGATCCAATTCTCTCAGTTGGTCCGGGGGCTGCGCGTGGTGTGGGCGCCAGTCGCCTTGGTTTCAGGGGACCACCTCTCCAATTCTCCCAGCCGGCCCGGGAAGGGGGAAGGGAGTAACTCCGGCCGCTTGCCACCCCGCCCGGTAAGGCCCGCGCGCCTCGGCGATCTCACCCGAGCTGCTTCTCTCAGCCAGCCAGCCGTTCCAGGATGGGGTACGCTGTCTTTTTTATCTCTGTTGTGTCTTTGGGCGCTTTCTGTATCGTTTCTACTCCCCTAGTAGGTGTCCTGGAGAAGAAACTAAGATCCGCGCGTCTTACTAAGCCGCCATCTTCCAGGAAGTCCCGCAATCAGTAATTCTTAACATCATCACATAGATGCATGATCATCGTTTCTTAGTACATTTGCATCGGTTTAGAGGAACTAGCAACACAACAGAAAAAGATATAGAATGTTAATATAGAGAAAAGAAATAAAAGTAGTAATAATAGTAAAAACAAAACAAAACAAAACAAAAAAAACCCTATAGCTCAGATGCAGCTTCATTCAGTGTTTTAACATGATTACTTTACAATTAGGTATTATTGTGCTGTCCATTTCTGAGTTTTTGTATCTAGTCCTGTTGCACAGTCTGTATCCCTTCAGCATCAATTACCCATTATCTTACCCCGTTTCTAAATCCTGCTGGACTCTGTTACCAATGACATATTTCAAGTTTATTCTCGAATGTCCGTTCACATCAGTGGGACCATACAGTATTTGTCCTTTAGTTTTTGGCTGGACTCACTCAGCATAATATTCTCTAGGTCCATCCATGTTATTACATGCTTCATAAGTTTATCCTGTCTTAAAGCTGCATAATATTCCATCGTATGTATATACCACAGTTTGTTTAGCCATTCTTCTGTTGATGGACATTTTGGCTGTTTCCATCTCTTTGCAATTGTAAATAACGCTGCTATAAACATTGGTGTGCAAATGTCCGTTTGTGTCTTTGCCCTTAAGTCCTTTGAGTAGATACCTAGCAATGGTATTGCTGGGTCATATGGCAATTCTATATTCATCTTTTTGAGGAACCGCCAAACTGCCTTCCACAGTGGTTGCACCATTTGACATTCCCACCAACAGTGGATAAGTGTGCCTCTTTCTCCGCATCCTCTCCAGCACTTGTCATTTTCTGTTTTGTTGATAATGGCCATTCTGGTGGGTGTGAGATGATATCTCATTGTGGTTTTGATTTGCATTTCTCTAATGGCCAGGGACATTGAGCATCTCTTCATGTGCCTCTTGGCCATCCGTATTTCCTCTTCTGGTAGGTGTCTGTTCAAGTCTTTTTCCCATTTTGTAATTGGGTTGGCTGTCTTTTTGTTGTTGAGTTGAACAATCTCTTTATAAATTCTGGATACTAGACCTTTATCTGATATGTCATTTCCAAATATTGTCTCCCATTGTGTAGGCTGTCTTTCTACTTTCTTGATGAAGTTCTTTGATGCACAAAAGTGTTTAATTTTGAGGAGCTCCCATTTATTTATTTCTTTCTTCAGTGCTCTTGCTTTAGGTTTAAGGTCCATAAAACCGCCTCCAGTTGTAAGATTCATAAGATATCTCCCTACATTTTCCTCTAACTGTTTTATGGTCTTAGACCTAATGTTTAGATCTTTGATCCATTTTGAGTTAACTTTTGTATAAGGTGTGAGATACGGGTCTTCTTTCATTCTTTTACATATGGATATCCAGTTCTCTAGGCGCCATTTATTGAAGAGACTGTTCTGTCCCAGGTGAGTTGGCTTTAGTTATCTTTTAAAAATTGGTGTTTTTAAATTTTACTGAATTGGTAGGATGTTAGTTCTTTGGAATTTATTGGGCCTTACTTTGTGACCTGGTACATGAGTGATTTTTGGATCCTTCACTTGTGATAGAAACAAATAGACTTTCTATTTAGATATAAAATTTATCACTCAAAGTATTCATTATGTTATTTACATCTACTCTATCTTTGCTTATTTCATGTATGTTTGATCTGTAGGTTTCTGAGAGGGATGTATTAAATTGTTCGTTTGCTTTGTAAAGCTTTTCAAAATCTGTTTTCCTCTGAAGGTGGTAAGACCCATAACACACTTCTTTAACCAGCTGTGCTCTTTACCACTCCATCCGCTTCCATCCCTACACAGACCGAAGTCTGTTTTGGTTTGCTAAAGCTGATGAAATGCAGTATCCCAGAAACGGACTGGCTTTTCACAATGAGGATTTATTATCTCACAAATTTATAGTTCTAAGGCTATGAAAATGTCCCAGTTAAGGCACCAACAGGACGATACCTTCTGTGAAGACTGGTTATGGCCAAATTTGGGCTCCTCTGTCACATGAGAAGGCACCTGGTGACGTCTGCTGGCTGGTCCTTCTTTTCCGGGTTTCCTTGCTTCAGCTTCTGGTTTCTGTGGGGCTTTTTCTCTAAACTTCTCTGGGTGTTTCTCTGTAGGCTTAGTTTCAATAGGAATTTCAGTTCAGAAGTTTTACAGATATAAAGTGATTGCTTATTAAGGCCAAGTAAACACTATTATTTACTAATCCTTTGCACCAATTTCTTAATGCTTTCTCCTGAATTTGTCTTCTTGCTAGAATACCTCCTTCAAGAGTTTCATCAAGGAGAGGTTTTTTGTGAGGAAAATGTTCTGAAAGTATATTTTAAATTTTGAAAGTACCTTTGTTTTGTTTTAATTATTCATTTTTAACCTGCATATAAAATTCTAGTTTCAAATTCACTTTTTTTCAGCCCTTTGAAGCTCTTTGTTGTTCTGTTTCCAGCGTTGCTGTCAGTGGATCTGATGTCAGTCTGATTTTTGATCCTTTGTGGATGATCTACTTGCATTCCTCTGGAAGCTTTTAGAATTTCTTCCATCTTTGATCTCCCGGAACTTCTGTTAGAATATACTCTAATGCTTTCATCTAACTCCTTTATTCCTAAACTTTTCTCTCATTTGTTCTGTCTCTTTATCCTTCATATTCTAAGTGAATTTCTTCACCCCCTGTGTTCTCTTAATCTTTTCTTGAGCTGTATCTGTTTCTGCTATTGAACTCATTCACTAGATTTTTATTTTTAACAATTGTATTTTTCATATCAAATTTTCCCAATTGGTGGTTCTTCAGAGCAACTTTCCATTGTCATCCTTACCTTTCTGAGAAGACTTACTATATTTAACTTAAGTTCTTTCTGGTCCATTAGTGCTGCCTCCTGTGGTATAGGTTTTTCTGTTTATTATCTTTCTGATGCTTGTTTTTCTCCATTGTCTGGTTAGTATTTTTCCAAGCATTCATCTTTTATTCCGTTAGGTCTCTCAGCTGCCTTGGCTACTAATATGTAACTGAGGGGAGAAAGTAAGTTTACATTCTGGTTTTCCCTTCTCTAAATTAATTTAGGGGATGGCATTGGGAATGTACCTCAGGGTTCAGCCTTTCCCTTTACCCACCTTCCATCTTCTCTGTCCTCTAGGACCAATCCTCCAAGTGCTTCCTTTATCTGGAGCAGCCACCCCTCCTGTCATTGCCAAACCCAAGGAGTTGGAGGGTGGGAAGCAAGGGGCTCTGGGACTACCCTTTTATTCCTCACCTCATGCTGGCTGCAGTGATACCATTACCCACAGAGGCCAAGAGGCAGGCAGAAGAGTCACCTGTCAGTGTATATAGGTGGGGGGAGGACATATATTCTGCAAGAAAGCCCCAAGCCCATCTCATAGTAAGCCCCCGGTCCTTTCCTCTTTCATATCCTCCCTCCCCAGGACTCAGCCACCTTCATCTCTCCCGAGAATGTCTCACAGTGTTTGTGTTGTATGCTAAGCTTGGCTCTGAGGTCAGTCAGTCTCTCTGCTCCATCTTTTAAGGTACTAACACCTAAATTACTGTTAGATTATGGAGAATGATGATGATCAAGTTGGTAAAGAAAAAAATGTGAAGAACACAAAGAAGTGGGACATTGTTGGCCAGAACGTAAATCAGCACAAACTTCCCACAGGTGATATAAATATATATATACATACTTAATGCCTTCAGAATATCTGTTCCTTGGATCCAGAAGATCTCTAGGAATTTATCCTCAAGAGATAATCATGATATGCATAAGTTATATCTATAATGCTGAGCATCATGGTATTGTTTGTTACATTTAAAAATTGCAAGCAAAATAAAGCTCCTGTTGTAGAGAATTCACTAAGTTATTGTGCACCCATATCTTGGCAAAGCCTTGTAACGGTTACAAAAGACGTTTTAGAACATTCATCAATGGAATAGGAGTATTTCTTTGGTGAAGGAGAGGAGAACCAATTTATAAAACTGTATTCTGACTCACTTTCATACAAATACATATACAGATTGCCTCTGGTTATACAGATAACTTTCTTTCTGTATTGTCAGAATTTTCTTTAATGAATACATATTTTACATGAACATAGAATTTTAAAAATAGAGATAAATGAGAGATTGGAAAAAAGTAGTGATAAAGCCAATTTTGGCATGAGTGCTGGGAAACTAGCACAGCCACCATCCTTTTAGAAAGTGGGGAGGTACAGTGTATTTCAAGAAAAATAATATGTTGAGCCTATTCATGTAGAAGGAATAATTTTTGTGAATTCATCTGAATAAAAAAATAATGCAGAAAAAGAGTGAAAGTTGAGTGTGGTACAAAAAACAGACAAGGCCCTAAATAAGTTAAAGTTAAATGTCCAGTAGTTGGATAGTGATTGAGTTACGGTTTATGGAATTTTAGCCTTTGTGGTAAATTGGTGAAGTGTTTTCAGTTACATTAAAATGATGTCTGTGTATGAAAACAGAAGGGAAGGACACATGTAAATGTGGACAGTTGATTTATTGCAGAGATAGGAATGAGGTTTAACAAAACCTAAAATGTCTTACTAACTCAGTGCATGAATAGACATGTATAAAATGTATAAATAGGTAAATTTGAGATTACCCAGATTTAAACTCTTAATTTTGGGAATGATTATTTATTTAACTGTGCATGTTTGTGGCCAGCTAGCACTTACTCTCCCACTTGGGGTTCTGCCATTTGTGTGACTTACATCCTCCTTGGAAGAAATGACGTTATGGGTAAAGGTAGACATGGGGAGCAGGGGTGAGCCTTTTGAAAGGGTGGACTTGGTTAGTCAGGAGTAAGGCTATAAGGGGTCCCTTGGTCCGGCCGCTGCCTGTGCTCCATATTAAGTGACTCCTTTCTTTGTCCAGTCAGAGCTCCATTCTGCCCGCCCTTTTCCCCCAGCTGTGCCGCTATCACAGGAATCTCTTTCAAATGAGTGTTGTCTGTTTCTCACCCTTCCCCTTCTGTTGAGAGAAGGGCTGGATAGAACATTTTGATCAGAAATCAGAAGAGTACCACAGGGAACTCTAGGAGAGGCATATGCACCTGCCTCTCACTTTTGAGTCAAGATATTAGGGCAGGAAGGAGTCATTTTGCAAATGAAGAAACACTAAGGCTTGGGGAGAAGCACCTTGCCCAGAATTCTGTTCTTCTGGTCCTAGTTTCTCTTGCTGCTATTATTATTCCTTGTTCAGTGCTAGCTGTACCTTTGTGGCCTTTCCGATGGCACCATTCTCCGTTTCTGTGAGTCTCTCCTACTCGGCTCTGTCATATTCCTCTTTTTTCCTTTTCTAGAAAGAAAAGTCAAAATCGAACAGTTCAGCAGCCCGGGAACCTAATGGCTTTCCCTCTGATGCCTCAGCCAATTCCTCTCTCCTTCTTGAATTCCAGGGTGAGTTGCATCCATATGTCTTCCTTGCAGGAAAATGAAAACTTAGATGAATCCATTAATGATAAGAATAGTTCTGCGTATCATTTCAGTGCCTGTTGTTTTGCTGGTATTTTTCCTAGGTACTTTATGTATGTTTTTTCATTTTAACCTCACAATAACCCTGCAAGTAAGGTAAAGAAACTGAGGCTCAGAGAGGTGAAATTACATATCCAGAATCACATAACTAGTAAGTGACCGACTCCGTGTTAGGTTCTAGTTTGTCTGGATCACCAGCTCTTTTCTTAGACTGTATGCTTTACAACAGAGCCCTAGAGTTGGCTGCCCAAAGCCAGGGCATTTGCCTGTCCACTGCTGGTCAGGCTCTGCCTCCTGCACTGACCATCAGTGCCTGCCCTGCCGCCACAACGTGACCTCTCACCCCTCCACATCAGAGATCCTCTATGAGCACTTTCACTTCAGCCTCTCCTTTTCATTCTTATATCATCAGCCTGTGATGTAAACCAAGCAGTTGTTACTAATTCTTTATTTAAGGAAACTGATGCTCAGAGAAGAAGAGCATTTCTCTGAGCTCAAAAGTGACAGAATTTTGTTCTTTTTATTTAAACAAAGAAACAAACAGACAAATGCTGTTCCCATTTTACTGTGGAAGTCAGTGGTCTTTGTAGGGGTAAACACTGGAGAGGATTTATGACTTTCTCTTTGGAATTAGACATGATACTAACTTGACATGCAGGTATTCCCTCTTGCCTCTTTCCTCAGCCCAGCCAGGGCCAGTGTGATAGAGGGATGGGAATACCAGGGGAAGGTTTTCTTTAGTTAGATGTGAGCTGTTCAGTAAGCATAAAGCTTTGGGAGAAATAGGAGACTGCATTTGCACGGTCAGATCACCATCTCATTCTTCTGATTCAGTAAACATTTCATCAACACCTACTATGTGCCAGGTACTGTGTAGAACACTGGGGAGCCAGGAAAAATAACTCACAGAGCCCCCGTAGAATGTAACAGAAGGAAGTAGGTATATCATATAATAAATGCAAGCTAGAGTGAGGAAATGAAAGAGAGGGTTGTCTTTCCACCCAAGGGAGCCAGGGAGGTAGGCCTCTACAGAAGCAATGACGCTTGAGTCAATGGTCGGAATGGCTGGAGGCTTTTGAGGATGACTAGCGAGGCATGTCAGCGGTGTAAGCAGGTGGGTAAAGGTACTGTGCAGGAAGCAGCTCTTGAGTTATGGTCCACTATGGCTGGAAGAATGGCCAGAGGTGAGGAAGGATGTTGTGTGTCAAACCAGCCCTGAGAGGCATCGGGGTTTGCAGTTTATCCCTGAGGCAGCGCTGGACGGTCTAGGAAGAGCTCAGGGGCAATGATGTGAGACACAGTTTGCAGTCTGCAGGTCTTAAGGACAGAAGAGCAGTGAGGTGGCTATTGCAGTTGGACAGGCAGGGGGCGATGAGGCTGCACTGAGGCATGAGAGAGAAATGAATGCAAGCAACCTCAGTGCAATCAGATGGACTGGAGCAAGTGACCAGATGCTGGAGGAGAGGAAGGAGGAGGAGTTGTTGACCCCTGTGCCCTATTTTCTTTTTTTTGTTTGTTTTGTTTTGGTATGGGAAGGCACCGGGAACCGAACCCAGGTTTCCAGCATGGCAGGCGAGAACTGCTGAACTACGGTGACCCACCCTGTGCCCTATGTTTTTAACCTGTGTGGTTACTCTAAGCCTTGAGACACAGCTTCCCAATGGAAGGTCTCCTAGTCCTTGGTGCAGTCAGGTGGAACTTGGGCAGCTGGAGACTTTGAGCTGACATCCCCAGCCTCCTTCAGAGGCCAGATAAACTGGATCATTTTCTACACATCTTGTGATCAAAGAAGGATTAGGAGGCACTGAGCTTGAGGCCTGGTTACTGCCTCCCTGCCATCGGACATGGAGAAACTACCACCTCCAAGCTGTAATTGGTGAACAGTAGAGAAGAGTCAGTGGGCACCTACTGACCTGCCCAGAGCATAAAGTTCATAGACTTAAAGATCCTGGCTGCATCTGCTGCTTAGAATATGTTGGGGGATCAAAAATGCTTAATTAGTCGGCATCAACTTTGCTGATCATCTGCAGTACGTTCGAGCCCCTCGCAGGGCGACTTCTCAGGGTGTCTTCAGCAGTGATCCTTGTGCCCAGGTGTGACCCTGGCTGCCTGAGGAGATGCTGGGCCCATAACCTGGGACTGAGTTACTCAGGAAAAGCACCACCCTCAGCTGTCGCCTTCATTGTGTTTGGGTTTCAGATGAAAACAGCAACCAGAGTTCTGTGTCGGACGTCTACCAACTCAAGGTGGACAGTAGCACCAATTCAAGCCCCAGCCCCCAGCAGAGCGAGTCCCTGAGCCCAGCTCACACCTCAGACTTCCGCACCGATGACTCCCAGCCACCCACTCTGGGCCAGGAGATCCTCGAGGGTGAGTCCTGGGTGCTCCAGGAAAAGCATCCTAGAGACCTTTCCTTTTGCTTTTTAGAGCACGAGCTTCGAGAGTGGACCTCAGAACCTAGCAGTGCCGAGCCCCTTGTTACCAGCTGGGGGCGTTTGGGGAAATGATTGTATTTTACCCTCCACAGAATGAAGGAAGCACATAGTGAGTGCCAGGCTGTGTGGACCACATTTTTCATATTTGATGCCTGATTTAATTCTCCCAAAACCCTGTGAGAGAGCAGCTGTTGTCTCCATTTTACAGATGAGGAAATGGAGGATTAGAAGGTTAAATGGCTTGTCCAAGGTCACATAGCTGATAACTAATGGAACCAGGTATCAGTTTAAGTCCTTCTAACTTCAAAGTTTCTGCTCTTTGCATCACATCCTGCACATTTCTTGTTATAGCACATAGAAAGGTGATAGATAGGTTACAAGCCCTTGTTAGCACCCCTGTGACCTGTTACCAGTGAGACAACAAAATAGAGCTCACTGCTGTTACATACGTTAAATTTATGCTGAATGAAAGGTTTAAAATTCCTTAATATTTTATTATTCAATAAAAGATTGAGTATAACCAAGCTTTGAATATAACCAAGCACTCCAAAGCCCAGTGGTTTAAAACAGTAATCATTTTCCTGTTTTTGGTTATTACAGATAAAACTGTTATGATCATTTTAACAACAGCAACAACAAAATGGAGTTCACATCCCTGTGGAAAATGCCAGTGATAGTTAATCTTTATTTGTTTACTATTTGCCAGGCTTTGTTCTAAGTGCCTTGCATGTATTATCTCAGCTGATCCTCATACAACCCTCCATAAAACTGAGAGACTGATTTAGAATAGTGAGGTTTGGGTTGGAGAATGACAAGATGGGCTGCTTCATCAGCCCCAGTTGGCTGCAGAATAGACCAACCTCCCCAGGCTGGCACTTAGGCCCTCCAGGTCTGGCCATACTTTGCCCATATTTTACTGTGGCTCCTCTACAAGTCTCCTGAGCCCAGCCCCGAACCTTTCCCTCCTTCTTTCACACATTCGATTCCCAGGCTGGGAATTGCCTCCAAACTGAGTTGCCTCCAAACAACTCTTAGGAAAGCTCCCCCAGGTTGAGACGGAGATCCCACAGCAGTCTCCTGCCTCAGGGAAGCCCTGTAGTTATGCTGACCTTGCTGCTTTTTCAGAGCCTTCCCTGCCTGCCTCGGAAGTTGCTGATGAACCTCCCACCCTCACGAAGGAAGAGCCAGTTCCGCTAGAAACACAGGTAAGGAGGCATTTGGATTTTCTGGGTTTCTAAGAAAAAAGTCAGGAGACTGTGGGTGTGAAGTTGGCTCTGTGGCATGGACTGTGCTGTGGTGTGGTGGGGGGAGGGCACCAGGGGAGCAGGTTCCTGCAGGTTGGAAGGAAGGGGGAAAGTTGGGTTGTCTGTGAGGAGGTTGAGGTAGGCTGGGGAGCATGGGCTCTGGTGGGCTCTGCTGCAGCGGGACGGCGCTCTCATCCAGTGCTCTGGCTGCTCCAGGTTGCCGAGGAAGAGGAGGACTCACGTGCCCCGCCGCTGAAGCGCTTCTGTGCGGACCAACCCGCAGTGCCGCAGACAGCCTCCGAGAGCTAGCACCTCCGGGCCCCGCTGCCTGGCCCCCGCCTCTATTTATTGCATTGTGGTTCTGGCCGTGCTGTGTTGCTGGGATAAGGGCAAGCACTGGGGTCCAGCGCCTGCACATAGAAGCCTTCCGGCCTGGAAGGCTGGCTCAGGATTCGGGCTTGTGCCATTATCTTCCCGTCCCTGGCCCCTCTGTCTGCTTGCTCCTGAGAAGAGGAGCACTCATGTCCTTCTTTGTACCCCAAGTAGGCTAGAGCGTCAGCTGTCCCAAGGCTCATCTGTCACCTCCAGGTCGCAGCCTCTGCTCAGAACCTTTGGGTTGAGCTGCTGGCGCTTCTGCAAGAGGAAGGAGATGTGGAAGGCGCCCTCTAGCGAAGAGAGTGCCTAGGATTCCTTGAACCTGAATGGAAGCCTTAGATTTATGGATTTCGGGTCGGGCTAGGGCAGCATAGGCTGTTAAAGAATGACGGGGTAGAGACTCTGGAGGTAGAGCAAGGTCTCCTCCAGGAAGGGGAGGGCTCTCTGCCAGGTGGGGCAGGAAGTCCATGGAGACTTCTGCTGTCTAGGCATTTCTGCCCATCCTGAGGTTGCCCTGCCTCTTCTGGGCTCACTAGCTGCTGACAGTCCTTTGTCCTCCACTGTAACTGTCCCCTTCTCCCAACATACACACATGCGTGCACACAGCTTTCCTTTTTCACCTGTACGTTTCATTCCAGCATCCCTGGCCTGCTACCGTGGCCCCCAACACTCCTGCCACAGACTGCCCCAGCAAGAATTTAAGGTTCTGACAATATTACCCACCCCCCACAGTACTCTTTCAGCTCAGACTTTCTAGAAAGTTCCCTCTTCTTTAAAATCTGCATGTTAATTAAACTCTGTGATTTTATTTTTTTGTTTCAAAAAGTTTTAAAAAATGGAAATGGGCAATAGCGAGTGAAGACATATTTTAGCACTGAATAGAGTATTTTTAAAATTAAACTATTTGAAATATGTCTTGCTGGTATCTGAGTGCTTCATTCTAAAAGACTGCGGAGGCAGAGGTTGGAGGGGTGGTAGCTAAGTTCTTGAGGAGTCCCTGTGGCCTGGGTCCTGCTGGTTTCCTGTCCCTGCAGTGCACCGAGATGGAAATGATTTGGAGACTTCCTTTGAAGGTGTCATGTACTTCAAATTAGACTTCTGTCCTCGTGTGCACTGAATGGAAACCAATGGATGAGTTTTCACAGAGCTTCAGGAGGGACTCATGACTTCCTCTTTTTTTGACTTTAAAAAAAATTGTGGTAAAATACATGTAACATAAAATATACCATTTTAAAGCATACAGTTCAGTGGTACTAAGTTATGCCGCAATCATCACTATCTAGTTCCAAAACTTTTTCATCATCCCAAATGGAAGCCCCAAGCCCATTAAGCTGTCATTCTCCGTTCCTCCCCCAAATCCCTGACAATCACACATGTACTTTCTCTCCACGAATTCCTTTTTGTTCTGATTCCTGAGGAAAATAATAGGGCCATGGTTGAAAAGTTTAACATGTTCTTTTATAAAGTTATCAGATGAGCACCACAGATACTGGAATTGCTGTTTGTGGTACCTAAAATAACGCTTTAATGTATAAATAAAGGAAAGTATTGAAAGTGTAATAAAGGCTTAAGAGACCGACCATAAGGCAGATTTGAAAAAAAGAACCAAATAGAATTTCTATAAATGAAAAACAGAATTAGTGAAATAAAAAAGTATACAGAAGAGAAATATAAAAAGGCATTACACAGTTGGCTTCCGTGGTTACTGTGTGAGCAGGTGAGGCAAGAAGCAACCAGCAATGTCATCCCTGAGCGGCCCACAAGCTGGCCTGGGAGAGGGATCTCTCCACAAAACAGGACAGATTGCGGCGTGGGGAGGGCTGAAGTCCTGGCCCACAAAGGAGCATGTAGGACAGTGAAAAAGGTGCATAGCAACCATTCTCCTGCCATTGACTTCCACCTCACTACCACTTCCTCCACATTCAGGCTCGGACTCTCCACCCCCATCCTGGAATCGTGATAGGCCAAGATGCGGAGAATGAGAAGAACCAAAGGAGGAAAAGTCAAAGACTGACTGTAAGTTAATCACAAATAATTCGTCAGTTCCGTCTGGGTAGTGTAGGCGCAATGCACGCGCACATTGGAATCATGATGGAAAATATACAGCCTGCCTAACTAACAGGGGTAAACGCTAAGGCTGAGGAGAGCTCGAGGCATTTTGCCCAAGAGAACCTTGGAGTATGGAAAAAATGAGTGCATGGGGTTAGGGGCCCACGTCTAAGTTACTCCTTATGTATGAAAATGACATTTATTTATTTTACAAATAGTTGTGGAAAACATACCGTGGGTTTTCCAAAAAGGTACAACTAGTAGACCCACGGCCTCTGTCTCTGAGGAGCTTTTAGTCTGGTGAGGGAGAGCAAGTTGAGAGGAGTGTGCCACGTGGAGGGTGGTGAGGGCAGAGGACTCTTAGGGCCGAGAAAAGAATCTCGGAGGCTTTGCAGTCACTTTGCAGGTGACGTTTGAGCTGGGACTCAAAAATTTTGTTCTGGATGTGAGGAAATAATAAGGAAAGACTGTTCCGGGCAGGGGCTTAGCATGAGCAAATGTATGGAGGCAGCCTAGCAGCGGGGTATGTGGGGAGTAAGCAGCTAATGAGGTTTCTACTTTCTGCAACTTTGTATTTTGAAAAATCAAAGCTACATAAAGTTGCAAGAATGGTTCAATAGACATGTATACACCTTTCACCCAGATTCACCAATTATTAACATTTTGTCACATTTCCTTTTTTCAATGTGTCCTTGTTCTTTTTTCCTTTTTTTCTGTATTACTTAAAAATAAGTTGCCATCATCAAAACACTTCACTTCTAAATACTTGAGCTTGTGTCTCCTAAGAACAAGGACACTGCCCAACATAACCAGGGTACCATTATCACACCCTAGAAATGTAAATCTCCCCAGTTGTCCCAATAATATCCTCTACAATCGTTCTCCTGGCATGCTGCAGCTCCCTCCCCCTATCCAGGATCTAATCTAGGAGTACATGTTGGATTTTAGTATGTCCCTGTAGTCTCCTTTAACTTAGAACCTTTCTTGGGAAGTGGGTAGATGGGTGTCTTTCATGTCACTGATGTTTTTGAAGGGTCCAGGCAATTATTATACAATGTCCCACAATCAGGATTTATCTGATTTTTTTTTTAAATAAGGATTCAGGTTAAACATTTTTGGCAAAAAAAAAATACTACAGAGATTAAAAAATAAAACTACAGAGGTGATACTAAATCCTCCTTACCTTCTATCAGGAGGCATATACCATCAGTTTGTCCCATTGTTGGTAAGGCCAAGTTTGATCACTTGTCTAAGGTGGCATCTGCCAGACTTCTCGAGCTTTAGGGTTCTTTTGTACCTTTGTAATTAATAAATAATCTGTGGGGTGATGTTTTGAGCCCATTCCCAAACAGCCTTTCACTCAATGATTTTGGGATCCATTGCTGATCTTTTTCTGAATTAATTCATTGGAGGTTGCAGAAATTGCAACCTTTTCACAATCTACCATTCTTTTTCCATTTATTCACTGACAGTTTCCTGTAAATAACAGCTTTCCCTTCTCCCCTCTCCACTTCTGTTTCTTTCTCTCTTTTTTAGCCCCCTTGAGTATTGCTACATACAGACTCATGGATTTTTATAGTCAGTGCATGATAAGCCACCACTATCACTTTTTTAATGTTCAAATTGGCCCAGATTTGTCCATCAGAGTCCCTTGATGCTGGTTCCTGTGTCCTTTTGACATGTCCCCATCACTATTTGTGAAGTTTCTTACTTCAGGCACAACAGTGTGTTCCAGGCTGATCTTGAACTATGCCTTATGCCTGCCCCAGTGTGAAATGAGTCATTTCTCCCAGGAGCCCTGGATCCTTTCAGTGGGGAATGGTATTTAGAAACCTAGGCAAACCCAGTTTTGCTAAAGAATAATAAGGAGTTTGAGGGAAAAAGAAAGATTGAGAACAAATTGTGGGAGGCTTTGAGGATCAGGCCAAGAACTTAGCAGGGAGCCAACCTTTGGGAGCTGTCGCACAGGCGAGAGACACATCTTAGCAGAAAACATGCAAGATGCCACAGAGAAGAGGGAGATGCATAGGAACGACTCACATATCTGATGCTTCTGCATGTATTGAGAGGAGATTTGCATATCTGGGGATAGAGCACTGGTAGGTACTGTAATAGATTCAGGTGTCAACTTGGCCAGATGATGGTGCCCAGTTGTTCTGTTGCTGTGGACTTAAATCATCAGCATATGAAATTCATCGATGGCTGATTACATCTGTGGTTGGCCAAGGGGAGTGCCTTCTGCAATAAGTGAAGTTTAATTTAATTAGATGAGGCTTAAAAGGAGCCCAGTACAGCTTAATAGCCTCACACACCTCAGCTCAGTGCTGAGCAGCTCAGACCCAGGCATATGGAGACGCAGAAAGGAAACGCCCCCAGGGAAAGCTAATTTGAACCAGAAGCCAGGACGGAAGGCCAGCAGACATCACCGTGTGCCTTCCCATGTGACAGAGGAATTCAGAAGAAAGCTACCTGCCTTTCCTCCAAAGAACTGTAAAATTGTAACTAAATAAATCCCCTTTATAAAAACCAGTCCATTTCTGATGTATTGTGTTCCAACAGCATTAGCAAACTAAAACAGGTGCCTAGAAAACGCAGTAAGCAAACAGACCTGAACAATCAAGGGAAAGCAAAAAGAATGTAAGAAATATAAGCAGTTCAACACCTAGATCATGTGTGAATATGTATATAATCATGACTTATTCACTATTGATTTAGCCAATTGCAGTATAATTATTTTAGCAAGATTTTATATATTTGTGTGAGTGTTGGGGAAAGTCAACACCTAATATTTGAAACTTTAAAACTAACAAATAACAGTAAATATGTGTTATTTAAAAATGTGGAGGGAAAAAAAACGAAGCTGGAGGTCTCACGCTGCCTGACTTTAAGGCATATTATGAAGCCACAGTGGTCAAAACAGCATAGTACTAGCATAAAGATAGATATATTGACCAATGGAATCAAATAGAGTGCTCAGATATAGACCCTCTCATCTATGGACATTTGATCTTTGATAAGGCAGTCAAGCCAACTCATTTGGGACAGAACAGTCTCTTCAATAAATGGTGCCTAGAGAACTGGATATCTATATGCAAAAGAATGAAAGGACCCGTATCTCACACCCTATACAAAAGTTAACTCAAAATGGATCAAAGATCTAAACATTAGGTCTAAGACCATAAAACAGTTAGAGGAAAATGTAGGGAGATATCTTATGAATCTTATAATTGGAGGCGGTTTTATGGACCCCACACCTAAAGCAAGAGCACTGAAGAAAGAAAGAAATAAATGGGAGCTCCTCAAAATTAAACACTTTTGTGCATCAAAGAACTTCATCAAGAAAGTAAAAAGACAGCCTACACAATGGGAGACAATATTTGGAAATGGCATATCAGATAAAGGTCTAGAATCCAGAATTTATAAAGAGATTATTCAACTCAACAACAAAAAGACAGCCAACCCAATTACAAAATGGGAAAAAGACTTGAACAGACAATTCTCAGAAGAGGAAATACAAATGGACAAAAGGCACTTGAAGCGATGCTCAACGTCCCTGGCCATTAGAGAAATGCAAATCAAAACCACAATGAGATATCATCTCACACCCACCAGAATGGCCATTATCAACAAAACAGAAAATGACAAGTGCTGGAGAGGATGCGGAGAAAGAGGCACACTTATCCACTGTTGGTGGGAATGTCAAATGGTGCAGCCACTGTGGAAGGCAGTTTGGCGGTTCCTCAAAAAGATGAATATAGAATTGCCATATGACCCAGCAATACCATTGCTAGGTATCTACTCAGAGGACTTAAGGGCAAAGACACAAACGGACATTTGCACACCAATGTTTATAGCAGCATTATTTACAATTGCAAGGAGATGGAAACAGCCAAAATGTCCATCAACAGACGAGTGGCTAAACAAACTGTGGTATATACATATGATAGAATATTATGCAGCTTTAAGACAGAATAAACTTATGAAGTATGTAACAACATGGATGGACCTTGAGAACATTATGCTGAGTGAGACTAGCCAAAAACTAAAGGACAAATACTGTATGGTCTCACTGATATGAACTGACATTAGTGAATAAACTTGGAATATGTCGTTGGAAACAGAGACCATCAGGAGATAGAAATAGGGTAAGATATTGGGTAATTGGAGCTGAAGGGACACAGACTGTGCAACAGGACTGGATACAAAAACTCAGAAATGGACAGCACAATACTACCTAACTGTAATGTAATCATGTTAAAACACTGAATGAAGCTGCATGTGAGAATGATAGAGGGAGGAGGGCTGGGGACATAAATGAAATCAGAAAGAAAGATAGATGTTAAAGATCGAGATGGTATAATCTAGGAATGCCTAGAGTATATAATAATAGTGAAATGTACAATGTACAAATTTTAAAAATGTTTTTGCATGAGAAAGAACAGGAATGTCATTATTGCAGGGTGCTGAAAATAGATGATAATTAATACTTTAAAATGTCACCTTATGTGTGAGACTAAAGCAAAAAATCTTCATTTGTTACAAAATTTGTATTTTGACTAGAGCATTTCCTAATATAACTCATGTAGATAGTTTGATTGAATGTCATAAGTACTTGGAATCTCAGGTAGCACGTGAGATTTTGTTGGTTTGTCCAGAGTGATGCCCCGATGAATCCCAGAATGATTTAATCAGTGACTGGAAAAGTATTTGCAAAGTCCCCTTCAGATAATTTGAGCGGGGAGAAATTCAACTTCCCCAAGTTGAATTCTTGATATTCTCACAAGCAGTGTGGACAACCAAAGCTATAGGCTGAGCCCCCAGTCTTGAGGTTTGTTTATATGAAACTTAACCCCACAAAGGATAGGTCAAGTCTACTTAAAATTTAGGCCTAAGAGTCACCCCCAAGAGAGCCTCTTTTCTTGCTCAGATGTGGCCTCTCTCTCCAGCCAACATGACGAGCAGTCTTACCACCCTCCCCCTCTCTGTGTGGGACATGACTCCCAGGGGTGTGGACCTTCCTGGCAACGTGGGACAGAGATCCTGAAATGAGCTGAGACTCAGCATCAAAGGACTGAGAAAAACCCTAGAATGAGCTGAGAAATAACATCAAGGGATTGAGAGAACCTTCTAGACCAAAGGGGGAAGAGTGAAATGAAACTAAGTGTCAATGGCTGAGAGATTCCAAACAGAGTCGAGAGGTTATCCTGGAGGTTATTCTTACGCATTAAGTAGATACCACCTTGTTGTTCAAGATGTAGTGGAGAGGCTGGAGGGAATTGCCTGAAAATGTAGTGCTGTGTTCCAGTAGCCATGTTTCTTGATGATGATTGAACAATGATATAGCTTTCACAATGAGACTCTGTGAATGTGAAAACCTTATGTGTGATGCTCCTTTTAGCTACTATATCAACAGAAGAGTAGAACATATGGAATAAAAATAAATAATAGGGGGAACAAATGTTAAAATAAATTCAGTTTGAAATAGTGGTAAATGAAAGCGAGGGGTAAGGGGTATGGTATGTATAGTCTTTTTTTTCTCTATTATCATTTTATTTCTTTTTCTGTTGTCTTTTTATTTCTTTTTCTAAATCGATGCAAATGTACTAAGAAATGATGAATATGCAACTATGTGATGATATTAAGAATTACTGATTGTATATGTAGAATGGAATGATATCTAAATGTTTTGTTTGTTAATTTTTTTTAATTAATAAAAAAAGTTTAAAAAAAATGTGGAGGTATATACAAGAAGAAACAAAGCTTAATGAATTGAAAATGGATGCCTGGGGGCATTGCCTGGGGGAGCAGGAAGTGACAGCGCTAAGGGAATTTTTTTTGTGACCACTTGTAGAACCATTTTTTTAAATAAAATTTTATTGAGATATATTCATACAGCATAGTAACCATCCAAAGTATACAATTACTAGTTCATAGTACCATCACATAATTGTGCATACTGCCCCATGATTAAATTTAGAAAATTTTCATTACTTTAGAAAATAAAATAAAGAAAACTCTAATCCTCCTATTTTCCTTATCATCCCCTCCTTCATATTACTGACCCATAGTATTGGTGTGGTGCATTTGTTACTGTTGATGAAAGAATATTAAAATATTACCGTTAACTATAGTCCATAGTTTGCCATAGGTACATTTTTTCCATATATCTTTTGTGCTGGTTTGAAATTGTTAATCTACCCCAGAAAAAACATGTTCTTTCTCCTAATCCAATCTTGTGGAGGCAGACCTATTGTTTAGGGTGAGAACTTTTATAAATAAATAAACATATGTGTGTGTGTGTGTGCCTTTTTTCTTTTTTTGGTATGGGCAGGCTCCAGGAATCAAACCCCGGTCTTGAGAATTGGCAGGCAAGAATTCTGCCACTGAGCCACCACTGCACTGCCCTAGGGTGAGAACTTTTGATTAGGCTGTTTCCATGGAGATGTGACCCACCCAATTGTGCGTGAGATCTTTTTTTAATATATATATTTTTACTGAGACATCTTCATGCACTACACAGTCCATCCAAAGTATACAATCAATAGCTCACAATATCATCACATAGTTGTGGATTCATCACCACAATCATTTTTAGAACATTCTCATCACTCCAGGAAAAGAGAGAAAAAAAAAACATTCCATTCTCCTTACCCTCCCTCTCATTGACCACTAGTATCGCAATTTATCCAATTTTTTTACCCATCACCCCCCACCCCATTATTTATTTATTTTTATCCTTATTTTTTACTCATCTTTCCATACCCTGGATAAAAGGAGCATCAGCCACAAGATTTTCACAATCACAGTCACACTGTAAAAGCTATATACACAATTGTCTTCGAGAATCAAGGCTACTGGAAAACTGTTCAACAGTTCAGGTACTTCTCTCTAGCCACTCTAATCCAGCATAAACTAAAAAGGGGATATCTATATAATGCATAAGAATAACCTCTAGGATTATTCAAACTCAGTCTGAAATCTCTCAGCTACTAAAATTTTATTATGTCTCATATCTCTTCTTCCACCTTTTGGTTAAGAAGGCTTTCCCAATCTCAGGATACCAGGTCCCAGCTCATCCCCTGGAGTCCTGTCCCATGTTGCTAGGGGGATTTACATCTCTGGGAGTCATGTCCCACATAGAAGGGAGGACAGTGAGTTCACGTGCCAAGTTGGCTTAGAGAGTAAGAGGCCACATCTGAGCAACAAAAGAGGTTCTCTGGGGGTGACTCAGCCATAGTTATAAGTAGGCTTAACTTCTCCTTTGCAGGAAAAAATTTTGTAGGGGTGAGCCCCAATTAAATTGGTTGTCCCCAGTGCTTGCAAGAATATCAGGAATTTCCCAGGTGGGGAAGTTTAATATTTCCTCCTTTCTCCTCAGTCCCTCCAAGGGGCTTTGCAAATACTTTTTTATGCTCTGACCAAATTACTCTGGGATGTATCAGGGCATCACACTGATCTGTACAAACGACCAAGATCTCACTCCCTATTCAAGATTCCATGTAATTATGGGGTTCGAATAAACTGACCATACAAGTTAAATTAGACATTGTGCTACCAAAAATATAAGTTTTGCACCAAATAAACATCTCTTCCTTTGATCTCACACAGATGTTGAAGTTTTAAAATATGGACCATATCGTTAACCTGTATTCTGAATTTACCTCAGTCCTGTCCAGATGAGCTTCATTCATATATCTCTAGTTGAAGTCTGACCACTTTTTCAACTTTTTAAACAGTTGCTGTATGTGGTAATGTCAACTTTCAAAGCTTCAGGGCTCTAACTCTAAGTCTCAGGTATAACACCAATACCCAAAGTTTCAGGGAATGACCAGGTTATACATAAATAGTTCAGCCTCTTAGAAGTTAGAAATAACAGTTACAACTTTGGAATAGATGTGACTGCTGTAAGAATTTACAATCTAGGAACCTTTACAATAGGACTTAACCTGATAACCTATGCACTCAATTTCAATTCTCTGAGTTTGTGTATCACAGTTAGTTCAAATTAGAGAGGCATGGTAATATTTGCCTTTTTGTTTCTAACATCTCATTCAACATACTGTCCTCAAGGTTCCTAGTTGCTTGTCCCACAACTCCATTCCTTTTTGCAGCCATTCAGTAGTCCATTGTATGTATATGCCACAGTTCCTCCTTCCATTCCTCAATTGATGTACCCTTAGGCCACTTCCATACATTGCAAAGACCAGCCACCATAAACACCATTGTACAACTGTCCATTTGTGTCCCCACTCTCAGTTCCTCAAAGTATACACCTACAGGGTTGCAGGATCTTATGGCAACCTGGTGGGCCCTTTTGAAAAGGTGGTTTCTCTGGAGATGTATCTCCACACCTCCACCCATTCAAGATGGATCTTTTTTTTTTATTACTTTCTTTTGTTGGCAATAATTTCAAACTTACAGAAAATTTTCAAGAATGGTACAAAAATGCCCGTTTTCTGTAACTCTTTACCAAGAGTTACCTATGATGTTTTGTACAGTTTGCTAACT